>NC_037672.1:134146053-134457580 GCF_003255815.1 Theropithecus gelada | reverse complement strand
TCCTTCCTGTTTGATAGTTTTCCTTCTAACAGTCAGGACCCTCAGCTGTAGGTCTGTTGGAGATTGCTTGAGGTCCACTCCAGACCCTGTTTGCCTGGGTAACAGCAGCAGAGGCTGCAGAAGATAGAATATTTCTGAACAGCAAGTGTACCTGTCTGATTCTTGCTTTGGAAGCTTCCTCTCAGGGGTGTACTCCACCCTGTGAGGTGTGGGGTGTCAGACTGCCCCTAGTGGGGGATGTCTCCCAGTTAGGCTACTCAGGGGTCAGGGACCCGCTTGAGCAGGGAGTCTGTCCCTTCTCAGATCTCAACCTCCGTGTTGGGAGATCCACTGCTCTCTTCAAAGCTGTCAGACAGAGTCGTTTGCGTCTGCAGAGGTGTCTGCTGCTTTGTTATTGTTTTCTGTGCCCTGCCCTCAGAGGTGGAGTCTACAGAGACAGGCAGGTTTCCTTGAGCTGCTGTGAGCTCCACCCAGTTCGAGCTTCCCAGCAGCTTTGTTTACCTACTTAAGCCTCAGCAATGGCGGGCGCCCCTCCCCCAGCCTCGCTGCTGCCTTGCCGGTAGATCACAGACTGCTGTAATAGCAATGAGGGAGGCTCCGTGGGTGTGGGACCCTCCCGGCCAGGTGTGGGATATGATCTCCTGGTGTGCCTGTTTGCTCAAAGCGCAGTATTGGGGTGGGAGTTACCCGATTCTCCAGGTGTTGTGTGTCTCAGTTCCCCTGGCTAGGAAAAGGGATTCCCTTCCCCCTTGCGCTTCTCAGGTGAGGCAATGCCTCGCCCTGCTTCAGCTCTCGCTGGTCGGGCTGCAGCAGCTGACCAGTACCGATTGTCCGGCACTCCCCAGTGAGATGAACCCAGTACCTCAGTTGAAAATGCCGAAATCACCGGTCTTCTGTGTCGCTGGCGCTGGGAGTTGAAGACTGGAGCTGCTCCTATTCGGCCATCTTGCTCCGCCCCCCTTATCTGTAGTCTCTTGTCTTCTTGTCTTGGCTATTCTAGTCTTTATTGTCTTTTATCACAACAAAAATAAAATAAATGGTTTTATCTCTAATTAAATATTAATTTTGTGTACTGGAAATTTTGAACAAACAAGAGTGGCAAGTACATGTCACCAATGTTCCCACTTCTGATCTAAAAATGTATATAATAATACTTGGTAATAGTTGGTACATTACCTTCCTCATAAAGAATGCCAGGGGAAGGAGGAAGTTAACATATTTCCATGGTCCAAATAGTGATATGTTAACTTCCTTCTTCATTAGGCATTCTTCTTAACTCCTAAAATGACCTGAAGAGGAAAAGCCAAAAAGACCAATTGATGACTTAGTTTTTTATCTGAACAGATAAGTAAGCTACATTCAACAGGCTTATGTTTTGCTTAGCCACACACCTGAAGTGTACATCAGAATATGCCACGTTCTCCCTCAGCCATGTCCCATAAAACTATGATATCTAGGGTGGATATCTAGATATGTTGCTTTGGTTCATCTGAACTGAAGACAAAATCCAAGAAGTTGGGTGAAACTATCCTAAGTATCTTCCCAAAAGGAGTAAAAGTAAACACTGTCCAGGTTTCACTGACTAGTACAACCTTGTATTTAATGTTTTGTTTTTTCTAAATAAAGTATATCCAATTTCTAGTATATAGTTAGGATGGATAGCTTTTTTCTTTTTTAAAAAACGAGACTAACAATATGTTTTCCTTTTCTTTAATTGTTGAAATAATCTCCAAGATTCCTTTAATAAATTCCCTAAGGAAAAAACAATTTAAGGGCCAAACTTGGTTTGAGAAAAACAATTAGGTATAAGGTGCTCTTTGGAAATTTCAGGTAGATATTCCAAAAGACCATGGAAAATATAAGACTGAATTTCTCACAAGTGGAACTTCCATAAACAAAGCCACCATGGAGGAATTTTTTTTTTATTTAATATTGAAAAAACTTTATTTTCTCTAAGGAACTGGTGTGTTTCTAATTTTCAGGCAATAGAATAATATAAAAAAATTACAGTAATACCTTATAAAGTTTACATTGTAGTAGGCAGGAACATTTAATAAGTTCATATGCATTTAATATTCACAAGTTTGTTTAAAATATACTCTTTATTCTCATGTTAAAGAGAAGAATAATGAGATTCGGAGTGCTAAGTAACATATCTAAAATCACACAGCTGTTAAGTGTTGAGCCATCATTTCAGCTCACTAACTCTGGAGTCCACACTTAGCCACTACGCTATACAGCCACTAACTAATATTCATTTGTGTATTGGCTTCTATGAAACTCAGAAACGAACCTTCAACTTAACTTTAGCAACTCGTCCTTCCTTTCATCCAACTTACTACTCATATTTATATATTTTTGTGCTTTGTGAGACGTGTGTCTTTCTGCAAGCCATTTCCATTTCATCGTGGAAGAAAATGGCACCCTATTAAATAATATATCCTCAAAATATATAAGCTGTACATTCACTAATATAAGGAGAGCAATGGGATAACGAAATGTCGAATAGGTAGAGATTTTGAGGAGAAACCGGGATAATATTTTTTCTATAAGTAGGGTATGGTTATTTGTGATGCAGAATAATAGAGAGGGGTGAAGGCTGAGGAAAGACAAATGGTTGAAGAGGTTTGGGAACTGAACACCTGTTTCATGTTAGTAACCAATAAAAATCTGGGTTAGTGAGAGTGGCTGCTATAAGCCAGTCTTCCAAGAAGGATAAAGTTGGAGAAGGAATGAAATGGTATCATGAGATATTATAATTTTACCTGAATGTTATTAGATATAAGCAAAGTAGACCATAGGGAATATGTTAATTACTATCACAGTAGAGAGATAACTTATAGCTTCATTATCTGTACAGGGCCAAATTTATTAATTAGATTTATTCATCAATTTCTCTTTCTCTCTGTTTCTCTCTCTCTCTCTCTGTGACACACACACACACACACCCCTTACATACAAACTTTTAGGACTATGAAAAATTATCTACAATTTCCAAAATTATTTGTACTGTCATATAAATCAGAAAAGGGTGATTAAAACCAGTTTTTAACTTCAGAAAAGCACTATATAAGCCATTAAGTATTGAAGAAGTTAATGTCCGTAGAAGCTGATATAAATAATTTAATCAGGACATAAAACCTATGGAAATTGTAGGGAGTAAAAGACAGATAAATAAGAAAGGGTTATCTATAGCTTTCATAAAGGACATTGAAATTTCCTTTCAATTCAGGGAGAGGAGGTGTAATTTGAATACAGAAGATTGAAGAAGGCAGTTAATATGTACCTTGGAACTTTAGAATAAACAAAGAAAGTTAGGATATTAATCCAAGGAGCTCAACTGATGATTTCATAAAATTATTGTAGATGTGGAATTGTAAAGGGAGTTCTAAGAAAGATTGAAGAAATGTGAATAAGCAAGATCAAAAGGAGAAGAGAAAGTAAATGTATTCTATCATGGGATTTAATCAACTGTTTAATCTCAATCCCATATGCCCCATTTGATTATGTTGACAAGTCAAAAGCACATTCATCTAAATTTTTAAAGTATTTAGACATTAACCAATATAATACGAATCATCTAAATTTCACATTGCAAATAAAAATTAGATCAACCATTTACATTGAGGCAATAAGAGATGACATTAAATTATTCAATGACAAATAACTCTATCCAGTTAAATGTCATACACATTTTAAAGGAATTTACTTGTCAGAAAGATAGCTAACTGCTGAGATGACAAATAGTATATGGTAAATGCAGAAAAAAGGTCAATTAGTAAGCTGCTGTTTTTGAAAGCAATGTCTTTTGGCATTTATTATATCATCCCTGTATTATTCCCTTTTATTTATAGAATAAAGATGGGTAACATTCATACCACATGAATCTCTCATTCAGACTAAGTAGGAAATATATTTAAAATGTACATTTAAACAAATGAGAATACGGTGCTCATCATATTATTTTATTTTAAATGGCTGTATAGAAAAAAACATCCTCAAACACACTTGGATAGAAAGAAAAATAGCAACGGCAACATTTGTGGTCCAGAATTTAAACAAGCAAATAAAAGTGTTCATTGAAAGAATATATAGACAAGTCTGTTTTGACCATTTTAGAAAATGTCAAATGAGTTTTGCATTCATTTAAATGAGTTTGGGTGGTAATTTGAACAACTAATTCAAAAGGATAGTCAGAAGATATTATCATAGTTATGATATTACACTGAGAGAGTTGGAGTAATTCCTAGTGATGGTAATTTTAGGAGTTAGGTGTTAGGAAGAAGAATCTCACGCTTCCCAAGTTATGGCTTTTAAGTTGTCAATAGAATTGTTTGTAGGAGACTACTATATCTCCTGCAAAAATGTTCACACACTAGTCTCTGCAACCTGTTAATATATGTCAAAAGGGACTTTACAGATGTGATTAAGTTTGTTGAAAGTGAGATGCGTTGATGATTTTGGATTATCTGGCTGTCTCCAATCTGATTATGGGACCACTTAAAAGTAGAGAACCTGTCTCTGCTGAAGTTATGGAAAGATGTGGCAGAAGAGATGCAGCACTGTGAGAAGTATTCCAGGTGCTGCTGGTTCTGAGAGGTAGCATCCTACACAGAAGCACCAGAAGAGAGGCTGCTGGGAGCAAAGAGTGGAATCCAGCAGTAAAATATGACCCCTACTGCCTGGTACTGAATTTCGCCAACAACCTGAATGAGTCTGAAAACGGATCCCCCTCTAGGGCCTTCAGAGAGGAACACAGCTCTGCTGAAACTTGAGTTTTGGCCGTGCGAGATATGAGCAGGGAAACTGACCAAGTATACTGGATTCTGACCTACAGAACTGTGAGAGAGAAATATGGGTTGTTTTAACCAATGAAATGTAGGATTAAGAAAAGAAATACTGGGTTAACTTTCTATCCATACTTTGTCACAGTATTTCTTCAGCTTTTCTGACATAAATTCACGTTTTTCTACTGGCTGAAGTTTTCGGAGGGTATTAGTCCATAAGATGTTCTGGAGTTGTTTGCTGTAAAATGCTCTCCATTCAACGTCCAGTATAACCTGGTTTCATAAGGGCTGAAAGACAGCATGCTGGAATAGAAATAAAAGTTTAAAAATGACAGAAGCCCAGATTTGAATACCTGTTCTACAATTTCATTCTGTTGCGCAAATCCTAAACTTTAACTTACCCTTTTGCCACTTAGTGACAATACTGTCTACACAAACTTGATACAACCTATGTAAAAGTAGTTTTACACACTACTTGAAACTTATGCTTAATAAAGCAAATTTCTTTATCATCTGTGTTTCTTAGACAAAATTATCTACCCCACTATCCTACACATGACTCCTAGGGACTCTTTTGGGATAAAGTAACCTATTTTTAAAATTTATTTTATGTTTATGACTGATTTTATTCTGATACTAGAGATGGTCATTGTTTAACACATAAACAACTCATCAGGAATCATATTTCTATTGAGTGCATTCTTGTTGATTTATGTGATCAGCTGGAAAGTGACATTTTTCCAGGCATGTTTTCATGTGGAAATAAAAGAAGTTTACAGTGGATCACTGCAGGGAGGTAATGCCTAACATGACTCCACAATAACTTCCTGGCAAAACCAGCTGTAATTCTAGAGAATCTAGGTTGAAGAGGTAGAAAATGAGAAAAGTCCTCAGTTGGGGAAAATGAAAAAAAGATTGTCAAAATCAAATAAAATATAGATCCATCTCTAAATTTAAAACATTTTTATTTAGGAGGCAAGAACTGCAATTTTGGGCATAAACACAGACCAGGTGGTCTTTGATATGTCCAAAGAACAAAGAGAAGGCTGGGAGTTTTAGTAAAACATGGAAATATTACATATTTGAAAGAAAGTTTATTGGCATTAGTAAATTTTGGAGGAACTGGCAAGTGGGCAGTTTTAGAGTCTCCACAGGTTCTTTCAGGAGCCATTAGATAAAACTGGTTTCAGGTTACAGCAGGCAGTTTCAGCAGCCAGATTTGCAAAGAATTACATTTTTGGAGCAATGTTATGTGCCTTAGTGCTTTTTTCCCCCTGGCTTTTCTACTCTGTTTCAGTTGGGTATGGCTAGAATGACCTAATTTGTATGACAAACTTCCACAAGATGATATTAGAATAAATTTTATTCACGTATTGATTTTTTTTCCCTGCTAAGGTTAACCTTTCCTGAAATCACAGATTCGATGTATACTTTCTATACTTACTCTAATTTCTAAATAAACAAAAAAGAACCATATAATGGTATAAGATGTTTTAAATTTTCAGAATATTATATATATTTTATATTCATTCTCTTATAAAGTGATACTTCTGTTTCTATTTCCTTCACGTATTTATAGTGCCTATAATATGTGAAACATTATGGGTGCTGCATACATGGTCCTATTATTTATTCATAATAAATGCAAAAAAAAACTATTTAGGCTGAACAGAGCAGAGAAATCTAGCTGGATTTGGGAAAATGCAGAAAATTATTTTCAGCTAACACTATCATAGCAACTCAAGAGTATAGATTTTTTTATTTGTGGAAATTTAATTTTTTGTTTTGTTTTGGTTTTTATTTTCTTATTTCTCAATCAGGAAGTAATTATATACAATATTTACTCTTTGCAAAATGAAGCAGAAGAGAAATGCAGAATATAATTTGTCTGCAATAGAATAAAATATACACTTCAATAACTATACTGAATTGCCCTAGTATTCCAAATGTTGCAGCAGCTACAGGATGGCAGAGCCTCCATCATCCTTACTCTATGAGTGTCTAAAGCAGAGACCTTTACTTCACCATTACTTGACATTAGCATGTACAGGAAATAAACTTTTTTTTTTTTTTTTTTTTTTTTTGAGACATGGTCTAGCTTTCATGCCCATGCTGGAGTGCCGTGGCATGATCAGAGTTCACTCAGGGTTGACTTCCTGGGATTAAGTGATGCTCCCACTTTAGCCCCCCAAGTAGCTGGGAGCACAGATATCACCACTACACCCTGCTAATTTTTGTTTTTCTTTTGTAGAGATGGGAGTTTCCCTATATTGCCCAGGCTGGTGTTGAACTGCTGGGCTCGAGAGATCCTCCCACCCAGCCTCCCAAAATGCTGGGATTTCAGGGATTACAGATGTAAGCCACCATGCCCAGCAGAAATAAACATTTTTATTGTTATTGCTAAGTACTGAGTTTCGGGAATTGTTTATTATCATAACATAATTTAGCCTATCCTACTTGAGAGGGACATTATTGTATAGAATTATGGTCCTGACCTAACAAACACCTTAAATATATGACATCATTTTAGTGGTTGAGTAGTGGTGGCTAGAAAAACGGTATGTTATACAGTAGGAAAACATTTGGTAAAACTGTCCAGCAATAACTTGTCAAGTAGATTATGAACATTAGTGATGATGTTGGATGCCTTTGCCAAAGTTTTATATAAGAAAAGATGAGCTCAGGGAAGAACTGCCTGGAATAAATAACAGAGAGAGTGAGAAAGAGAGGTCTTTGCCAATTGGAAAAGGGCAACTGCTTCAGGACTTCAAATATAAGAGTAGAAAATAAATTTAAAGTGGTAGTTGAGGATGGAAGTCATTTAATCCTAGCCTGGGAGCAAGGATCAAATCAAGTTTATAACTGTCATGCATTATTAATTATGAATGTCTCTTTGGCGATTAATGTGGTACCCAGTAAATCCCTTCAGTTTATAAATGATCACTTAGTATCCCAACATTTCATAAACTCTCATTACACTCAATTGTGCCTGTTGGACTTACTATGAACTTATTGTATCCCTCCAAATTTATATATTATAGCTTTAACTTGCAGTGTTGATGGGATTTGTAGATAAAAGCATTAAGAGATAATTAGGTTTAGATAAGGTCATGGCGAAATGTGGGGCCCCAGGAGGGTATTAATGCACTTATAAGAAGAGATGCCAGAAAGCCTGCCCTCTGTCCTTCTGTTTGCCCTGTGAGTACTCAGTGTGAGGGACTTCTGTAAGTCAGGAAGAGACCCTATGCCGGAACCCCACTATCCTGGAAGTCAGGAAGAGACCCTATGCCGGAACCCCACTATCCTGGTACCCTGACCCTGGACTCCAACTTTAGAACTGTTGAGTAAATAAATGACTATAGTTTAGGCCACACAGTTGATGGTATTTTGTTATGGCAGCACCAGAAAATTAATAAAGGCCATTACACAGAATTTCTGAGTAAGTATCACTGAGAAACAAAGCTCTAGTATTGTGCTGGGTGAACAGTATAAACTCTGGAAATCTAACTGCCTGTTAAAAAGTCTATATTAGTTTGCTAGGGCTGCCTAGCACAAACTGAGGAGGTTAAAGAAGACAAATTTATTGTCTCTCAGTTCTGGAAACTAGAAGTCCAATATCAACGTGTCAGGTGGGTTGATTCCTTCTTAGGCCTGTGAGAGATGATGTGTTACATGTCTCTCCCCTCATTTTTGGTGGTTTGCTAGGACTCTGACTTTCTCTGGCATTCTATGGCTTCATCTTCAAATAGTGTCCTCTTTGTGTGTGAGTCTCTGTGCCCAGACATATAGCGGGGGGGAGCGGGGTGTATGTGTGTTTTGAAACCTTTTTATGTTCAAAAGTGACGAAAAATTCCAGAGAGCTCCCATGTAATTTTCATTCAACTTCCCCCAATGATAAAATCTGATATTACCATAGTACAATTATCAAAAATAGGAAATTGACATTGGATCAATGCTGTTAACTAAATTTAAGACTTTATTCAGATTTCAGTGACTTTTATATGCACATTTTCAGAAGAGTTTTATGAGATTTTATCGCATATTTAGATTTGTGTAGCTACACAGTCAGGATGCAGAACTGTTTCAACATGCCAAAGGCACTCTCAAACATCTCCTCTGTAATCAAACCCTAACCCCAGCAATCCCTGATCTGTTTGACATAATTATAATTTTGTGATTTCAGGAATGATGTATGAAAGGATCTTACCATATGCTACATATTGATACTGGCTTTTTTTGTTCCAATGAGAGGTCCTTGAGTTTTATTTTTATTGCTCCATTTATTCATTGTTGTGTATAGTTCATTACATGGATGAACCCAAATTTATCTTTCACCAAGTTTACATTTAGATCTATGATCCATTTGAGTTGATTAAATTTCACTATTGTTTTTGTATTTTCAATTTTATCAATTGCTTCTACTATCTTGATTATTTCCTTTCTTTTCCTTTGTTTGGTTTTACTTTGCCTTTCTTTTTTTAGTTTCTAGGACTAAGAGCTTAGATTCTTGATTTTTATGTCATTCTTACTTTCAAATGTGAACAGTTAGTGATATAAATTTCCCAATGCTGCATTAGCTATAGCTCACAAATTTTGATATGTGTGTTTTCATTTTCATTTATTTCAATACTCATTTATGTTTCATTTTCTTCAAGACTTTTCCTTTGACACATAAATTATTTAGAAGCCCGTGGTTTAATTTCCAGGTGTTTGGAGATTTTCACGTTACTTTACTTGTATTGATTGTTCCTTTTATTCCATTATATTCAGATAAAATAATAAGTATACTTTTCTTTCTTTATTTTTGTAGCTTATTTTGGGACCCACGGTGTAGGCTACATTGCTGACTGTTGCAATGGCACTTATGAAGAATGTGTGTTCTGCTTTTGTTAGGTGTTGTGCTGTGTTCTATAAACGTCAGTAGGATTCTGTTGGTTGGTGGCATTTTCGAGTTCTTCTATGTCCTTGCTGATGTTCTGATAAGTAATTACTGAATAGGGTTTATGTTTTCAACTATGATTGTGTTTATTTTTATTTTTCCTTTCAGTTTTATTAGTTTTTGTCCTAAGTATTTTGAAGCTTTCTTGTTGCCTACATATTTAGAATTGCTTATGTTTTCTTGCTGTGTTGACTTATTTTCATCAGTGTGCAATGTGCCTTTCTGTTCCTGGTATGGTTTCTTTGTTGTACAGTCTATTTTATCTATTAACAATATTGCCATCCATGCTTTCTATTGACTAGTGCCTGTGTTGTGTCTGTCTTTCCATCTATATATTTTCAACTTGCCTGTGTTGCTATATTTTTTTTTTCTTTTTCTTTTTCTTTTTCTTTTTTTTTTTTTTGTAGACAGTATAGAGTTAGTTATTAGTTGTTCTGGGGGCTTTTAAAAAATCTACTCTGCCAATCCCTTTTTGTAATTGATGTATTTAGGTCATTTGATTTTTATGTAATTAGTAACATGTTAGAACTCAGGTGCACTCTTTTATCTTTCGTTTTCTGTTGTTTGTTTCTCTCTCTTATTTCCTCTCTGTTGCTGTCTACTTTGCCCTGGCCTCTTATACATTACTCAAACATCTTTTAGAGTTCCATTTTGGCTTATCTGTAGTGCTTTTGAGCATATCGTGTTCTATGGGTCTGTTAGCAGTTGTTCTAGATACTCGATTATATACATAATTTACAATATTTTAGGAAGGATATAGGCTTTTTCATGACTGAAAAGGGGAGCATAAGAGACCTTAGAGAGATGGAACAATTCTGCATCTTGATTTAGGTAATGGTCATGAGTGATTTTGTGTTGGGAGGAGATAATGAGTCTTATAAAAACTTCAAGTGATATAAACTGCACTAACTCTAGCCAAAAATACTATCAACCAAGTAGTGATCTTAGTTGAGCTTATTAGTAAACACAATTTTATCTTGTGATTTTACCTTATGTTTTTAAACTACATAAACATCCTACATATAATTGGCATAACACCTTTGCTATTTATTCACTAATGTAACAAGCCATTCTTATTCATAAGACATTATTAATATCTTTGAATTATTCAGCTTAACATTATTTTCATGGATAATCAATCATGCATTCTAGACCAATGAACATGGACTGTATGACAACAAAACAAACTTTTAGAAACTCAGTGACTTTCAACTCTCATGTAAGCAATCACATTTCTGTTGAAATATATAAAAGAAAAAAAACAGCTTTTTAATGTTTTTTTTTTTTTTTTTTTTTTTCCCTTTCAGCATCATGGTGACAAAAATAACCATCTTATATTGCTTAAACATTATTCTATTCTTGTATATGCATGGCATTCTTTCAAAATATTTTTCCTAATTCTTAGAACCTGTGACTGTTATGTTATTTAGAAAAGTTTTTGTTGGTATAATTAAATCAAAAATATGTTTTTTTAAATTGTTTTTCATTTTTCCTTTAGTTCTGGAATACAAGTGCTGAACATGTAGGTTTGCTATATAGCCATACATGTGCCATGGTGGTTTGCTGCACCTATCAATCCATCATCTAAGTTTTAAGCCCTAGATGCATTAGCTATTTTTCCTAATGTTCTCCCCGTCTTTGCACCCCACTCCCACCCTCTGATTGGCCCCAGTGTGTGTTGTTCCCCTCCCTGTGTCCCTGTGTTCTCATTATTCAACTCGCACTTATGAGTGAGAACATGTGGTGTTTGGTTTTCTATTCCTGTGTTAGTTTGCTGAGGATGATGCCTTCCAGCTTCATCCATGTCCCTGCAAAGGACATGATCTCATTCCTTTATATGGCTGCATAGTATTCCATGGTGTATATGTACAATATTTTCTTTATCCAGTCTATCATTGATGGGCATTTGGTTTGATTCTATGTCTTTGCTATTATAAACAGAGCTGCAATAAATATATGTGTGCATGTGCCTTTATAGTAGAATGGTTTATATTCCTTTGGGTACATACACAGTAATTTGACTGCTAGGTCAAATCGTATTTCTGGTTCTAGATCTTTGAGGAATCGCCACACTGTCTTCCACAATGGTTGAACTAATTTACATTCTCACCAAAAGCATAAAAGCATTCCTATTTCTCCATAGCCTCACTAGCATATATTATTTCTTGACTTTTTAATAATCGCCATTTTGACTGACATGAGATGGTATTTCATTGTAGTTTTGATGTGCATTTCTCTACTGATCAGTGATGTTGAGTTTTTTGTGTGTGTTTGTTGACCACATTTTTGTTTTGTTTTGTTTTGTTTTTGAGACAGAATCTCGCTCTGCCACCCAGGCTGGAGTGCAGTGGTGTGATCTCTGCTCACTGCAACTTCTGCCTCCCAGATTCAAGCAATTCTCCTGCCTCAGCCTCCTGAGTACCTGGGATTACAGGTGTGTGCTACCATGCCAGGCTTGTTTTTGAATTTTTAGTAGAACTGAGGTTTCACCATGTTGGCCAGGCTGGTCTTGAACTCCTGACTTCATGATCCACCTGCCTCAGCCTCCCAAAGTGCTGGGATTACAGGCATGAGCCACCACGCTCAGCCAGATGTCTTCTTTTGAGAAGTGTCTGTTTGTATCCTTTTTCCACTTTTTGATGGGGTTCTTTTTTTTCTCATAAATTTGATTAAGTTCCTTGTAGACGCTGGATATCAGACATTTGTCAGATGGGTGGATTACAAAAATTTTCTCCCACTCTGTAGACTGCCTGTTCACTCCAATGATAGTTTAATTTGCTGTGCAGAAGCTCTTTAGTTTAATTAGATCCCATTTTTCAATTTTGACTTTTGTTCCAATTGCTTTTGGTGTTTTCGTCATGAAGTGAAGTATTTGCCCATGACTGTATTCTAAATGGTATTGCCTAGGTTTTCTTCTAGGGTTTTTATGGTTTGGGGTCTTACAGTTAAGTATTTAATCCATCTTCAGTTAATTTTTGTATAAGTTGTAAGAAAGAGGTCTGTTTCAGTTTTCTGCATGTGGCTAGCCAGTTTTCCCAGCATCATTTATTAAATAGGGAATCCTTTTTAATTCAGGTTTTTGTCAGGTTTGTTTTTGTCAGGTTTGTTGAAGATCAGGTGGTTGTAGGTGTGTGGTGTTTTTTCTGAGGCCTCTGTTCTGTTCCACTGGTCTATATATCTGTTTGGTACCAGTAGCATGCTGCTTGGGTTACTGTAGCCTTGTACTATAGTTTGAAGTCAAGTAGTGTGATGCCTCCAGCTTTGTTCTTTTTGTTTAAGATTGTCTCGGCTGTATGAACTCTTTTTTGGTTCCACATGAAATTCAAAGTAGTTTTTTATAATTCTGTGAAGAATATTAATAGTATTGAATCTATACATTACTTTGGGCAGTATGGCCATTTTCATGATATTGATTCTTCCTGTCCATGAGGATGGAATGTTTTCCACTTGTTTGTTTCCTCTATTATTTTCTTGAGCAGTGGTTTGTAGTTCTCCTTGAAGAGGTCCTTCATTTCCTTTATTAGCTGTATTCCTAGGTATTTTACTCTCTTTGTAGCAATTGCAAATGGAAGTTCATTCAGGATTAAATAGAAAAATCTTAAGATGAAGACATCATCCTGGATTATTCAGGTGAATTTGTCGGCTTGTTTTATAAGTTTATTAAATAAATGTGTTAAAATATGCCACTACGATATGAAGTTATTTATTACTTATATTTTTGTCCAATTTTTTTTTCCATATTTTGTGGCTATTTTATTATGTAGGGTCCAGGTTGTTATTGCATCAAGGAACTCTTATACTGTGAGAGCACTTAAAACTCAGTTTTTAAATGTCATTCCTTTTTGTCAACTCATGTTATGTGATTTTAACCCATGTATCCCAACAGTTTCTTGTTAACAGCCTCTAAGGAGTATTTATTTATGGTTTATTTTCAAACCATGTGGGTCAGGTCAAGCAATTTTAGGTGTAACACAATGTTGTTTTGTGGGTTGGAGATTTATTTCTAGCTTACATTATCCAAATAATATAGTTTTTAAAGGATCTAAATGTAAAAGAAAGAGAGTGTTTCTGATTGACTCTTCACATTGGCTAGCAGTGCATTTTCACTCTTCACGTAGTCTGAAAACAACTTGAAAATTTAAGCACAGTTTTACTCCCTTTATTTAATGTCATTGATACAAAAACTGATTGCAATGCTTTACTTCCCAACTGGTTTCTTTTTTGTCATATGTTTACCTTGAGTTACATATTACTTTAATGATTACATGTTGATTATTTCAAGACATTTGGTTCTGATGTCTCACCTGCCATACTGCCGAAAGTAAAATATTGATGCCTTATTTCATTTGTCATTTAAACTATCAGGAATTGATTATAAAACATATTCTAGTCTCATTATTTACAGTGGTTATGTTCTAGAAAGTCAAGAAAAAAACAGAATTATTGAATAATAAAACATTTATTTGGTCAGGTGCAGCAGCTCATGTCTGTAATCCCAGCACTTTGGGAAGTCTAGCCAGGATGATCACTTGAGCCCAGGAGTTTAAGACCAACCTAGGCAATATAGTGAGACCCTTATACATAAAATAAGAAAGTTCACTGGGTATGGTGATGCATGCCTGCAGTCCCAGCTACTAGGAAGGCTGGGGCAGGAAGATCAACTGAGCCAGAGAAGTTGTGGCAGCAGTGAGTGATGATCACACCACTGTACTCCAGCCTGAGTGACAGAGTGAGACACTATATCAAAAAAAAAAAAAAAAAAAAAAAAATTCCAAGAGATATAAAGAATCAGGTTTCTGTGAGCTTTTAGTCATAGCATTTTCATTGGCCAATCGATATATAAAATTGTGTTTTGTTTGTTTTGTTTTGTTTTGAGACGGAGTCTCACTCTGTCACCCAGCCTGGAGTGCAGTGGCACAAGATTGGCTCACTGCAACCGCTGACTCCTGGGTTCAAGCGATTCTTCTCCCTTAGCCTCCCAAGTAGCCATGACTACAGGGCACGTGCCACCACACCTGGCTAATTTTTTATTTTTAGTAGAGACGGGGTTTCACCACATTGGCAAGGCTGGTCTTGAACTCCTGACCTCATGATCTACCCGCCTCAGCCTCCCAAAGTACTGGGATTACAGGTGTGAGCCACCATGCCCGGCTATAAAATTGTTTTAATATATACTATTGACTTATTAACAATCAACAGCACTGAAATTTGTGCTTGTATAAATGTTAGTGAAAATGTGAATTTGCAAATACAGAATCCACAGTCATCATCACCAACTTTATATGCCTTGATGCTACATTAAGTGCTTAGATAAGTCATGCAACGATGTTTATGGCATCTTCATGGCATTTTCATGGCTCTCAGCTTGGATTGGCCCACCATCTTAAACATAGAATTAACAGGAGTCACTGAGATTATGTGTTTAAATCTCTAGTACCATGAAATAATATAATTTACGGGAAACACTCTACCTAATCCTCAATTTTGGTATTCCACTGACCCAGAGCCCAGTAATTCACAAGGAATTACAGCCTATTTGTCAAATAGATTATTGAAATGAAAGTTAATCGATATTCATATTCATTTTAAAAAGAAACAATAAATCAAACAGTTCCATGCCAGTCATGTACATTTATAATATCACTTAATCTCACAACTGCTCTGTGACAGATTTTATTTTTATGTCATCAATCATAAACTCAAGGCTCAAAATATTTAGTCACCTTGCCCATGATTTTATACCTAAATACAAGTGAAAATGGGGAGCGAAGCCATATGTGTCAAACTGTAAAGTTCCTGACTTTTCCTTGCCTCATGTTCGGTCCTTTGCCACTGACTTGTGTCCGTATTTTCACTTCAAAAACAAAATTAATTTTGTCTATAATTACAATGCATTGAACTACTTCCTGATATTCCTGGTTTTCAAACCAGCTTTGAAAAATATTAGACAAAGCAGCCATTTATCCTCAAACCTCCGTTTTCTGAACACACTTCTATTGGGAGATACTATAAGAGAATGTCTTTTTCTGCAAGTGTGAGTTATTAAATCTCATATACATCATAAGACAATAAAACAGTTTTGAAATAATTAAGTATAGCTATTTCTTCTTTATCTCTGTACTGAGATCCACCAGGCACCATTTTTCAATTAGTTAAAATAATTACTTTGAACATGCCTTTAGCTTTCTTCTATTTTTCTTCACTTTATAAATAAAGAAAAAAGATAATATATATACATATAAATAACAAATATATATAAATAAGAATATATATAAAGAAGAAAGAGAAAGAACAAAGTTAATGGTCATGCTTCATGCTTCTGTGTTTTCTAGTGTTAAATCAGTAAGTAATTTTCTTGTTTCAACTATAAATGATTTCTTTCTATATACGTTAACTTTATGTATTTAAATCCAGAAATTATTACTCTTCATTTGCAATAAGTATACTGTTTTAAAATTATTTGAAGTAGTTCCAACTTACAGAAAATCCACAAGTAGAACACAGATAATATTTTTTCGGTACCATTTGATAATAAGTTGTCAATCAGATGCTCTACAAACCAGAACATTCTTACATATAACCACAAATCAACTATCAAAATCAGAATTATCATTGATGACTTTTATTTTATTGTCAAATCTTCAAATTTTGCCAATTGTACCAATAGTGTCCTTTATTGCAAATGATGCAATTTAAAATCATCTGTTGAACTGAGTTTCTGTATCTATTGTTTTATTTGTGAAGTAGTTTCTCAGGCTTTTCTTGGCTTTCATGACATGAACACTTTTGAAGATTATATCCTGTAGTTTTATAAGAAGTTCTTTTATTTAGTTTTGTCAATATTTTATCTTGATTATATTTCAAAAGAGTATCACAGAAGTGCTACAGCCTGTTAGGTAATATTCAAAATCAGTTTGGACCATTATGGTGACCTTAATTTTGATCCTACAGTCACAGTTGTATCAACAACTTTTCTCCAGTGTAATCTTTCCCTTGTATTCAGTAAGTATTTTGTGGAAGTGGAACCTAAATATCTTGCCAATATACTGTTTCCTCTTGAAATTTAGATAATAATTTTCAAAACTGATAATCACTATGAATTAGAACTTACTTGTTTTGTTCAGTGGGTTATAATCTATTACTACTATTATGTACTTAGGTGCTCAAATTGTCCTGTATTTAATCAGTGATGTCCCTTCAATCTGGCTTCTGTGTCTTATGTATATCATATCTCAATTATTCTTCAAACACTTCCTTCTTCTCTGAACAAGTCATTCTGGTTTCAGATGGAAAACATTGTCACTTCAGCCTTGGAATCAGCTCTTTCTCCCAAGAATCCTAGCTCCTTTTAATGGAAAATGGTGTTTAGAAATTAAAATATGACCAGTAGATATTATCATTGCCCTTAGGGTGCTACTGTTTCCATGCTTCTTCAGTGACAAGAGTTAGGAAATGTTCCTTATACAGCTATAGTAAAGACTAATATAATAGTGCCTACCTTAGAATCTGGCACATTTTCTTCATCTTAGTATTTCTTTTCTCCCTGAATATGCTAGCGTGTGCCCTTTACTTGGCTCATTTTTTCCAAGTATTTTATTCAAAGTTTTTTGTTTGTTTCTTCATTATCTGCACAGCTGTCAGGTTCTTTCTACCTCTGCTCAGCTGGCTGGCATAGCTGGTAGACTTGTATGTTGAAACCCTGATTCCCAATGCAAGTCCTGGAATCTTATTTTACACAAGTACAGAGATCAAGTATGTAAAAGAAGAGGTCGTACAGACCAAGACCTTCCCCTACAAAAGATCTAAATAAGATGAATAAGCTATTTGAAATTCAAGCAAACTAGAACACGGTAGCCTTGGCTAAACTGGTGAGTTGATACTTATTGCCAGCAAAGTTTGGCTCTAGGAGAATATTTTCCCAATATTGCCAAATCTACTTCTCACTTTTGAAAAGACTGTTGAAATTAAGTGAAGTCTGCCAGTTTTAAATGTTGGCAACTAATTAGATTTTTTTGCCTTAATATTTTACTGTCCAAAGAATACATGTCTGTATGTTACCACTTTAAAACCTTTTACTTAAACAAAGCCCAGGGAATATTTTTAGTTGAGGGGGGCAAACATCAGAAAAATAGCTGCTGTTTTATTCCTTTTTGCTTATGAATTACTACATATCAAACCTAGAGCCAAGCACTCTCATTTATCTACTTGAGAGACATTCATTCAGTCCTTACTGTGTACAAGGCATAATGCTAGACAATGCAGTGGGCAGACAGATAAAATTGCTGAATAGATCCCTCTCCTCAAGACATTATAACATTGTAAGAAGGGCAAGTACATATAAATATCCATAATCCATATATAATCTCCTAAAGCAGAAAGAGAAACATAAAATATGTTGTATATATATTTGTATACACACGTGTGTGTGTGTGTGTGTGTGTGTGTGTGTGTATATACACAGAGAGAGAGAGAGAGAGGAGAGAGAGAGAGAGAAATAAACAGCCCTTAAACTATAAAACATATTGCAGTAATGATACAACAGAGAAATATGACATTTCAGATTAGAGAACATATTTTATGTTGAAGACATTGGGCTGAAAAGCAAAAACAATGTCGTATAAGCATAGTAATGAAGCAGACTTTTTAACCACTTAGTAAAACAGGGATTGGGAGAAAGTGGTCAGTTAGCATATGCAAAAACATTGAGGTAGAGAGGTAGGAAATACAGGCAAGATCTGTAAGGTAAAACTATTTGTAATGGATCTGAAAGCATATAAATTATCATGAAGACCATTCATAGTCCAACCTACCTTAACCCAAGAACTAGGGATCAAGCAGGACAGTTCTAAAAAATGTGGCAATAAATGTATGAAAAATAGGATAATGAGAGATTATTTGGAAGTAAAATAAACTGTCATTTAGATTAAACAGAGGTTGGAAGAAGTAGAGGAGATAGAGATCAATCAAACATAAATCCCAAATGTTGGTTTGAGATGATAAAGAAAATATCCTTAACGTATCCAGAGTGATGAGCAGAAGACACTATTCTGTGAGGGGCAAGATGTTCATTCATATTTTAACCTCATTTAAAATGTAGGTGTAAATAATTAATTTATTCATCTGTTTTTCAGAAAGTAATTGAGTAACTAGTATGTGCAGAGTGCGGGATCTTGGCCATGGGTGATACAACAGCCAAATAAGAATAGGTCTTGTCTAAGGAAATTACTGTGTCTACATGCCATTAATGGAGTTATGCTTAGGGCACAGATGAAGCCCTGGAAATTGGCAAGGATATCATAGGAAAGGGGAGGTCTGATTTAAAGGTATTATGTGCTAATCCCAAGCTTTTGCCTTTATTCTGAAGGTTTTTTGAAATCACTGAAATAATTCATTCTGACAGTGTAATAATCAGATTTATGTTTTCATAAAACATATCTAGCTATGCTACACATTACCTGCTTATGAATACAAGATACTTGTTAATCCAAGATGGAATGGTGAATGTAATAAAATATTTCCCTCTTGCTATATACATATTATTATCATGCATTCTTTCAATAAACAATAAATGTATATTTTCAATAAAATATTCAATAAACAGGTATATAAATAAATGGTTATTAGTTGTGCAACTACTATAAATTGAACATACATGTGGTAGAAAATAAAAAAGGAGTTCGAGTAATGGGTTAGGGACCTACTTGATCTATAAGAGGACAAAATCGTATCTGAGAAGGTAAGACATAACAGATTTGAAAGATAAAAAGAGTCATGTAAAAAGAAGAGTGTATTCTAGGAAGTAGAAATAGCATATGCACAAACTCTAAGGTTTATGGTACTTTTGCTGTATTTTGAAAACATTGTTATTCTACAGATAAGGTCACTTTCCAGAAATAAGCATTATCTATGAGGATTTTGAAAGCTGACATAGCTCACCTGTAGGCCTTGAAGGGTTGCCAGTTTTAGAGCAGCAATCATCCTCTCTTTCTCTTTTTCTTTTCTGTAGGTAACCCTAAATTTAACTGCAAAAAGGTATTTTTCAAATGTTCAAGCTTCCTTTCAATCTCAAAATGAAAGAAAACAAGTCATTTTCAGATGAAAACCTTAAATGTAGGAGCCTTTAATATTATTTAAACTGAATCTTAAAGCTAAGAAAATAAATTTTAGAGACTTATCAAAAAAATTAAAATTTGCATACATATAACCACTAATTCTGGGAATAGTTTCTAGAGATTGACTAAAACTTATACATGGGAATCTTAAGTGATATGCAAAAACTGTAACATTAAAAGTTCTACTGCTAATTACTATAAGGAAAAAATAGCAAAATGACATTTGCATTATTCCAAAATTTGAGGTATTCCAACATATCATATATTTAATTTTAATGAGATTCTAGTTTTAAGTCAAAGACTTAAATCTAGAAAAGAAAGTGTATATTATTGCATACACGTTTCACAGAACAAGTATTCCATCAAAATTCTTCCGGTTAATTTTATGGTGATGGCAAAACCAGTTCAGGGAATTCTAAACATATGAAGTTATATTAGATTTCTAATAGGGTATATTTGTTAAATAAAATACTGTTCACATTCTTAATATTTAGTTTTTTCATATAAAATTAATTTATATCAAAAGTATAACACATATAAAACACTTTTGAAATGTTGTTAATTTATTTTTAGGTATGTTCAAATAATATGGCATAAAGTGAGAAAAAGTATAGTATAATCAGAAAAGTTCACATAAGAATAGATACAAGATCTGTCACTCTACAATTAATATCAAGTTATTTCCATAAGTTTCTATTATTCCCCTGATTTAAAATAGAGATATTACAAATTATGTAATTAAGTATCACGTGTCATGGACTGAATTGGATCCCCCTGAAATTTATATGTTCAAGTCCTAACCTCCAGTGCTTTTAAAGACCCTATCTCAGTATTTGGGGATAGGGTCTTTAAAGAGGTACTTAATTTAAAATGAGTCCACTAGCATATGCCCTAATCCAATCTGACTGGTGTCCTCATTCACAAAAGAGAATGGAACACACAGATGCATACACACAGGTGTGTATAGAGAAAAGACCATGAAGACATGAAGAAAATGGCGCTACTTGCAAACCAAAAAGAGAGGCTTCAGAAGAAATCAAACGTGCTAACACCTTCATCTTGGACTGCTACCCTTCAGAACTATGAAAAAATTAATTTATGTTATTTAAGCCACCCAGCCTGCGGTATTTACTTAAAGCAGCCCTAGAAAAATGGATACTCTATGTTTCCAAAATGATTTTTTTCCTACAAATAACATATAGAAAACAAAAGATACACATTTTCTACAAAACGCATACTCTTATTACATAATACAAAATAATTTGAGATGCCATATGCAGTCATTATAATTTCATGTTTTAGCTTATTTCTGGAAAAATAGCTTCTCTTTATCTTGACACTGTTGCACTTAAATAGTTTTTAAGAAGTCATCTTTCAAGCAAAATAATATTAACACACTCTGAAATATAAAAGAAAACGTGAAAAATATTCATTGACATATTTCACATCAATGAACTTTATGAATAGCATGTATTTGTAAAATTATTTTGCAAATGTCAGACTTTGATTATACAGGTCATTAAGCAAATTATACAAATGAGCAAAGTCTAATAGATAAATTGACCCTCATAACTAGTAATGTATGTAACGTTATCAACAATCTAGACTTTGCATGGGATAAGTCTGTGAAATATGTAATACGAGCAATAAAATATGCAAAATCCAGAGCTACAGTATATAGCTTACTCAGTAAAACTTGGCAAGCATAATAATTAAACAATTTACTGAAAGAGCAAAATATGCAAAAAAGGGAAAGCAATCTTATTTATTAAACTGTAGTAATGGATCATCAATAGATAGTTTCAGATGATTTGATTTAAAAAATAAGCTGTTTGAATGATCTATGCTGCTCCATCAGCAAATTATGTACCTCAATCATTGAGCTGTATGAAAAATTAATTAGCTAACTATGGGATTTTATTATTGCAACAAAGGAAATTCATTGAGACAATAAAAAGTTTATGTGTATAATTTTAAAATCTGATATGGCATCTTAGAGCTTTTTGCAGCTTGCTTTTATTAATTTCCCTTTCTCCCTTTTTCTTGTTCTATTATATTTATTTTTTTTGGCAAAAGTTGACTCACAAATTATGATGGGATGTAAAAAATAAGAGCTTAAAGATAAAGAATAATAAAGAGCTATTTTTAAGATTTCACATATGATTGTGATTTATTAATTAGTACCAGACTATCCCTTCTACCACATACACTAGATAGAACATATGAATCAACAGTTTTCAGAAACTAGATAATAGGGAATACAAGACTGCTATTCCTAAAACCACAGACATTCATCTGGTTTGCCCCATGATATCACTAGATCTAAGAATAGGAACACTTCCCAAGCACAAAAGAGCGGACAAGGTACTAAAAAGAGAGCTGAGCTGAGGAGGCAGAGATCAAAGTTCAAGACAGCTGGAACACAGCATGGGAGAAAAGGTGGTCCTGCAAGAGGAGATCCCAAATTCTGTGCATGGTTCCCCAAAAGAAACTGGGTGAGGACTGTACTTCATCTATTCAGGGTGAGGCTATAGGAAACTGACAACAGTGTCAAGAGCAGAGATACTAAAATTCAAGTTGTCCTGGTGATACTACATCCTGAAAAGTAAGAGTGAAGAGTCCATATTAATGCCCTATTAACATCCCTTCAGATATCTGATATATTAGAAAAGTAGGTCCTACAAGTAAAAACCATGCTCTAGAATAAGACCTACTCTACACCACTCCACACCTACAAAAAGCCTCAAACTGATCCCAACAAGACATGTAGACATTTGAAGTTGAGTACTGACAACTTGTAGGACTTTGGAAAACAACTTGGACTTTCCATACATCTATCCAATAGAGCATAAACCAAGTTTATGTAAGTTCGTTGAACAAAACTCAGCACTTTTCCAGAGGAGGTAATATAATATAGATATTAACAATAAAACATTAGTAGACATGGAAAGAAACTAGAATATGGGAACCTTATTTTTTGTCTTTATTTTTTGCACAGTTAATGGAAAAGAACTATCAAATTGTCCAGGTTTAAGACTTATAAACATATAATAAATCAGATATTATAAATATATACATAAAACTAAAGAAGATAATTTTGTAAAATTAAAACAATGGCAGAAGAATATCAACAGAGAAATGAAAAGTCATAAGGAAATAGGGAAATACAAGAATTAAAATTTTTAAAATTCCTAATTGGGCTTAATAGTAGTTTGGATATGGCAGAAGAAAAGTTCAGTCAACTTGAAGATAGGATGGATAGTCAATTCCTCATGAGAAAGCTGATATGTAATTCATACTCTGTGTGGGATAAGGTAGCTGATAATAAGACTTGAATGGAAACCTGCAGCCATTTTGAGATCAGGTTAGAAGTTTTATCCTGGTATAACCGTGGTGTACTGTTGCAAGTAAAGGCTGAAGAAACGTCTTTACAAAAAATATTTAGTAGACTTAAAAAATGAAGTAGAGATGATGATATCAGTGTGAAGGAGAAAATCTGCTGCTTGAAGCAGCAGCAACTAAATTTCCCAATTTGTTAAACATGGGATACAAGGGAGTTTGAGAGGGAGGAATCTAGGAAGTAGTGACCCACATTTCTCAGCTTGATTAAATGGATGTATGAAAAAATTAATATGTTCAAAAATATGTTTTGAACATCTACTGCATAATAGCAACTGCTTATGTTGTTGAAGATACAGCACCATAAGCAACAACACAGTCTACAACACAGTCAGGAATTTCTGCCTTTATGAAGATTTTACAGGGTGGAGAAGACAGACAATAAATAACAAAATTATCTAAATCTTCTTGAAATACTCACATTTTTCTGGGTGAACTGAAAGGATGATCAGACTGAGAAAAATGTAAAAATATGATGTTTTGGCATTCATACAAATTCTCTGAAATATCATTCAGGAGTAATTAACATACATTTACCTACTTACTTTGGTGACTGGGAGTGTGTCTGGTGGAGATTACATAACAGAAAAAAAAAAAAGCAGCATTACTTAGCAACAACTAAAAATCATCTTAATAATTATATATGGAGAAATTAACTCTGTAACAGCCAATAAATTGTACAATTACATTATACAGTTTTGAATATGCATAGATCCTAAACATCTGAAAATAAATGATTGATTTAAAATATATCAGTATGCAAAACAAGATCTACAAAACTCTGATGAAAGAAATCAATGAACTGAATAGGTGAAGAGATATTCCATGTTCTTGGGTAGTAAGAGTCAATATTGTCAAGATTTAGTTCTTACCAAATTGACCTATAGAGTCAATGAAATCTCATTTAAAATCCCAGCAGGTTATTTTGTGGATATTGACAAATTGATTCTAAAATTTATATAGAGAAGGCAAAGACTCAGAATAAGCAGCACAATACAGTCAGTCCTCTGTATATACATGTTCCACATTTGCAAATTCAATCAATGGCAGCTCGAAATGTTTTGAAAGATAAACAATGAAAAATAAAAATATAGGATGGATGTAGTGGCTCAACATCTACTATCCCAACATTTTTGGGAGACTGAACCAGGTAGATTGTTTGAGTCTAGAAGTTTAAGACCAGCCTGGGCAACATACTATACTATATACAGTATAGAGAGTCTTGCTGTCTAATATATGCACACACACAAAACCCAGTCAGGTGTGGTTGTGTGTATCTGTAGTCCCGGCTACTCAGGAGGCTGAGTCAGGAGGATTGCTTGAGCATGGGAGGTCAAGGCTGCAGTCAGCTGAGATGGTGCAACTGCAGTACGGCCTGGGTGAAATAATGAGACCTACTCTCAAAATAATGATGATAATAATAATAATAAACAATACAGTATAAAGACTTTTACTTTTCATTGTATTGGTTACTATAAGTAATCCATGAATGATTTAAAGTAACTGGAGAATGTGCGTAAGTTATATGCAAATACAGTGCCATTTTATATAAGAGACCTGACCATTCACAAAGTCTGATATCCAACAGGAGCCCTGGAACAAATCCTCCATGGATACTGAGGGGGGAGTGTATTGAAGGGAAAAGGGAAAGAACAGAACTGTTCTACCAGACCTCAAGACTTAATATAGATCACTATACACTATACCTCAAGAATTAACAGAAACACGGCAGTGTGGTATTAGCAGAAGAACAGACAAATCAATGGAGAAAGCTAGAGAGCCCAAAAATAGAGCCAGATAAATACAGTCTACTATCTTTGACAAAGGAGAAAAGGCAATATAATTGAACACATATAGTCTTTTTAACCAATGGTGCTGGGGTATGCAAAAAATGAATCTAAACAAAGCTTTACACCATTCACGAAAGTTAACTCAAAATGAATCATAGACCTAAATGTAAAATGCAAAATAAACAACAAATAAAAGATAACATAGGAAAAAACCTACATGTCTTTGCATATGGTAATGGATTTTTAGATACACACCAAGGCAGGATCCATGAAAGAAATAATTGACAAGCTGCATTTTATTAAAATAATAATAAAAAAAACTTCTTGTCTGTAAAAAGCAATGTCAAGAGAGTAAGAATATAAACCACAGACTGGGAGAAAATATTTGTTCAAGACACATCTGAAAAAGGACAGTCATCCAAAATATACAAGAACTCTTAGAACTTAATAATGAAAAATAAAAAATAAATAAAAAATTAGTAAAAGACCTAAACAAATTTGTCATTAAAGAAGATATAGAGATGTCAGATAAGAAGTCCATGAAAATATGCTCCACATCATATGTCATCAGGAAATGCAAAATAAAGCAACAATGAGATATTATTGTACCTATTACAATGGCCCAAATCCAAATCACTGACAATATCAAATGGTGGGAAGAATGTGGGACAACAGGAACTCTCATTCATTGCTAGTGGGAATGGAAAATGGTGCAGCCACTTTGGAGGAGAGTTTGGCAGTTTCTTACAAAACTAGAGAGTCTTACAATACAATCCAACAATCATCTCCTTGATATTTATCTAAATCAAGTGAAAACTTATGTTCACAAAAAATCTTGCACACGGATGTTTATAGAAGCTTCATTCATAATTGCCAAAACTTGGAAGCAACTAAGATGTTCCCCAGTAGGTGAACTGATAAACTGTGGTATATCCAGACAATGGATTATTTTTCAGTGCTAAAGAGAAATGAGCCGTTAAGCAATACAAAAAGGAGGAATGTTAAATGCATATTATCAAGTGAAAGAAGCCAGTCTGAAAAGGCTACATGCTATACAATCTCAATTGTATGACATTCAGGAAAAGGTAAAACTATGAGGATAACAAAAGCATCAGTAGTTGCTAGGGTTTGAAGGGGGAAGGGAGGGATGTCTAGGTGGAGCTCAGAGGATTTTTAGAGTAGGGAAACTACTTTGTATACTATTATGATGGTCATTATACATTTGTCCAAACCCATAAAATGTACATCAACAAGCATAAACCCTAATGCAAACTATAGATTTGGGGGTAATTATGATGTGTCAATGTAGATTCCTCTATTTTAACAAATATATCACTCTATTGGGGAATGTTGAAAATGAGAGGGGTTGTGTATTTGTGAGGGTAGGGGACATTTGGGAAATCTCTGCACCTTTCTCTCAACTTCACTGTGAATCTAAAACTGCTTTTTAAAAAAGTCTTTAAAAAGCACATATTAATACAATTAAACTAGTATTTCCCAAGACTCTGTTCATCAAAATCACCTCAGGAGCTTGAGAAAGCTACAGATTTTCCTATTTTACTCAAATTAAATGAGTCAACATTTCTGGTGGTGGATACGGAGAAACTATATTTTGAAAACAACCTCTCAAATGATTTTCATGTAGGAGCAGTTACGCATACAATGGAATGCTATCAAATAGTTTGTGGCAGAATAATTGATGACACATAAAATACCTAAAATATACTCCACTAGTAAGCAAAAGGGTACTGAGAAGTATGTTCATCATGATATGATGTTGTTACACATAAGGAAAACACACACAGAAACACATCCTCAGTTTCACACAGTAGTTTTTGCAACACTAAATAGAGGGGCACATTTAAACAATAATTATGATTGCAAAATAATATATAACAAATATTTAATAATTTATATTTAGATGCCTATGTCATGATATGCAGATGCTTTCCCTCCCTTGTCTTAACTGTAAAAACTTAATTGAGAGGGTCTTTTTAACTGTTTCCCAAAGAAGGCTATATTTTTGGAATCGTAGACAGCTGTAGGAGCACACATTCTAAAAACAGAAGTCAGAACCATAATTTTGTTGACTTGAAAGATCAGACTTAGAGTGCAATGTTGGTAATGCTTGTTTTCAGTGCATTTTAGTAGCATCGCTAAAGGACTGACACTAGAGATGAGAATTCAAATCCCACTCTTAGTAAGTTATCGGAATGATTACAAATTTCTTAAACTCCATTGTTTCTCTCACCCTTAGGCCTATTTACCTTTGCAGAAAGTCCTCATATACACAAAGTCATTCAGACTCAAAATAAAGACAACTTAATAGGAGCTAGAAGAGAGAATTCAGACGAAAGATGTCAGAGACGTAGAAAATAATCCTCCCAACTCCTGACCAGCAATTTACTAACTTAAAATCATTAACATTTATGTTTTGAAATATGACTATGACAGTATGGAGGCAATTTATTATAAACCATATAAATTGATTTATAAAAAATGTTTGGTGAATACTGTATTTCTGTTTAATATTTTGAATAACATACTTTGGTCTACAAAAAATGTGTGGAATACAATTTCAAAAAATTAGCATTTAACAAAATAATTATATTTGGGGTGAGGAAAACTTACTTTCAGATCTGAGGTGCCTCGAGATGACTCTTACGAGCCTCCTCGGTTCTTGTAAAAATCCTGCAACCAGAGAGGATAGTAGGAATAATTAAGTACCAATTCATTTTCTCTGCAACCTCGTCAGCATATGTTTTTATTTTTTAGTAGTAGGCATTCTGACTGGTGTGAGATGGTATCTCATTGTGGTTTTGAACTGTATTTCTGTAATGATCAGTGATTTTGAGCTTTTTTTCATATGATTGTTGACAGCATGTATGTCTTCTTTTGAGAAGTGTCTATTCATGTCCTTTGCCCACTTTTTAATGTTTTTTTTTTTATCGTAAATTTGTTTAAGTTCCTTATAAGTGTTGGATATTAGACCTTTGCCCAATGCATAATTTGCAAAATTGTTCCCTTATTCTTTAGGTGGTCTGTTTACTCTGTTGATAGATGTTCAGAAGCTCTTTAATTAGATTCCACTTGTCAATTTTCACTTTTGTTACAATTGTATGTGTTGTTGATGGAAGTGCAAATTAGTTGAATCATTGTGGAAGATAGTGTGGTGATTACTCAAAGACCTAAAGACAGAAATACCATTTAACTCAGCACTGCCATTACTGGGTATGTACCCAAAGGAATACAAATTATTCTTTTATAAAGACATATGCAGGCATATGTTCTTTGCAGCACTATTCACAATAGCAAAGATATTGAATCAACCTAAATGCCCATCAATGATTGACTGCATAAAGAAAATATGGTACATATACACCATAGAATACTATGCCACCATAAAAAAGGACAAGATCATGGCCTTTGCAGGAACATGAATGGAACTGGATGCCATTATCCTTGGCAAACTAATGCATGGACAGAAAACCAAATATGGCATGTTCTCACCTCTAAGTGGGAGCTAAATGATGAGAACACATGGACACAAAGAGGGAAACAACACACATTGGGGCCTATTGGCGGTTGGAAGATGGGAGGAGAAGAGGATCAGGGAAAATAACCAATGGATACTTGGCTTAATACTTGGGTGATGAAATAGTCTGTGTAACAATCCCCCATGACATATGTTTACCTATGTAACAAACCTGAACATCCTGCACATGTACCCCTGAACTTAAAATAAAATTTTAAATTAAAGTAAGTAAATAAAACAGTGCCCAGCATTCAAAAAAGAGCCAATTCTATTATTTACTCATTGAAGCAATAACATAATAGGTTTAACTGTTTTGTTTTCTTATTTTGTTTATATATTTGTATTTATTGGGTTAATCTCTAAATGTAGTTTTCTTACATTGAGAAAAATGTGTTATTGTCTACCCAAGGATTAATTAATGATGGTCTCACTTAAGCAGAAAAAATATTTAAAAATTTAGATTATGGGCCGGGCGCGGTGGCTCAAGCCTGTAATCCCAGCACTTTGGGAGGCCGAGACGGGCGGATCACGAGGTTAGGAGATCGAGACCATCCTGGCTAACATGGTGAAACCCCGTCTCTATTAAGAAATACAAAAAACTAGCCGGGCGAGGTGGCGGGCGCCTGTAGTCCCAGCTACTCGGGAGGCTGAGGCAGGAGAATGGCGTGAACCCGGGAGGCGGAGCTTGCAGTGAGCAGAGATCCGGCCACTGCACTCCAGCCTGGGCGGCAGAGCGAGACTCCGTCTCAAAAAAAAAAAAAAAAAAAAAAAAAAAAAAAAAAAAAAAAAAAAAAAATAGATTATGGAGTAAGAAAGTAACACAAAACACTTAGAGGACTCTTTTGCTCTAAAACGTCACTAGGGCTGTGATGAGAATATTCCCCAATCCACTTCCATCAGCACTTCTGTATAGAATCAACAAAGATGGATCACTGATATGTGTTTTGTGAGTCTTTAAAATTTTAAGACAGGAATTTCTGTTACAGGATATTTGGGCATAATACTAATGCCTATTCAACAGTGATTGCCAAATAAATGAGGCTGGCGCTAATGCTGATGAAAGCTTGAAGTGAGTTTAGAAGCCAGTAGAACCAGAGATTGAATCTAAATCTTAAATTTGAACTGTTTGACATCAGGTAAAGTTCTTATAAGTTTTCTACATCTTTGAAAAGATCAAAAACAGTGAAAGAAAAAAACAGGGTAAAGCACTGGGTTTCAGAACTCTTTGTGATTATGAGTGGTAATGTAAGAGTTCCCCCAAATTGTTTTACTCAGAATTGGCTTTCAACAAATAAAAGTTGTATCTTCTTGGAAGCAGAATGCTGTGGTAGAATGAGGGCTTCTAATTTCAATTCTAACATCTATGTGACCTTGTATCAAAGTCACTTACTTCTCTGAGCCTTCAATCTCTTGCATTAAAAGAGAGAAATAATACTTACACAGGCTTTGTGATCTTAGCTGCATAACTTTGCCATTCTCAATGGCAATTTCTCTAAGCCTAAAATGAAAATGATTTTACTAAGTTCAGTATATAACTGTGGCCATCAAATTCATAATTATCAGTATATAATTGTAATTTAAATCATGTTTCTATACTTTTATGATGTATTTGAACACACAATAATGTATATATGCAATATTTAACTCAACATTAAAAATTTATAAGTTCTTAGTAGATTTCTGTCTCTATCCCTTTTCTTGTTAGTTTTAATTTTCACAAATGGCACCAATACCTTCTAGCATGAAAAACTAGAGCGTGTTATGACATATACATTTTTTTTGAGTCAAATGTTAGGAAAGAAAGTTATGTTGAGTTTCAAGAAATCTTCCAAAGTTGTTTCAATTTCCTAGAATTTCAATAATAACGTGTCATGAAAAATACATAAACTTGTCTGCAATCGTTTGTATGCCTGCACACAGATCTCTAGATAACATTTAGATAGATGGATTTTGATGTGGAGAGTGATAGGAGAGGAGAATTTGAGGAATAAAGCTGGTATAAAGTAATATTTCTATGCTTTCAGACTGGAGGTCTGTCTGCCAATGGCTGGGATGCTTGTTTCTTTTTAGAACTTTGCTTTATATAAGACTGCCAAATTCAAAGTGAGATTTTCTTCTTCAAACCCTTCTTAGTAATTAAATGAAAAATAATCTTATAAAACAATTAGAACCACCAAACTTGATGTCCTACCTAACCCAAAAGAAATAATTTCACATTGGCTTTCAGAATAAGCATAGCTAAATATCACTCTGTTTAAAGTATCTTCATTACAGTTAATTTTCTTAGTCCAAACTCAGGGCAATACAGTTGCAATGATGTCACATTTTTACATTACAATAAATTGATCAGTTGCTGAATTTTTTGAGGGGAATAAAACTTAGTTATTTGTTCTATATTATACCATAACATGACGTTTGTTATAGAATTTTATAATACAACACCAGAAATAAAGTGCCCTAGGCCTTACTTTTAAGTGTTCAGTGAAGTGAATAATTTGTTCTGTGTATGCTATTTTAATTTATAATTATCCGTTATTATTTATGGCCGCTTAATACATCCTCCTAACATCTTCAACAGAGAAGCAAAATGAAAACAATGAAAACTGTTTTTTTTTTTTTTTTTTTTTTTTTTTTTAAGAAGGAGTGTCGCTTTGTCGCCCAGGCTGGAGTGCAGTGGAGCGATCTCAGCTCACTGCAAGCTCCGCCTTCCAGGTTCACGCCATTCTCTGGCCTCAGCCTCTGGAGTAGCTGGAACTACAGCGGCCCGCCACCACGCCCGGCTAATATTTTGTATTTTTAGTAGAGACGGGGTTTCACTGCGTTAGCCAGGATGGTCTGGATCTCCAGACCTCGTGATCCGCCTGCCTCGGCCTGCCAAAGTGCTGGGATTACAGCCGTGAGCCATCGCGCCCGGCCTGAAAGTGTTTTTAAAAGTAATCTGTTTCAGAAGTTAAATGAGGTTGGTGGACTCAAGTCACAAAGGTTTAATCGTGCTGCTTAATGACGGTGATAAAGCCATCATAAATACTGTAGAAAGGCCTATATAAATGCAAAGTAGTAGTTGCAGTGGTGACAGGAGAAAAACTGAATATACCTTTTACTTTAACTTTTATGTTTGACTGCTTTGTTCTTGCCTGACTTGACAATGTTACAATATCGCAATATCTGGTTCTCTTTAGTCCTATTGACAATGTTTATGCTTATATCGCACATGGTTAATAGAAAGTCTGCCACAACTACTCTGCTATTAACATTGAGATCTTTGGAGACTGTATGGCCACCTTTTAACCCTGAGTTGTTTTTTGTTTCTTTAAAATAATGAAAGTTTTTGGAAGAAAACATAGGATTGATGTCACTGCTGTTTCAGCCTGTAGTCCACTGTTAGGACTTCAATGTTGCAAAATGCTGAGGATGTAGTTGAGACAGAGAAGGTGTAGACTTTCCATTGACTGATGGAAAAAGACAGTCTCTAGAGGAATGACCTTAAAAAACCCAAGATGATTTAAAAAACACTCAACCTCCTAGATCTCAGGTATGAATTTTTTTGTTGTTGTTTCTCTAAAACATGAAAGATAGTAGTAGCTAATTTTATGAGTGTATTTATAACCAACTTCAAAGGAACTCATTTTCTTTGCATTTATTAAAATATGACACTGACTCAGGAGGGTGAGACAGGTTTGCTTGAGGCCAGGAGTTTGGGACCTGCCTGGGCAATGCAGGCAGATGCCAGATCTAAAAGAGAAAAAGAAAAATTAGGTGGGCATGGTGGTACACACATGCAGTCCTAGCTGCTTAGGAGGTTGAGGTGGGATAATCATTTGAGCCTAGGAGTTCCAGGCTGCAGTGAGTTATGATCGTGCTACTGCATTGCAGCCTGGTAGTCTCAAAAAAATTAAAAAATTTAAAAAAAAGACACTTAAATAAAGTTTTATCAGTATTTATGTTCTCAAGCTGCGTTAATCATCTAGCGAAAATAGCATGGTACAGCCATCTCTTTAATTATATAGTTTATTACAATGATTAGCATCCTTTTTATGTGGCCCCTTCATACTCTTGTTTAAAACAATTATGGTTCTAATGGAGAAATAACCTCTGATTCTTGTTGCAATAACTGAGAAGGTCATAAAAAGGTGTTGAGAATATGTCTAATATATAAAATATTGGCAATTTATAATACTTGATATAAAAGACTAAGTTGTTTTTCTTTGGCTATGAATGTATTGCCATGTTCTCCACATTTAAAAACTGCAGATCACAGAGCAATTGACATCCATGTTACTTCCTGAAATAAATCTGATTTTGCATACAAGGTAGAAATTAAAAAGAAGCCAAAGTGGGAAATATACTTCTCAAACGATCAGTACTGCTTTTTTGGTTCCATCTGGGATGATTTTGCTTATTATTGGCTTCAAAAAGCACAAGAGATGTGGTGGATACTGAGCAAATCTGAGACCCTAGATATGTCAAAATGAGACTATTGTATACGATCCTTTGTTACCTTGCAAACATAAGGTCAGCAGACATTTCTACATGCCAGTCAGTCACAATTATGGGTTTTATAACCTCTTACTTTAGCACATTGTGTAGTGAGTGAGGTCACCAAGGATGCTCTAAAACTAAATGTGTGTCCCGAACTACACATGTGGTTTTCAAATTAGTTCTTGCTTTCTCAACTGATAAGGTACTTTTCAGTATACTCTGAGACTCTCAATTTTTAACTTTGGATTTTTGACAACTGCTCACCCAAAACTCATTCAGGGAAAATAATGCCATGCTCTTTCAGGATATTCTTGTATTTTTCCCTTCAGTGTGACTAAAAATTGACAATATATGTCAATAAATCTCTGAGAAGCATCCTTTCTCCAAAGCCATTGTTTGAAGCTACTTATTTTGATACTATCATGAAAAAGGCTATAAGTAGCCCATAGGAAAAAGCAGGCAAAAACATGGTGAATCAGAGGCTAAGGCATCCAATGACGAAGAATAGTATAAAAATACAATATGAGGGAAAGAAGCTGTTGAAGAAACTCATCTATAGCAATGTATTATTTACTGTCATCCCTATTTCTGTATCTTGTAACTATCTGTCCCCAATGCCGAGATTCTCCTTCCAATGGTTCTATTATAGATGGATTTGTCATGGCACTATACTCCTGCAGCTTTCCTCTTATTCATGGAATTGTCACACTTGAACACTTGAACTTTTTTCTTTTTTGTTAACAAAAAATAAAATTTGACAAAAATGCCAGCGAGAATCTTTCTTAAAACTAGGTCTAATCTTATAGAACAAAGTGCTCTGGTTAGAAAACCTGAAATTACCTACAGCACATGTGTTCTTTCCTTTCTCTAGCCACCAGAGATTATTCTGTTATTTTTTTTTTCTAAACAATTTGCCAGGGATTCTTCATATTTTCAATAGAGAAAGATTATCAGTCATTTATTGATATGGATTGACCGTGTTGCCACTCAAATCTCATCTTGAATTGTCGCTCCTGTAATTCCCTTGTGTTGTGGGAGGGACCCACTGGGAGATCACTGAATCATGGGGACGGCTCCCCCATACTGTTCTTGTGGTGGTGAATAAGTCTCACGAGATCCGATGGTTTCATAAGGGGAATCCCCTTTTGCTTGGCTCTCATTGTCTCTTGTCACCACCATGTGAGATGTGTCTTTCACCTTCTGCAGTGATTGTGAGGCCACCCCAGCCAAGTGGAACTATTTTTTTTTTTTTAATTTTTTTAATTTTTTTTTTTTTTTTTTTATTATACTTTAAGTTCTAGGGTACATGTAGCGACATGGATGCAGCTGGAAACCAAGTGGAACTATGAGTCCATTAAACTTCTTTCATTTGTAAGTTGCCCAGTCTCGAGTATGTCTTTATCAGCAGTGTGAAAATGAACTAATACATCTATTCTATGTGTTTTTTTATAGGAGTCTGAAAAGACTAAATATGAGAAATTAGTGCTGGGAATGGGATGTGGCTATAATAAACACCCCAAAAATGTGGGGATGGCATTGTAACTGAGTGATGGATAGAGACTGAAAGAGATTTGAGGTATATACTAGAAAAAGTCTACATTGCTGTGAACAGTTTTTTAAGGCAATTCTCATGAGAGCTTAGGGGGAAAAGTGGAAATCTGTAGAAAAAGCCTCAATCTTTGAGAATACCTTAGTGATTTTGAAGAGTGTTGGTAGAAATATGAATTTAAAAGTTCAGCCATAGGAGGTCTCAGACAGAAATGAGGAAGTTGTCATTGGAAACTGGATCTTTATGATAAAGTGGAAAATAAATTGGTTGATTTGTGTCTGTGTCCTAGTGTTTGTGAAAGGTAGAACTTGAGAGCGATGAAACTGGATAGTTAGCTGAGAAAATATCTAAACAAAATATTAAAGATGAAGCTTGTCTTCTGCTATGGTCTGAAGATTTGTGTCCCTCCAAAATTCATGTTCACATCTAATTCACATTGTGGTGATATTAAAACATGGTGCCTTTAGGAGGTTATTGGGCGTCATTGACCCCATCCTCATAAATAGAATCAGCGCCCTTATAAAAAATGATTTGAGAGAGGCTTCCCCTACTTCTGCCATGTGAGGTTGCAACAAGAAAGAGCTATCTTGAAACAGAACAAACCCGTACTAGACACCAAATCTGTGGATGCTTTGGTCTTCTCAGCCTCCAGAACTTTGAGCAATAAACTTCTGCTGTTTATAAATTACCTAGTCTACAGTGTGTTGTTATAGCAGCCCAAACAAACTAAGGCAACTTCTCCATGCTGATTATAGTAAAATGTTAGAAGAGGTACATGATTTTACGACGGAATTGTCAATTAAAAGGGCATCAAAACTTAAAGATTTGGCAAAATTATTAGCCTATCCATAATGTAAAGGATAACACCTGTTCAAGAGAAAATACCAAGGCTATGGCTGAAGGAATATTTGGTAAGAAGCTTAGTCAGCCTTCTCAACAGAAGACAAGAGCTATTGTTCAATGGAAGAATGCAAAGGAAGGGCTCATGCCCGTTGAATCTTGGCATAAACTGCCTGGTATAATTTCACATCAAGGGTTTAGCTCCCCACACTCTCTGGTGTTTCAGGTGCAGCTGTGGCATGGTGCAGTGGCTGCCTTTTTGGAGGGCATATGCAGCAAACTTTGGTAGAGTTTGTACAGCACCATCGCCACTTATCACACACACCTAGAGAACCCTGGGGGCATGGCTGCCTCTACTTATATTTCAAAGGAAAGGAACAATTTCCTGTGAATCAGTGAGGATGGGTCCCCAACAAAGAGCTGCCATGGCACCAGGGCAGCCTGGGGCCTTGGGGACTCAACTTTTGCCGGACAAAGCTGTGGTAGGAGGACTATTGCCCAATTAAGTTCTCAAGGCAGGACCCCTTCCCCAATGTGTTTGGGCAGGGACCTTTGCCTCAGTGGTCCTGGAAGACACAGCATGGAGCCAAAGATTATTCTTAGCCTTAAGGACTAATGGGGTTTGCTCGATTGGCTTTTGGACTTGTTCAAAACCTATTACTCCTTTGTTTTTTTCTTATTTCTCTCTTTCAGAATGAAAATATCTATCCTATGCTGATTCCACCATTGAATTCTGTTTGATTTCACATGTTCAGAGCTGAAGAGCAATTTGCCTCTGAGTGAATCATACCTTGAGTCTCACTCATAGCTAATTTAGACTTTTTGGTTGATGCTGGAATGAGTTAAGACTCTCTGGACTTTGGGGATGTAGTAAATGTATTTTACCTGTGAGAATAACATGAGTTTTGGAGGATGATTATTTCATAAATGTGAAGCTCTTATAATGGGATTAATGCTGCTATAAAAGAGGCCCTCACCCCTTTTGCCATGTGAAGACACAGCATAAAGACAGCCATCTATGAACCAGGAAACACTGTCACCAAACACCAGATCTGTGGGCCTGTTAATGTCAGACATCCTAGCCTTGAGAACTGTGAGAAATAAATTTCTATTGTTTATAAGCCACGCAAACTATAGTATTTTTGTTGTAACAGCCTGAGTAGACTCAGACAAATACTTACTCTGACACTTTGATTCATTTTTACATTTATGAAACTAGATATTGATGTTATTAGCCAGGGATTCTGCACATTTTCAACACAGAGAAAGAATCTTAATTTCACAATTATGTGTTCCACTTCTTTACAGCCATTGACCTTTCAGTGTTCATTTGGGGAAAATGATAAATCTAATAGGAATCCAGCAATAATTTTGAATACATTTGCATTTCATTATATTCATTTGAAAACTATGAGATCCAAAACATATTATTTGCTCTACAGGTAGTCCATGCACATATACATATGGATTCATAGACCCTTACAGTAGCTTTCACCTTACTCTATGATTCTATGCTTTAGTGATATGAAAATAGCTCACTATTTTTAACTAGTAGATGAAGCCACCTGTTTCTCTCTCCCTGTTTTTCCTCTCTCTCTGTGTCTCTCTCTCATTCTCTTTTTTTCTCTCTCTCTCCATCTCTTACATGCACACACACACACACACACACACACATACATACATACAGACACATAGAGCCTCCCATATCTTTGATTGGCTATTCCTACTAATATTTCAGGTCGCAACTTCAGATAAGTTTCTGCAGGAATTCTTTTCTCCATGACTGAACTTTGTACCTCCTCTAAGCAATGTTTGGGGCAAACTGTGTTTGTATCTTCTTTTTACCAAAAGATAAGCAAACCAATGTTAAAACTTTATCTACACAAATTGTATTAAGTGTTTATAATGTGTATTAAGTGAAGTAATGAATGAATAAGCTTTTCTTGTCAACTGCCAAAATCCATAGGCTCTGAGCTATTGCTATAACTTAATAAATGTACTTCTAACTTTAATTTGACAGAAGGGACCTCTCCTTTTCCCATATTCCTAATTTTCAAGCTATCCATAAAAATAATTTTAAATATCTGTCATCTTGCACATCTACGTGTTTCCAATATCTTCCTTCAAAATATTGTTTACTTTTTTGTAACTTATATTTTGTAGTAAAATTGACAGTATAGCACACCTTCTTCCCTTTTGCAGCAATAGTAATAAATGTTTGCTAAGTTATTAATGCACGAGAGTGTATTACGCAGTCATGGAAATATTAAGTTAACTGTTTTGCCAAGCACCACACTTTAACCCACTGAGCTTACCTAAAATCCAGAAATTAGCATGTAGAGTTTATTTTATATATTATATTTAAATTGATTCTAGAGGAAAGTGTATTCACTTATTCACCTGAATGTAAATAACATCCAATCACAAAAACTTTTAAATAAAGAAGCCAGAGAAATCTGACAAAATAATGTTTTCATTTTTCTGTTGCTTATTTTATTTTTTACATATTTCCCAGACTAAGTTAATGTTGTAATGGTCCATTAGTTTTCTTCACCTTCTTTAATATTTTCTTGGAAGAAATAATAAAACACAAGCACCCTACAAAGTTTATTATATATGGCTCATTTCCTAACATATTATATTAGCTCTAATATATCATCAAAGCAACTACTTTGTTGAATTTATATTTTTTAAGTTGTTGTTCAAAGGGTAACGATTTTGCTAGGGAAATATTCATATTTTCCCCATGCAAAGTAATGATTTTCTAATAAACTGGGCATGGTGCATGGGCCTGTAGTTCCAGCTATTCCCAAGGCTGAGGCAGGAGGATGGCTTGGGTCCGGGATTTGAGTCCAGCATTGGGCAACATAGTGAGATCCTGTTACAAAAATAATAATAATGATGATTTTCTAGATGAAAACTTCACCAAAATCTTCATATATGTATTATAGAATATATTCTATATGTTGAAATCTTCCATCAGAACAATTTCAAATTTAATTTTCATTAAGGTCCAAATCTTGACATTGAACATATTAATTATGGTGTAATTAAATGTCTACAAAGAAAATCAAAAATACATTATTAAATTTATCTGCGCTCTGATTAAACTACTGCAAAGAGAATAATCAAGTTTAAAAATAAGCTTAAGCTTGCTACATATATTTTTACCCTAATGTTCAGAAAGTTCAAATGTTCAGAAATGTTCAAATATCTTTCAGAAAGATATTTGGAAACTAATGGAACTAAATTTTATTTCAATTACTTATTACTTTATCCATGCTATGATTATAAATGAGTTCAAAATATGAAGATTTGAAAAAGATTACCCAAGTGGTAAAGAAAGTCAACATTTCTTTTTCCTCAAGCATACAAGCCCAACTCCTACTAATAAGACTCAAAATTGTATCAAATATTCATCATGTATGCTAAAGTGATTGGTATGAAGTGTAGTCTTATTGTGTTTTTTTATACTGAAAAAATATACAGTTTTCTGGGTATGAAGTTAATTATTTTCACGGAGTGCTCCTTTTCTCAAAAGACTTTGTCCACCCAAAAATCCTCAAATGTTTTAATTCTTTGATTTTATTTTGTAGATTAATTTGAATATCTTTTAAACAATATTAATTTTAAGATAATGATTTTTATACACTGAAATGTCTTATGCCTGGCACGGTGGCTCATGCCTGCAATCCTAGCACATTGGGAGGCCAAAACAGGCAGATCACTTAAAATCAGGAGTTCGAGGCCAGCCTGACCAACATGATGAAACCCCATCTCTACGAAAAATACAAAAATTAGCCGGGTGTGGTGGCGTGCTTCCGTGGTCTCAGCTACTGGGGAGGCTGAGGCACGAGAATTGCTTCAACTTGGGAGGCGAAGGTTGCAGTGAGCCAAGATCACTCCACTGCACTGCAGCCTGGACAACAGAGCAAGATTCTGTCTCACAAAAAAAAAGAAAGAAAAAAGAAAAAAAGTCCTAGAAAGGCAGATTTAGTGACGTTCAAAATGCTCATGTATTTCATTCTAACTTTATTATAGCTTGCTAACTAATTTCAAACATTTTAATTCCAAGGACATTTTCTTTTCCATGCTTTGACCCAACGTGGCCTTCCGGTTAGCAAGTAAACGAAACTGATGGCAGAAATCTTGTATGTGATGCTTAGGCAAAAACAACCTAGGTAAGTATTTATAGTGGGAAGGACTGACAGAATATTTGAGCTTAGAACTCCTATATTTTAATATGCTCCCTGCTATAAATAAGAAAATTAATATATCTTTGAATACTTCTAACCTCACCTTCTTGAGACTTCATCTGACAATTCAACTTAAACTTCTTAGATCAATAATTGTAGATACTGAAACAAAACTGATTTTTTATTTTCTGTGTATACACTCCTGTAGGTATCTCTTTTTCATTACTTTTAATGTAGAAGAAAACAAATTAGCAAGGAGAGTCCAATTACTATAAATTTATACTTTTACATTTTAGCTGAGATGTGAAATATATTAATGTGATTTTTTGAAAAGATACTTTCAAAGAAAAATATTTGCTGACCATATCAGTCACTGAATAAGAAAATTCATATTTTATACAAAAAAGATAAATTTATTATCAACATTTATAATAGAGTATTCCAAATGTGTACAAATATATGCATAATAAGACACACAATCACATACTAACTCCTAAATTTTTCCTCACATCATAATTTTTTTTGGTCACATTTACTTCGCAACTTTTTTTTTTCTTTTTCTTTTTTTTTTTTGAGATGGGGTTTTGCTCTTGTTGCCCAGGCTGGAGTGCAATGGCACAGTCTCAGCTCACTGCAACCTCTGCCTCCCGGGTTCAAGTGATTCTCCTGCCTCAGCCTCCCTGGTATCTGGGATTACAGGGATGCACCACCACACCCGACTAATTTTGTATTTTTAGTAGAGACTGGGTTTCTCCATGTTGGTCACGCTGGTCTCAAACTCTGGACCTCAGGTGATCCACCCTCCTCTGCCTCCCAAAGTGCTGGGACTGCAGGCGTGAGCCACCACGCCCAGCAGAACACTTTGTTAAAGAAATAAAACAATACAGATCAACTTGAGCCTATTCTTCTGTTTATTTTTCTCCAATTTCATTTGCCTCTGTTCTTTCCTCCATTTCTCCTAATAGGTACTAACAATTATGAATTTAGTCATCTTCCCCCAAGTGCTAATTAATTTGCATGTGTAAGTAACATTTCATATTGTCTTACATGTTTTTGAACTTTTACAAATGATCTCCATTTGATTATATTATTGAGCTACTTTCCTGTTTGTGCAACTTTAACTTCTGAGATCTGGTTTATTCCTGTTGATATACATATCATTTTAATTGCCATAAAATATTAAAATTGCAAATAATTAAAATTCATTTTAATTGTCATAAAATATTCTATTTTATGAGTATATCATAGTTTTGGATCTCTTGTGTGGTAAGATATTTAGGTTGTTTACAAATATTACAAAAAACATTTCAATAAATATTGTGTACATGTCTTCTCATGCACACGTGAGAGAATTATTGGGTGTAGACTAAGAGCACACTCAAAACTTCTGAGTATCGCCAAATTGCTCCATAAAGTGATTTTACCAGTTGCAATCCCACTAGGGTGCATAAAAGCAGGCAATTTGCTGAGTGTGTAATGATGTCTTCTTGTAGTTTTAATTTTTATTTTCCTCATTACCAATGTGCTTGAGTATATTTTTACATACTTGCTGCTAGGTTTTTCTCTTTGTAAACTGCTCATTTTTCCTAATTATTTGCTTTCCTTCTTTGTAGGTTTTTTTCTCTCTCTCTTTCAAAAATCAAAATACATAGTATAACAAAAAATATTTTTGTTTTTGTTGTGTGAATTTACATGGAGAAAAAAATCTTACATAATAGTTTTTCAACCTGATGTTTTTTAAGAGAATCAATCGTGATTATTTTATGTTAAAAAAAGTACAATCTAAAGAAACAATTCAAAGTATGCATCAGTTTTTCCACTAAAGATGTTGATGAGATTTAGAGCTGTTCCAGACACACATAAAAGTTAAAGAAATAATCATATTCTATGTAATTATTTTAACACCCAAAGTTGCAAGCTACAAGTATCTACAATATTCTTAAAAAGTTATATATAAATTATTTAACAGGAAAAAATAAGTTGGGCACAGAGAAAGAAAGCTGAGAAGGTGACATTTAAGGCATGTCACTGACATAGGCTTGAAAATAATTAAAGGATTTAGTTTGAAAGAAAGTAATGGGGTGGGCATTTCAGGCAAGCAAACTGGTGAAATAAAGGCTCAGATGTAAGATGCCACATGTGTAGGGGTAGTGAGGAGCATAGCAATTAAGGAGACTAAGCATTTAGATTTAAGAAGTTGGTTATTGAAGTCAAATCAATCTATGCATTTCATAACGTGGAATCTCAGTATAAAATCACGATACTGTCCACTCCTATAAGATAAAAATTGAGAGTCCTTTATGTGGTACGCAAGGTCCTTCAACTTCTCACTTCTATCCAAATTTATTTTCAGATTCATCTTCCACAATTTATTCATCCATAGTCTACTTGCTAGCCACAGAAGCCTTATGAATTTTCTTGAATTCATTGTTTCTGAGATAACTTTCATTATGCCACCCACAGGCCCTCATCCCTATCCATACTGCAGTTTTTCTCATTATTATCACCTCTGTGAGTCCTTGGATAGTTCCTCTCCATCTTGCTGTCCATGCAATTTTCACGAGTTCATTACCTTTTTTTTTTTTTTTAACCTTATACATGTATGTTTATCAGTATTTCCCCTCTCTCCAGTGTATTTGTTCTTTTTCCCCTAAGTATCTTTCCTCTGTCCTCAGGAGTTCTTTGAAAACAAGATTTATGTCTTTGTTTCTGAAAGTATTCCATTCTTGCAGCACAGGAACTGCAGCAGAGTATTTACTCAGTGATCGTTTCTAACCGGAGGACCATAGAGGTCTAAGACCATCTACAACATAGGAATAAGACACATGTGATGGCAAAGCAGTTGTGGACGATTCCTCGTATATCGGTTACTCTGCCTTCTCTGAATTCCACACCTCAGGCTTATAGACTTTTGCTCAGTGACTGTTTATAACTGGAAGACCGTAGAGGTCTAAGACCATCTACAAAGTAGGAATAAGGCACATGGGATGGCAAATCAGCTGTGGATGATTCCTTGTATATTGGTTACTCTGCCTTTTCTGAATTCCACATCTCAGGCTTATAGATTATTGGAGAAGACATCAGGACAAATGAAGCACAGGCAATTATCTATAAATGAGTCAGCTGCGAGGTCTGAAAATAATATCCAACGAATATGCATGAAATTGGGAAATTACAAAGGGAAACAATCAGATCCTCACAGTGGAGGTTTGTGTTTTGCGTCTGGAATATGTGAAAGTAATCTTTAATAGGAAGAGACCAGGGAGAAAGGAATCAAAATAGATGTGCTGAGTAACAGTAATGGAAAAGTTATTCTTGTATCCTGAAAAATGTTTGAATTTTTCATGAGACCTGTTGAAATGCTCTCCTGGTCTCTTATTCCTTTTTATTTGGCAATAAATAATATTTCACTTACAATACTATTTTATCACCTATGCTAACCAGAATGATTTGGCCACTTTCACCTTCAGTCTGAAAGAACCCAGATAATATGAATAAACAAACCAAATGATGTAGAAAAGAAAAAATAATCCTATCTTCTGAGAACAGAAACCAGATCTAAAGTTTTTGTAAGATTTAATAATCAAAATGAGCCCATTGTAATACCCTCCTGCCTTGTTAAAATAGTCACAATAAAGATTATCTGGCTATTTTATTAATTTTGAAAACCATAAAATAATTTTGTAGAATGTTATTTATTAATTTCCTCTTCTCTCAACTAGAAACTGGATATTATAAATTAGGTTTAAAATGTTTGCACATGTCCTCTTCAAGGATTTGATCATTTAAGATCAAAGCCAAGAGTAAATCTGAAACTTTGAAAGGAATGCAATTATTTTCTCACAGCTGTTTGCTATTTCACACCTGCAAAAACAATAATATTTCAGCAAAAATATTTTTAAAGTAAAGAAAGAGTTTAACTTGTGATTGAGGGCACGTGTTGGTAAGGCTAAGCTACTTTTGTTAGCTGGTGAAACTAATCTCTCCCTTTCTTGGATCATGAAGGGTCTCTACAGATGGTTAGGAATTTCTTTATCATGATGTTTTGTTTGGTTGCTTTAATCAAGGTTGCCATAAGAAGGAAACAGTTCCTTGGATAGAATTACTGATAAGACTTTGGTAAAATGACACAACTTTAGCAAATGATTAAGACATACATTCAGTTAGACAACTAAATAATGTGGTGCTTCTGTCTACCCTGTTTTCTTACTAAAGATTAATATCACTCTTGGTTGGGTGTGATGGCTCACGCCTATAATCTCAGCACTTTGGGAGGCTGAGGCAGGTGAATCATATGAGGTCAGAAGTTCAAGACCAGCCTAGCCAACATGGTGAAATCCCATCTCTACTAAAAATACAAAAATTAGCTGGGCATGGTGATGGGTGCCTGTAATCCCAGCAACTCAGGAGGTCAAGGCAGGAGAATACTTTGAACTCAGGAAGCAGAGGCTGCAGTGAGCTGAGATCACGTCATTGTACTCCAGCCTGGGTGACAAGAGTGAAACTCTGTCTCAAAAAACAAACAAACGCACACACACGTGCACACACACACACACAGATTAATATCACTCTCTAGTTGCATGTATCTTTGGAGTCAGATTTCACATTTGGTTCTTGATGTTTTTTATTGGTTTTGTCCTGGTTTACTCCATCTTCTGTTGCCTTGTTCTACATGATTGCACCTTAATTCTTGTTTTAGTCTTTGTATTGGTTGCATGAATATCTCCTTTCATTTGTATCTTGCTTCTTATTGAGAAATAGTTACATTACCCTTTATTTCAGAAACAAGCAAATATGCAGCAAACAGGCAAATAATCAAACAAATAAAAATCCCAAACAAATGTGTGTTAGTTATTATTTCTGCTGGGCTTTTACGCTCTCTCACTTTCTCTATCTATTGATTGATGTTTTGCCAGCATCAAAAGTAGGACAAATTGAAGAGTGGTTAAAGTCCCTCACTTTATAAAGACTGCATTGATTGCTTTTGTACTGGCTAATTCAAAGTTGTAAATAAATTTTAATGGCATACTGATATTTTATTAAGAAAAAGAGAACTTCTAGGAGTAGTTCCCATTGGAAGATTGATCCCTAATATTCATTCCTCGTTTGCCATATTTATTTTTAATCTCTCACTTGGTCAGGGAATGACTGCTGGATTAAGCAGCTAAAAGTGAAAGTGAAAGCCCAGGAACTGGTGTGGCACTTGGGACATAAAATCTAGTCCCAGAGGAGACAGTTGAGATTGTCTTTGAGAAAACTCTGGCAAAATTTTGGAGTGTGTTTTGTTGCTTTCTGCGTGTGCTGGATCCAGCAGAGAGTGCAATGATAGTCAATATAGGTACATGTGTAGATACAGGATCGATCTAATGGTTTGCACACAGACAATCTTCTGTCACACAAATTTGGCTTATGTATAAAATATGTAATGTATTCTCTGCCTTCCACTGAGTAAACCTCTACTGAATTTTTTCCTTTTGGAAACTTATTTCATCTATGAGGAAATTACTTCTTGTGTCAATCTCCTGTCTTTAGCTGATTTGCTGTGATACCATATCATGCTTTCCATGGGAGAAATTCTTTGTTAGAAACCTGGGCTGAACTATGCTTATGACATACGCTTTCATATTGAAGAGATACTTCAGCACCTGCAAAGCTTCTCTATGTGTGTGGCAAGCAGGATTATCCACAGGTAATAGGATGTTACAATGGCTCTTTCCTGTCTCAAGTTCAACTGTACAACAGCAGACATTAGAACTGAGTGTAAGAAAAATGTTCCCATGTAGATTTAAGAGGAAATGGTTTAAGAAACTTTAGCTAGCTTAGGGTTCTGTAAGAGGAGTGGCTGGAATATGGAGGAGATTTATTGGCAGAAAGGAGTGTCAGAGTGACATGGAAGAATGGTGCTACCTTCTCGCCTCAGCCTGATGAGGTGATAGGCAATGGAACTACTTGGAAACTTTGACCTGCCTGCTGCAATTGGGAGAGAAGAAAAATTTGTGTTTGATAAAAGTAACATGGCTGAAGCAGAATGTAAACCAGAGAATGATTTGATTCACAAAATTTATAGGACTGGCTTTAGTAGCAGAAGAGAGGAGTGTGGTCACATTTTAAGAGCCCATCTCTATTAGGTTATCTAGGTAACAGATGAGTAAATGTTTTGCATGGGCCCAATTTGAAACCAGAAAGAGAGAAAGAAGAAAGAGGTAACTGGTGAGGGATTTGGGGTTGTCTTGGCTTTTATTTCCTAGGACTCCAGAGGGACAAGGAGTCCTCTCTTGAAAGAGTCTGTGTATAAATTGCTGAACACACAGAAGGTATAGAAGGATTTGTAAATGACCACCGGGATGGAAGTGCAACCTTCCTGGTCGAGAGAGTTTGGGAAATAATTGTCCAGTAGGCTCTGCCCAGAAGAAAGTGTAGCTTTATTCATCTGCCAAGCACAGGAATGGCCAAACTATTCAGATAAGCAAGAACTGTCTGAAAATTATAGCACCTTCTTCTTCCACTGACTTGGGGATGAGAGTCAACAAAATGATAACAGAAAAACCACTGAGGAAACAGTGAAAGAGGAAAGATATAAAGATTGATCATTTCTCCCTTCTAGGCGGAACAAACTTGAAAAAGGTCTCATTTTCCAAGAGGAAAAATTTTAAATGAAAGTTAGATTCCGCATTTTAATTTATATTTGGCATTGTTCATTCTAATTTCACAATTGAAATTGTGTGAAATGTAAATTATCGTAGGACGTGTTATTCCTAAGGATAAAGGAAAAGCCATAGGTATGCCAAAATTTGTATCCAGGGGCAGATGAAAATTATTCACATTGAAAAAAATGTTAATGAGCTGGAATGAGGGTGCGGACAACACACAAGTAAAATTGTGTTTTGTTTTGTTGACTTTGCAAGTTGTACGTGTTCTTGGCTTAATTTTGCTTTACTGGAATTTTTTAACCTTTTCCTTTTAGTTTTAGGGTTAATAAAATATATATTCAGTTAGAAAAGCTGGGTAAAGATTTTATTAAGTTTGTTAGTTCCTAAAATTTACTTTTACATTATTATTTCAGGTGATTTGGAAGTTCTCCATTGCTACTATGGCTCTCCAGTTTTCCAGCTTTATGTTTTCCAACTTTATGTTTTCCATTTTGTATCTTACAGAACTATAGAGGTTACATATGCCGTCACCATCCTGAACTCCTTTTGACATTCAAAATAACCCTGTATATTTGCAAGACAAACATCATTGTGTCTATTTTAGAAAAAAAGCAGACCAACATTTACAGGAGTAAAATAATTGCTGAGATTTATACTGTTAATAAATGACAGGGCGAAGATTACAAGTCAGTCTTCTGATTACAGTTTCACAATTTCAGAATCTATATTTCAGTATTTATATAAGTCTTCTATTTTTACAGATAACACTCCATAACAGATAACAATTTCTGAACATTTCTCTTTTTTTTTTTTTTTTGAGATGGAGTCTCGCTCTGTTGCCCAGGCTGGAGTGCAGTGGCAAGATCTCGGCTCACTGCAACTTTCACCTCCCGGTTTCAAGCCATTCTCCTGCCTCAGATTCCCGAGTAGCTGGGATTATAGGCATAAGCCACCACACCCGGCTAATATTTGTGTTTTTAGTACAGACAGGTTTCACCATGTTGGCTCAGGCTGGTCTTGAACTTCTGACCTCAGGTGATCTGCCTACCTTGGCCTCCCAAATTGCTGGGATTACAGGCATGAGCCACCACTGCCAGCCTGAGCATTTCTTATGTAACAGACACTTTAGTAGTGCTGTTTATTATCTCTCTTGCTTTTAGTAACAGTTCTATGAGGTAGGGATAATGGCATCATTTTGTAGATGAGAAAACTGAGACTTTGATAGATGTAGGTATTTAACCAGGATCATACACTAGACAGTGATTAGCAATGAGAAAATTTAAACCATGTCAGTCTAACTTTAGACCTGAATAATTAACTACTGCACTCCCATACTTTTTGAAATGAATACATCTTAGTAAGTATATGTATATTAGTTTGTTCTCACCCTGCTAATAAAGACATATCCGAGACCAGGTAACTTATATAAAGAAAAGAGGTTTAGTTGACTCACAGTTCCACATGGCTGTGGAAGCCTCAGGAAACTTACAATCATGGCGGGAGGCAACTCTTCACAGGGCGGCAGGTGAGAGAATGAGTGCCGAGCCAAGGGGGATGTGCCTCATAAAACCATCAGACCTCCTGAGAACTCACTCACTATCATGAGAACAGCATGGCGGAAACCGCCCCCATGATTCGGTTATTTCCATCTGACCCTACCCTTGACAAGGGGGGATTATTACAATTCAAGGTGAGATTTGGTGGGAACACGGAGCCAAACCATGTCAATGTGGTTTTTCACATATTACTGAATTTTGTATTATAGAAATCTAAAGTGTGTATAATTCTAAGCAAGCTGCTGCTACTAAACTACTGCTTTTTTTAAAGAGGTGGAAAGAACACTCGACCTGAATTTAAAACATTAAGTTGCAAAGTCTGCCTTGTTTTTAGACAATTATGATATACAGCATGTTGCAAAATTCCTCAGATTTGTTTTCCTCTATATCTGTTATACAGAACCTGTACTTAAGCTCACTACACAACTTTAAAATATTATGCATAAGTTCACATAGTAAGCATGGATTAATTACTGAGGAAAAGAAGCGTGTCTCTCTCTGTGGGTGTGTGTATATATATATACACAGTCCTCTCTCTCTCTCTCTATATATATATATATATATAGTTGATGCCATTAGTTCCTGTAGTAATAATGAGGCAGCCATTTATTTCTCATTATCAAGGTTGATGATTAGCTGGCATGCACAGTAGTTGATGCTACTGCTGTACCATTTAAAAAATATTTTCTATGTATACTTGCCTCTAATAATCTGCAATCACAGAGTTTCATGTATGTCAAAAGCAGTAGTATATTAGCACATCACACTTAAAAAGGAGCTAAATGTTAAATTGGAATAAGATCTTATGTGTTGACATTCATTTCAACATGCTAAATGTTATAGAGCCAACACTTCCATAGACTAAGCATCAGCACTCTTAATCTATTATTTTTACACCAAATTCTGACTGTGATATTCCAGCCAATGAATGATCATTTTGAGTCATCAAATGGTACTGCTGCCTACTAGCTATCTTTGTACAGCAGCATTTGTGAAATTATTTGAATATTCAATTGCATTTTATGTTATTACTTATCAAATGAGTGGAAATGGAAAACGGATACATAAACTTAATTCATTTGAGGCAAAACTACAAATTATTATCATGCTTCAGGCGACAAATCTTAAAATTCCTTGTATTCACTGTTCTTAAATTAGTTGGTGTTTCATAGTGAAAGAAAATAATAAAGGAAGTTCATGCATAAAATAATAGAAACCTTTGAGGAATACATTGTTTAAAAGTCAAGATATATATAGAACATTTATTATATTGTATTTTATAAATTTTAAGATATCACTCATTGTAAGATGAACTATCAAGTAAAAAGTACCTAACAAAAAATATACAGTCTGTATTCAAAGTAGAAAAATCTATTCAAAATGTACACTGATTTTAAAAATGCTGAAATGTGGTTTTAGAATCGGATAACTACCTAATTATTTTTAATGTCGAAAAAGTTTTTTCTAGTTTTCTTATATTTGATTCTGATTTGCATTTAGAATTATATTATTTATAAAAGTTATGATAAAATTTAGATCTATTTTCTTAATACATAAAAGCTCATTCAATAGTGAGTAATGCTTGTTAATAACAGAAAATATTGGTATAATGGATATATTATACTTTGTTTGTTTGTTTACAGATCATCATAATAAAGATGTGATGTTTTTGTAACATATTTTGACTGTCAGACCACATTTCTGTGTTTAACTTGAGTGAAGTGGAGACTAACAGGTAAGAATAATTTTCTATATGTCGTCTTAGAGACTTTTGTAGAGGGCCTCTCCAAATGAAACCTGTATTCTTTATAATATTTAACGTCATTTTTAAATTAAATTAATATATGTGTGTTCATCAAACAAGAATCAACAGTGGTAGTTGTGCTGTGGGCTCTTCTCTTGTATACAAATAATTATTCCTTTGCATGTTTACTTTCGTCTTTTTTCTTTTGCTTATCAAGATTGCTTCACTACCTATTAGTGGCTAGAAATTCTAACAGCATATTTTGCAAAAAAATACCTCAGTTATAAAAAAAAGGTGTAAAATTTTATGGATCATACTATTTGTCAAAATCATGATTGTTTATATTTGCCAAGGAGTTGACTTGAAGATGACTCTTATTTTTTCCTCTGTGAATCTTTACTAAATATTAACACGAATGATTGTTTTTAAAGATGCAAAGATGAAAAAGTAGTCATTTGTGGTATTAAGTTTCTGATTGGTTAAGTAGATGATTGATTAATAGATGACTTTTCCACACCTAATTCAATTACTACTTTAAGTAGATGATTATATAGAGAAAAGTTAATTTTATTTCAATACGAAGAATAGAAATGCAATTGTGAGGAGTGATAAGATTCGGCAAGAAACATAAATGTTTGCCATCTAGAGTGTTTTCTTAGGTGTAACTCTCCAACATACAGTTGGGTCTGGAATTGAAATGAGGCTTAGAATAGATATATCATTTTCAGGGTCATCAACATTCATGAAAGAAAGTACCTCAGTGTTATTTGTGAAATGATCAAGTTGCATATATAGGAGAAGAATAAAGGAATATGGCAAGATCCATAGGAAACTTCTATCATTTTCCTATTTTCTACACCTAATTCAATTACTTCAGTTTTGGCCCAACCATCTCCTGAAATAACTGTATACTTTCTACTTTGTCTTTCTGCATCTTGTCATTCTTTTCTCTAATTCATTTTCCACATGACCTCTGTACTGACATATTAAAAGTAGATCACTTTTCATATGATAAACCTAAATAAATCTTTGTTTCCTTTTTGTTCACAGAAGAAAGCTCACTCATCCTAGTACTTGGTATGATCTTTCATTGTTTGGCTGAAAGTTGCATTGGCTATGATTCCAGATATAACCATAGAATCTGAATTAAAATTAATTTTTCTGTTATTCTCTCATAATTATTACCATTCTCTTATAGCTCTTTTAAAATGTTAATTGTATGGCTATGCAGATGTCTGATCGCTGGGGAATAAATCATGAAAGGAAGAAATTGATTCTAAGTCATCAATTAATATAGGCTTTTCTTATAATAGGAACTCATTTATTTAATTTTTGGTTTGATTTAATAAAAATTATATAACTTTGGATGTTTGGTACTTGGTGGTTCTCAAACAACAAAATTTCAATTTTAAAAAGGTAGTCTGATTGTCTAGAAATATCTTATTTGCCTTCACTATCTGTCCCACAGTTGTAGATTTCCACTTTTCTTCATTATTTTATCATAAATCAAAGGTAGCTCTTTAGCTTGATATTTTATGTACTTTATTAGGTCTCTGTATAAATTTGGAGCATAGAAACAGAATATTTATATCTTGTGCTTGTAATTATGTATTACTATAAGCAATTAAATGTTTATTTTCATGTTTCATAATGATTTCTCTTGACTTGCTTGGGAAGCACTATATGTAAATAGGCCAAGCCTAAAAAAAACAAAACCTTCTCCAACCCTGGGTACATGAGTAGCTTTCTACTTTCATAAAATAAATCTGTGAATTTTAGTTTCAAAAACTATATCCATGGTAAACAAATAATTAGATTGAATGTAAGCAAAATACAATTACTTATAGTTTACTTTCATTTTTCTTTTGGATTTTGGTTTCTTAAGAATAATGGAGTTAGACTGATCATTATTTTTTTCCTAGAATGTATTTGCCACCACATATTTGCTCAAGTAAATCACACTCCCATCTTAATTTATTTATTTGTAACAAAAACATGCCAGGGAATAGGCTGACAAATATGCATTATTATTATATTTTTATACTAACAAGCACTAGGGAGCCATAAGCTATGACTTTTCTTGTTTCTGATGTCAGTTGTCCTATACCTGACAGTATCTGAAAACATACACATTTGTGATTCAAATTATAAAAATATAGTTAAGCCATAAGCTATGACTTTTCTTGTTTCTGATGTCAGTTGTTCTATACCTGACAGTATCTGAAAACATACACATTTGTGATTCAAATTATAAAAATATAGTTAAAGATGAAGGAAAATGGGTGGGAGAAAACAAGGATGAAACAGCCATTTGATAGTTAATAAGATTAAAACTTTTATTTCTATTGTATGTAGGTATTTATTTATTGAAGAATAAAACATGTATCTAGTTGAATAAGCAGCACACAAGGAGAGAGAATAAAATATAGGATTTGCCACTTCACTTGTCTTTCCATTCTTAAAAACATAGGATTTTATAAATTTTATAAAATGCAGTTGGATTTTTAGACTTTTATAATACATGCAAAATTAGGTTTTTTTTTTTTGAAGTTTTGTTAAAGGGAATTAAGAGTTCTATACACAATAGTCTAGGTCATTTAATCACAAACCATAGTTTATGTTGATTACGTAATGCCAGAATTATTCTTTTTTTTAGGGAAATCAGAGCTATTCTTACACATCTTATTACTGTATGTTTTCATATGATAGGCACCACCCATCACCACATTCAATAAGCAACATGGGGATAGCGAATCAGAAATAATTTTGTTCTGTTTTCTTCTGAAATTCTACCCATGAATCAGTTAATTTATATGGAGATCTGGTAAGCTCACTATGCCATTTGTACTTTTTAATCCTTCTTTTATTAACTATACTTATGAGAATATTACACCATTATTTTCCTACAAGCCTCAAGGCTCAACTAATTTGTATAGTCAAAAATATTTTCAAGTGGCCTTCTTTTCTGACTAAAGAATTATTCATACTCTCTGTCTCAGTTTGACTGAACATGTCTCATGATTTAAATGTGTACACTTTATTCTGTGGATAAGAATAAGCACTGAGGTAAGCAAGGTCTTTACAGGTCTTGAAATTTGTTGTATATATCAGTGGTTCTTGGTCTTTATCCATCAATGCTATGGCTACCCCCTCTCAAATGCTGGAGTAATTTGTTGTAGTCATTTATTAACATTATTTTTATAAAGACAAGGAAGAGATTGTGTCTTCTAAACTCTGAAATTCTGGCCATTAATCTAACAGCTGTGGAAGATTTCTAGCCTTACACAGCAATAATAAAAAGAGTATTTGGAAAGCAAAACTTTGCCCACTGATTATTAATTTATGTCTCCCACCTCCCCCCTGCACACAGTAAGCCTCCGACATTGAAATTTCATTTCCATTGACATTTCTGAGATGTTAAAATTACAGAGTTTAGTTATTCCAGCTTTTCTCTTTGTGTTCCAATTTTATAAAAACCTCAAAGTTTAAATGAGCACTTAAAACACCATTTTATTATCTGGTCGAATTCTTTATCATGTAGATTTAAGGAAATTTAAATTCTGAATCTAAGTAAAATAACAGAGGCATATACACTAAGGAAGTGTAAATTAAGAAGTTGGATATTCAGCAAGGGTCTATGTCAGTACGCCAAGTGAGTCCTGAAGATTTCAGGGGAACAATCCAGACTGGGTCATGGCTAGCTAGTGAGCTCAAGAAGGGGGTTATTGTGACCGGTGAAATAGTGCCAAAGATAGAATAGTAAATGAGTTCAAAAAGTTAACTGAAACCCAGCTTTTGTTAGCATTTAGAACATCATAAGATCATTTGGCTTAATATATCAAACAAAGATGTTGAACAGTTTTGTGCAGATATATGATGTGCTAAATTAGATTCTATCACCATCACTATAGATTCTGAGCACTGTGATGAGTCTAGACTGTTAACTGATTAGGATATTGCTTTAAGTCATGACAATAATCCAAGTAAGAGATGATGGTGGCTTTTAAGTAATAGAGATGAGAAAAAATAATTTGATTTGGGTTATTTTTGAAAAATTTTTGATAGATTTGATGTGGTTATGAAAGAAAGAGAGGTATTAGAGACGATTCAAGAATGTTGGCTTAGTCAAATAGAAGAATGACATTGCCATTTGTGTCATGGGAAGACTTTGACAGCAGTTGCATCTGGTAAAGGTGTGAAGTTCAGTTTTGAAGATGTCAAGTGTAATTTGCTTATTAGTTATCTAGGAGTTTGTGTGTGTGTGTGTGTACATGTATTTGTATCTGTTTCCTGGCATTTAAATGTATATGGCCAGAACTCAGATAAGTCTATACTGGGGTTATAAATTTGAAAGTTGTCTACACATAAATGGTATTCAAAGTCCTAACACTGAATCAGATTACCCGATGAGTTAGTATATGTAGAAAAGAGGCAAAGAAAAGGAGGAAGAAAGAAGGAGAGAGGCTTGAAGTGGCTGGTGATGTCAGAGGAAAGGACAGGAGTATGGTCAGCAGAAACCAAGGTCAGTCAAGTCTAGGAAGTGGTTAAAGAAGGAGGGAGTAATCTACTGGGTGAAATAATGTTTATACATCAAGTAGATTGCTGACAGAAAACAGATGGTTAGAATTAGCAATATTGATAGTCCCTGATGATTTGTAAAAGAGTCAGGAAGTGTGGCTGATGGAAGCTGTTACAATAGTCTCAAAAGAGAATGGGAAAATAATAATCTAATAGGAAATGGAGAGTGTAACACTTAAGAAGTTACCATAAATAGGAAGGAGAAAGTGAGGTCAAGAGAAGCCTCTCTTCTTCTTTTTCTTTTTCATTTATAAAGTGAATATGACATTTTTAATTCATAAGAATTACTAGCACAGAGGGGAGATATTAAAACAGACCAAAGACACATGAATCTTTGGAGCAATGTTCTTAAATTGGTACGGTAGAATGGGATCTAGAGGAAAGGAAAATCTTAAGAACACAGGGTTCATCCATATCAATAGGAGGATGATCAGAATTATGTGGGTATCACTTCTGGAAGTAGGTCTACAAGGTGGTGAGATTTCATTGGAATTTTTGTTGTTGGCTTCAATTTAATCAGTAGTTGAAAAGTGTACATTTATGTGTCCCTATACATTAAAAGTGCTCATCTGCTCAACATACTAGTATTGTATACGTAATAAATATCTGGAAAGAGTTAAAACACATGTAAAATTGAAGTCAATTTAAAATATACTCCACAAATTTGATTGTCATCTGCTTGCCGACTTTACTTATCTTCTGTTATCTACTTACCCAAACCAGCCTACTCCCTACCTCGCTCTTGTCTTCTGTGTTTAGAAAATTTAAAATCTGTGAGAAAATTTAACCAAGATAATCTGTGCATGTGTGTGGATAAAGTGAAGGGTGGAGATGACTGCTCTTTTCAAGTCATACATTTTCTGTGGTAAATTTAAGAAATCATGTTTAAATTTTTTTGTGGGTGTGCATATGTAAAGATTGCAAGGTTATAGGTAATTGCTATTCACATTTGCTTTGCAGTGCTCACAATTTATAATAGAAATCTATCTGTTTTAGAATGTCAAGGACATAGACAAAATGCAAGTGTTTATAAATTAAAGAAATCAGAGCCAGAAGACTGGGAAATTGTAGAAAGATTAATAATATCATTGAAAATCCAATTTGCCTGCACAGAAAATCATATTTTCTAGGAGAAATATTAATATCAGAGATGTCTAAATAAGTTATTTAAAGATTAAATTGCAAAGGATGGAGGAGGAAGAACAAAAACAAAGTCAAATAAATAAAAACTAACATTGCAGAAACTTGAGATCTTACAGATGACTGATTGTGATCTACTTAAATATCTTTTGATTATAGCAAATGCAAAAGATTATTCAGAGTCCTATATTTCGAAAGAATTTGTAGAGATCATTAAGCTCATTTTCTTTAAATTAGGCCTGAGTTATTTAAGACACCCTGCGGTGCCAAATAATAGGCAAGTGCCAGAATAGAAAAGTATATAAATTTAATACGGTATAAGCAGGATCTTACACCCTGGCTCTACAGAGAGTACAACGATGGAGCTTATTTTCACAGATAAGATTAATGAACATGACTATCTATCTTTTCATTTCATTTTATTCCCTTTAAAAGTTAGCATATTTTCGGGAAAATTTATGCAACTGTTGGATGAAATCTGTCTCAATATTCCATATATTGGAAATACCCAAATATGGCATCCACATTCATTTAGATTATGTTATGAACTCTGCAGCAATTTACAGACACTGGACAGGTGATGCTTTTCTTTTTGTAATTTTTAAATTCCTAAAGAGACTTCATCTTTCCCCCAAATGTCTTTTTGGGGAAATGTGTTCATGCATGGAGGAGTTCTATTTTGTAAGTACTAGACGATGTGATCTTCCGTTTTTCTACTTGTTTCATCAGATAATGGCAAAACAAATGAATGAAAGCATGACTATCTTAAAACTGTCTAGTTTTTTGACTTTCAAATTTGCTTCAAAATAGAATAGTAAAGATATTTTTTCATAGCTAAACAGCGTGCAGCCATGGTTTTTCTACCAAGTTTTAGTTTATATGGCATTCTTCATGGAGAAATCTGATCTTCAGTTATACTTGTCCAACTTCTATCTATAGTGTAAGGTCAAAATAAAAACTTTTGATAACTACCTGAGATTTAATGTAAAACTTCTATCAATAGTAATGAGGAATTTTTTCCCTTAGTCTACTTTCTTTTAGAACTTACATTATTTCATAGCTTACTGTATTTGTAGTTTTTGTCTCTGAATATAAATTTTAAACTTCTTGAAGACAAGAACTCAACTTTTATATTATATTTGTCTTTATAGCTGCCAGTACCCAGAAAGCGTTAATTGGCCAAATATCAAGTCTTTAATGAACACTCCTTATCTAAATAAGGCATCATTTCAATTTGTGTATTTGAGGTAGGAATAAACTGCATGTGAACAGTTTCTGCTAGTGTGGAGAAAATGAGAAAACAAAATATTTCAATTAAAAAAATCAACATTTTATGATAATTGAAAGTAATTAAGGGGACTCAATAGTCAAATGATTTTGAAGTTTTTTGGATTTAAAGCCTGCAGCATAGTAATATTGCTAACTTAAGTAAAGTTAATTTGTGGAGTAAAATTGTGGTATGTATTTTTGTCCATTGAGATTTTGGTGTATCAGAGGGGCCAGAATTAATTAATTTTAAGATTAGTAATTATCAGCAAGGATGTGGGAAAGTTCACATTAACTCTAACTAGAATGTGAGAGAAACAAGGGCAAAGGCTGTGGCGGAACTTTGTGGAACTTGCTGAATATGAGGCCATATTCTAAATTCCTTGGTGGGACCTGAGCCTTTTCACTAAAAGAAGTTGTAAAGTCATTTACTGGGAATCAGCAAGAACATCTTGGGAACAGGAACAAGTAGGAGATTATGGTGTTTGCTCACATGACAAATACCAAACTTAAGTATAAATACTAAATGTAAGATATTACCATTATCAACATGGTAGTAATAAAATTAATATTGATTACTTGGCATTCTGCTGCAATTTTATTTTATTTTGTCTTCACAAGCTATTGGTGAGGCATTATTATTAATATTTTTTTCCCATTTTATAGAGAGAGGACTTGGAATTAAACTAATCAAGGAAGTCACCAAAGGTCACACAAAAAGCAAAGGTCAAAGTTTTTATTTGATCTTTGGCTAACTCATGCCTTTGCTTTTTCTATCACAAAATATTGATACACCATACTTTATAAATATTATCAATTTTGAAGTCATTTTAATTATTTTTTCGCTCCATGCTCTAAATTGTGAATGTTGAATATTTCCTGTTCAAGGAAACAGACCAATGAAACAGGTGTAGATGTGGCACAAATCTCTCTAAACGCTCTCTCTCTTTCTCAATCTCTTTTATCTTTCACAGAAATGAAAAAAAAAATAGATGACATCTTTTCAGCACTAAGTAAAGATGTAAGAAGGAATACTACTTTAATATTTTGCTCTAAGCATAGAAAAGTCTATAGTTAATGGGACAATATCTATATAAAATAGCCATTTTGCCAGAGATGCTATTGATTAGAAAGCCTCTGAAGTTTTTGCACTGTTTTTTGCTCTCTCTTTTTTGGCTCTGGTCTCAACCATAAACTTGGAAAGGCACTTCCTTCAGCTGATTCAACTGGTTGATCCCATGTCTCTCCTCACATAATTTGTGGAAGGATCTATCTACCTGAGAGGTAGTTGAATATAGTTGTTAAGGGTCCAGGTTCTGAAAACAGACTGATTTTAAATTCCAGCTCCATCACTTACCAACGCAGCCCTACGAGAAAATTTATTAAGCTTTATCTGCCTCAGTTTTTTCACCTTTAAAATTGAGTTATTAATAATACCACCTACAAGATGAATTATTATGAGGATTAGATGAGTTAGGATATGTATTATTCTTATTGTCCAGTATATCCTAAGATTTAACTTTTGTAATCAAAGAGATACTTGATCATAACTATTGTTACCAAAATTAGAAAATAACTCTACATATGTCCAAAATAGCATTTTTCAATAACATAGAACTCTGGTCAAAACCTTGCCCCAGCACTGCTAGATCTTCCATGGACTGATGTTTTTTGCTTACTATGACAAAATATACTGCTTGCTTCCTGCTGGCCCCAACCCCAAATGACAGATATGACCTGCTTTGCAAGTCACACAACGTGACGCAGCTTTCTCCATAAACCAGAATCCTAGGAAGGAGGGGTTTGTCCAATCTTATTAAAGAAACTAAGTAAAATGAAACTTAAGCCTAGAGGACAAGGTTCTACTTTATTTGCCATTTTCAGGATTTAAGCCACAGTGGCAAATGTTAATTTATACGCAAGTTTTATTCCTTGATGATGTGCCAAAGTTTTAGTAAAAAATGAGAATGCTAATGAAAGAGCCAATCATCTTCAAGTATTGAATTCAATATTCATGCTGCATTCGAGGTAATTTCATGAAGAACTGTGGCATTTATTTGTCTTTCTCATCCTAAAGCACTTATAAATGAAAAGAATATTTGTCTAATTAAACCCTGTGTACTATATATAATACTACACAGAATCATAAGTACTATGTACACTTTTGGAAACAACGTAGCCGAAACAGTTTCAGAATAGGGACACCTGAGATAATCACAAAAAGGAAACATTCCCCTTGTATAAATTTTAAAAATAAATAGAAAAGGTTTTTCTCTTTTAATTGTTTTGGCTGTACCTAGAGCCTTTTAATTTATGTTAGAATATATGAGGATGGGGAAAAACACAGTAGTGAAACATTTAAGTTCGTTGGAGAGTTGCAGTCTGTCCAGACAATGCTGAAGTGTCTGTTTTCCTGCAAGGATGGCAGTGAGTGAAAAAGTGATGTACAGAGACCTCTAGAGACTGGAAAGCTTAACTACAGTTAATACTATGCAGATAGGCTTCAATTCTGTGCTGTAACTGAATTACTCAGGGAGCTATAACACAGCTATAAAGAGAACAAGGTACTATTCTATTCCTAGTGATGTGGTTAAAATCAGCGTTCTCAAAAGCTTTATGCTTTTGGCTATTTTCTCTTTAATGATTTAATTAAAGTAAAATATGCTTTACATTTGTTCTACTGGAAAACAATGATTAAATCACAGATTTTCATATCCAAAACATATAAATTATCAATGTGTGCAGAACATTTATTATTAGAAAAACTTAGTAAGCATTTACCTGCTGCCATGACATAGGATATTCTATTTACTTTAGCTTTTACTTACTTGTTTTGGAAAGAAAACCTGTCCTTACCACATTTATTTTCCTTTTTGGATATATTGGATTCCTCGTTTTGATGCCTTTGATTATGGGTGGTAGATTTCTTTAAATACTCACTAAAAATCCCATATGAACTTATTGGAATGGAAATAACACAGTTTATCATATTGTAAACACATTTTACAGTCAGTTTTGTCTTCATTTCAACTATTTTTTTTTGCTCTGTACATGAAGTTATGAATGTTGAATATTTCCCGCTACAAAGAAACAGATCAATTAAGCAAGTATAGCTGCTCTACTTCTGTCTCTGTCTCCATCTCTCTCCCTCCTCCTCCTCTCTCTTTGTCTGGCATACACATATGTATTAGCGTATTAGCCATTAGTATTAGCCAAGGTTCTCCCAAATAACAATATCAATATACAATATGGGGTGTGTGTGTGTGTGTGTGTGTGTCAAGGAAGAGAGGGAGAGAGATCGGGAGACAGAGACAGAGACAGAGAGAGAATGAGAGAGAGAGAGAGAGAGAGAGATTTATTTTATTTTATTATTGGGACTAGAAAGTTCAAAATCTCCTGGTCAGGATGACAGGCTTGAGATCTCAGGGAAGAGTTGATGTTTTAGACTCTAGCCCAAAGGCAATCTAAAGGCAAATTTCCTTTCAAGGCCTTCAACCAACTGGATGAAATCCACTCACATTTGGGAGAGTAATCTGTCTTCTTCAAAGTCTATTGATTTAAATGTTAATCACATTTGAAATATAAATTTATTGCAGCATCTAGACTATTTGACTAAAAACTAAATACCATGGCTATCCAAGTTGACACATAAAACTGATCATTGAACTGAGTAATTCTGACAACTTTATAAAATTTGACTATTCTAAGTGAACCAAAGCAAGCAAAATATCAACATAAATATACACACAAATAATACAATTATACAACAACTAGTGACTATTTATCCTGTGAATTCTAACTAATCATAGTAAAATACTTCTCACAAAGACAAACACTGCAAGGGGCCTACCTTGCAGTTAAAGTTCACTGCTATCTGATATTCAGTCTGCCATATTCTTTTACTATTGATTTCATCTTAAAGAATAAATCAGGGGCCGGGCGCGGTGGCTCAAGCCTGTAATCCCAGCACTTTGGGAGGCCAAGACGGGCGGATCACGAGGTCAGAAGATCGAGACCATCCTGGCTAACACGGTGAAACCCCGTCTCTACTAAAAAATACAAAAATCTAGCCGGGTGAGGTGTCGGGCGCCTGTAGTCCCAGCTACTTGGGAGGCTGAGGCAGGAGATTGGCGTAAACCCGAGAGGCGGAGCTTGCAGTGAGCTGAGATCTGGCCATTGCACTCCAGCCTGGGCGATAGAGCGAGACTCCGTCTCAAAAAAAAAAAAAAAAAAAAGAATAAATCAAAATTTATAATTAACCTATTTTTGTAATCACACCCAAGTTCTAGTTATTGAATCAGGACTGATAGGTTTTCATTGATTACAGATTTTTTTCTTATAGACATGTGGAGATCCCAGTGAAGAGTTGATTGAGATATATTTCCTTTATATTTCAAATACAACTGGAAAGATACTCTAAGCCAAATATGTCATTTATTGTTGAGCATATAAAAAAGGATAATATGCTAATAATTTTATAATCTTTTGTTTTTTAAAATACTAAGTAATGTAATTAGTTTTGAGCCATATTGACACAAAATGGTGTCCTCTTGGTTGGAAATGGAATTGTAATTAATGTTACCTATGCAAAAATACTTGGAATATATTAGTGATACTGTCTTCAGCCATCATTATATTTAAATATGAATGTGATATAAAATACTCACTGACTTTGCCTTTTAAAATGTGTTAATACTATTTGTATATTACACTATAGCACATTTCTGAGACTGCTTTCCTCATCATTCTTTTTTGGATAGGCATCTGCATTCTCTTAATATGCAATGAATAGAATATGACTATGGGCTCATTTGACTAATTAAAAAAATTGGTCATGCACATAAAGTAGCTTGTATAAGGTCATATTACAATTTAGCATTCATGCCAGAAGTAAAACCTACATTTACTAGTTTTGAATACAGTATATAATCATTTGAGATTTACCAAGAGGGGATCAAGTAACTAGAGAAAAGTCTGTATACATTTTTAAAAAACATGTTTGACCATTATATTTATTTTTTCAGCCTTATTAAGGTATAACAGACACTATTTCAATATATTACAAATATACAATATGATTATTGACTCTATGTCTACATTGTGAAATGACTACCACAATCAATTTACACACCCATCACCACACATAGTTGCCATTTTGTGTGTTGGGGGAGGGGTGCTGAGGACAGTTAAGATCCACTCTAGCAAATTTTAAGTAAACAAGTCAGTATTATTAACTTTAGTTGCCATGCTGTACAGTTTCAGAATTTGTTCATCTAGCAACTGAAAGTTTGCACCCTTTTACCTGCATCTCTCCATGTCCCCCACTTTCCCAGTTCCTGAAATCACCTTTCTACTCTACTTTTATGAGTTGAGCTTTCTTTTTTTTTTTTGAGACAGAGTCTCGCTCTGTCACCCAGGCTGGAATGCAGTGGCGCAATCTTGGCTCACTGCAAGCTCTGCCTCCTGGGCCCACGCCATTCTCCTGCCTCAGCCTCCCGAGTAGCTGGGACCACAGGTGCCCGCCACTGCACCCGGCTAATTTTTTTTTGTATTTTTAGTAGAGACCGGGTTTCACCGTGTTAGCCAGGATGGTCTCGATCTCCTGACCTTGTGATCCGCCCGCCTCAACTTCCCAAACTGCTGGGATTACAGGCGTGAGCTACCGCGCCCGGCACGAGTTGAGCTTTCTTAGATTGCACATGTAAGTGAGATTATACAGTATCTATCTTTCTGTGCCTGGCTTAGCATATTTAGCATGATGTCTTCCAGGTTTATCGATGCTGTTGCAGGTGTTCCTTATTGTTTATGGCTGAATAATATTTCATTGTGTATATGTATACCATGTTTTCTTTAGTCATTCATTAGTCGATATACTTCTTAATTCCTTAAAGACCTGAGGAAATGGCAATATAATCCCTCATCTATTATTTTCAACAGTAATACATCCGAGTCTGTATAAGTATCTAACAAAGACATTTTTAATATAGCTAGTAAAACGCATAGTAAGATAAATTTCTGAACAGCAGTTCTGTGTTTTGTTTTTTTTTTAAAGCTAAGTAGGTTATTAATTTAGTTTCAGGCTAAATTGCAATCATGATCTGTAGTTAATGGACTACTCTTCTTTCATCCTGAATCCAAATGTAGTACAAAATTGAAGGAGAAGTATTTAAATACAAAATAAGCAGAGGTGCAGCATTAGATGGGCCAGATGAAATCTGAATGCAGAAAATATTGAGGGAGAAACGAGAACAACAACAAAAAAAACATAAATGAGTACAGTGCTGATAAAAGTAGCTATAAAAAGTACTAGGGCACAGAAATTTGCCAAAATGGAAAGGGCTATTTAGGAAATAGAAAGACGACTGTAAAGGGCTGGGATCACAAATGATGACAATTACAAGAACAGTTTTATCTCTGAGCCTTCTTTCATCTGAAAATAGGAATCGTGTATCAAATTACCCTGTGCAGTAATATGGCTGGAATAGGTGCTAATTGGAATAAACAACTATCAATGTTGATGGAAATTTGTTTGGCACTACCGAAGCATACTGAATATGAGAGAGATCATCTTAGTATAACTTCAGGTTAACTGTAACTGACTGATAAAGAGTTGTATTTCTGAAATCAGATATGTCAGAGAATGCAAGGGGCACAGTGGGAATAGCCTTCTCTGAAATGAGGGCAGAAACATGTGGTTACCGAGTTTGAAGCTGGTGCAAACAAGACATAAACTTTCCTTATTTCACCACCGTTTTTCAGGGAAGATCCTCAAATATCTTATTTGCATTAATAACATTTGTTTGATTTTTATATGTCTGGTTGGAATGAAGAAAAAGACGAGAAGAAATTTTTTTGAAATGTTGGCCAAATCCCTTTTTCAACAAAATACATTTTGTTAGGAGTTGTTTTTATGGCTCAATCTCTAGTTATAATTTAATGTTTATCTTAAACTTTTACTTTTTAAAAAACTTTTAGCTTTTGTGGGTTCACGGTAGGTGAATATACTTACAGGGTACATGAGATACCTTAGCACAGGCATGCAATGATAATAATATCATGGTAAATGGGGTATCCATCCCCTTAATCATGTATCCTTTGTGTTACAAACAATTTGATTATACTTTTCTGATTATTTTTAAATGCAAATTAAATTATAATTGACTACACTCATCCATTTTTGCTACTAAATACAAGGTCTTATTCATTCTTTCTATAATGACTACTTATATACCCATAAATCATCCTCACTTCTCCCTCCCCCACTACTGCCTTGCCCAGCTTGTAGTAATCATCCTTCTACTCTCCATCTTCATGAATTCAATTGTTTTATTTTTTAGCTACCACAAATAAATGAGAACATGCAAAGTTTGTATTTCTGTGACTGGTTTATTTTACTTAACATAAAGATATTCAGTTCCATTCATGTTGTTGCAAATTACAGAATCTCATTCTTTTTTATGGCTGGATAATACTCCATCGTGTATATGTGCTACATTTTCTTTATCCATTAATCTGTTAATGGGTACATAGGTTGCTTCAAAAGTTTGGCTATTGTGAACAGTGCTGAAACAAACATGGGAGTGCAGATATCCCTTTGATATACTGACTTGTTTTCTTTTGGGTATATATGTAGCAGTGGGATTGCTGGATCATATGGTAGTTCTGTTTTTTGTTTTATGAAGAATCTTCGAACTGTTTTCCACAGTCATATTACTAATTTACATTTCCAACAACAGCGTATGGGGGTTCCCTTTTCTCCACATCTGTATCAGCATTTGTTATTGCCTGTCTTTTGGATAAAAGCCATGTCAACTGGGGTGGGATGATATGTCATTGTAGCTTTGATTTGCATTTCTCTGATGATCAGTGACACTGAGCACGTTTTCACATGCCTGTTTGCCATTTGTATGTATTTGAAAAATTTCTATTCAAAATTTTTACCCATTTTTTAATTTGAATATTTGATTTTTAGCTATAGAGTTGTTTGAGTCCTTATGTAGTCTGGTTATTAATCCTTTCTCAGTGGATAGATTGCAAATATTTTCTTCTGTTCTGTGGGCTGTCTCTTCACTTTGTCGATTGTTTCCTTTGCTATGCAGAAGTTTTTTAACTTGATGTGATCCCATTTGTTTTTGCCTTTGCTTTGGTTGACTATGTATTACTCAATCAATCTTTGCCCAAACCAACATTATGAAGAGTTTCTTCAACATTTTCTTCTGGTAGTTTTATAGCTTAAGGTCTTAGATTTACATCTTTAATCCATTTTGATTTTATTTTTGAATATGGTGAGAGAGATGGGTATAGTGTAATTCTTCTGCATATGGATATCCAGTTTTTCCAGCATCACTCATTAAGGGGATTGTCTTTTTCACAATGTATGGCCTTATAGCACCTTTGTCGAAAATTAGTTCACTGTAGGTGTATGGATTTGTTTCTGGGTTCTCCATTCTGTTCCATTAGGCTATGCATCTGTTTTGATGCCAGTACCATGCTCTTTTGGTTTCTATAACCCTGTAGCATAATTTGAAATCATGTAATATGATTCTTCCAGTTTTTTCCTTTTGGCTTAGGATAGCTTTGGCTATTCTGGGTCTTTTGTAGTTCCGTATAAATTTTAGGATTATTTTTTCTATTTCTGTAAATATCATTGGTATTTTGATAGGGATTGCATTGAATTTATAGGGTTGTTTGCATGGTATAAATGTTGTAACAATATTGATTCTTCCAATCTATGAAAATGGAATATCCCTGCATATTTTTGTGTCCTCTTCAATTTCTTTTTCAATATTTCATAGTTTTAATTGTAGAGATCTTTCACTTTTTTAAGTATTTAATTTCATATGTGGCTATTGTAAATGGGATTACTTTTTATTTCTCTTACAGATTGTTCACTGTTGGAACATAAAAATGCTAGTGATTTTTGTATGTTGATCTTGTATCCTGCAACTTTACTGTTTTTTTTTTTTTTTTTTTTTATCAGCCTAAAGGTTTCTGGGGTGGAATCTTTAGGCTTTTACAAAGATAAGTTATATCGCTTGCAAACAAAGATAATTTGTTTTCTTCTTTTTCAATTTGGTGGGTCTTAATTTTTTTCTCTTGTCTGGTTGCGCTAGCTAGGACTTCTAATACTGTATTAAATAACAGTGATGCAATTGGGCATCCTTGTCATGTCCAGATCTAAGAGGAAAGACTTTCAGTTTTTACTGATTCAGTATGATACTAGTTATGAGTCTGTTGTATATGGGTTTTATTATGTTGAAATATGTTTGAACTATACCCGGCTTTTTGAGGATTTTTATCATGAAAGGTTGTTGAATTTTATTGTGTTATTTTTCAGCATCAATTAAAATAATCATTTGGCTTTTGTCCTTCATTCTGCTGTTAACATGTAGACGTTGATTGATTTGTGTATGTTGATCATCCTTGCATCCCTGGGATAAATAACACATAGTCATGATGAATGATCTTTTTAATGTATTATTGAATTATTTTGTTGAAGATTTTTGTATCAAAATTTATCAGCGATAATAGGCTGTAGTTATTCTTTATTTGATGTGTCTTTGTCTGGTTTTGGTATCAGGATAATACTGGCCTCATAGAATGAGTTTGGAAATATTTCCTCCTCTATTTTTCAGATTAGTCTGAGAAGGATGGATATATATTTTTTTAAATGTTTAGTAGAATTCAGCAGTAAAGCTACAGGGTCTCGGGCTTTTCTTTACTATCTGACTTTTTATTACAGCTTTGATCACATTACTTCTTATTGGTCTGTTCCCGTTTTGGTTATCTTCATAGTTCAATCTTGGTAGGTTGTACATATCTTGGAATTTATCCTTTTCCTCTAGATTTTCCAATATTGGCATGTAATTGCTCATACTAGCCACAAATGATCCTTTGAATTTCTGTGGTATCAGTTGTAATGTCTCCTTCAACTCTGATTTTATTTGGTTCTTCTCTCTTCTTTTCTTAGTCTGGCTAAAGGTTTGTCAATTTTGGTTAACTTTTCAAAAGAACAAATTTTCATTTCATTAATCTATTGTAATGTAGTTTTCATTTCAGTTTCTTTTATCTCTTCTCTGATTTTTATTACTTATTTTCTTCCACTAGTTTTGAGTTTGGTTTGCTCTTGCTTTTCTAATTCTTTAAGATGCATCATTGGGTTATTTGTTAGGAAGTTTTCTTCTTTTTTGAAGTATGCATTCATAAATATAAATGTCCGTTAGTACTGCTTTTGCTGTATCCCATAGGTATTGATATGTTGTGTTTCCATGATCATTTTTTTAAATGATTTTTTTCAATTTTCTTCTAAATTTCTTTATTGATCCATTGGTTATTTAGGAGTGTATTGGTACATTTTCATGTGTTTGTATAGTTTCCAAAATTCCTTTTGTTATTGATTTCTTGTTTTATTTGATTGTGATCAGAAAAAATGCTTGATATTATTTTAAACTTTTGAAATGTTTTAAGACTTGCTAACATATGGCTTATCTTTGAGAACGATTCATGTTCTGAGGAGGATAATGTATATTCTACTGCCATTGGATGAAATATTTTGGAAATATCTATTGGGTGTATTAACTATATAGTACAAGTTAATTCTTATTTTTCTTTGTTGTTTTTCTATCTGGATACTCTGTCCAATGCTGAAAGTGGAGTATATCAGTGTCCAACTATTATTTTATTGAAGTCTATCTCTCTCTAGTTCCAATAATATTTGCTTTATATATCTGGGTGCTCCAGTGTTGGGTGCCTGTATATTTACAATTGTTATGTCCTCTTGGTTAGGTGACACTTTTATCATTAAATAATGACCTTCTTTGTCTCATCTTGCAGGTTTTGCCTTTTAATCTATTTTGGCTGATATGAGTATAGCTACTTTTGCTCCTCTTTGGTTTCACTTGGCATGGAATGTCCTTTTCCATCTCTTTATTTTCAGTCTTTGTGTATGTTTATAGGTAAAGTGTGTTTCTTGAAAGCAACAGATCATTGGATCTTGTTTATCTTTTGATTGGAGAGTTTAGTCCATTTTGATTAAATGTTGTAATTGATAAGTAATGACTTACTCCTGAAATTTTGTTATTTGTTTCCTGGTTGTTTTGTAGTCTTCTCTTTCTTGATTTCTTCCTTCTTGGATTCCTTTTAGTGAAGGTGATTTTCTCTTGTGGTACAATTTAATTTCTCGCTTTTTATACTACCAGGGTTTCACTGTTGGTTATTCAGGGCCAAAGGCTCTTCAGTCAGCAGGTGATGAATCCTGCTTGAACTGAGTCATTTCCTTTGAGGTAGTGGGTTCTCTTGACTGGCTCATGGTGTGTCTAGAAATGCTGTCTGTGAGCTAGGGCCTTGATTGGAGGCCTCATGACCCTGCCCAATACTTTATCCTATTGTGGCTGAGGTGGTATCCGAGATGCAAGACGAAGTCATCTTTACTCTTCACTCTTCTCTCCTTAAGTGGAAGTAAGGAGTCACTTTTGTTGCTGCAAGCTGCACTGCCTGAGGTTGGGAAAGGATTTGTGAAAGCACTCCCATAGACATGCTAGATGGTGTCTCTCTAAGTCCCATGTCATCCTAGTCCATTAGCTCTAAGCCCAGCCCAACACTAGGACTTGCCTAGCAATTGCAATGCTTCTGTCCTAGACTGTCTTTCAATTTTATTTATGGCCCAGTGCATTTTGACCTTTCGTGGTGAGGCTTGCTGATAAACCCTAGTTTCAACCACTAAGATGGGTGATTCCTCTTTAGCTAGAGCTTGGTCAAATCCTGCCTGTGGGGGTGGGCACCAGCTGAGCCCAGCAAACTTTGCTGTCTGCTGTGATAGGGCAGCACTGAGTTCTTTGTCAATTTCCATAGTCATTGTGCTCTCCCTCCCCCAAAAACACAGATTATCCCTCCACACCACAAAAACACTGCCGGGGAATGGAGGAGAGGTGGCATCAGTAATTTAGGACTGTCCTTCCAACCTTCTTCAGTGCCTCTTTCAGTGATATGAAGTTAAAACAAGGTACTATGCTTGCTAACCAGATTTTTGGTTCTTATGTTGGTGCATTTGTGTCTGTAGTTTGTTGTTAAAATCTGGTGTTTCTGCAGGGGGGATGATTGGTTGAAGCTTCTATTTAGCCACCATGCTCTGCCCTCTTATGGCTCCAGCCAAATTTTTTATTATGCACATATATAAACACTGGAGAAGCCTATAACCCAATTTCTCATATGATCATATCTCTGGAAAACTAACATCCTGCTCAAGAAAATAAATAAAGAAAAATTCTGCCTTTTCAAAGTAATATTATTCTCACATTTATTACCATTGATTAGTTTTGCCTGTCCTTGAATATTATCTAAATGGAATCATGAAATATGTACATTTTTGTGTCTGATATTTTATTCAATCTGGTTTTCAAATTATTCAATATTCTTTTTTATGAGAGATATATTCCTTGCATTGTTATGCTGAATCCCTGTTTGTCAATAAAACAAAAAATAAATAAAAACCATAATCCCCATATCCATTCTTGTATTGATTGAAATGTGGGTTGTTTCCAATTCAGAGTTTTTAAAAAGCTTTTATTAACATTATTGTATGTGTCATTAGCCTTGGATTTCCTACGTATACACCAAAGAGTATAGTTCTTGGATGATGGTTTTGGCATGCATTTAACTTTATTAAAGGAGCAAAATAATTTTTCAAAGAGGCTGTAAAATTTACCCTCCTATGAGAAATGAAGGGGAGTTCTATTTGCTCACAACTTTTCTAACACTTAAAATCGCCTAAAAGAGATTCACTTCAACTGTACGGATGTGCATAGACTGAGAGTAAACATGGAAAAATGTTACTTCATGCAAATGGAAACCAAAAAAAAAAAAAAGGCAGAAATAGCTGTACCTACACAAAATATATTTCAACCCAAATATTTTAAAAGATGAAAAGAAGGCCATTATATAGTAATAAATGAATGGAAACATCAAGATGATGTAACAATTATACGTATATATATAAACTAACATTGAAACACCCAAATATATAAAGCAAATATTAATAGAGTTAAAATGTGTGATAGACTGCAATACAATAATAATGGGGAACCTAAATACCTTATTTTCAGCAATGGAGAGATTATTCAGTCAGAAAATCACCAAAGAAACACTTAATTTAAACCACACTCTAGACCAAATTGACCTAACAGAAATTTATAGAACATTCCACCCCACAGCTGTAGAATATACATTCATCGCAAGGGCATATGAAACATTCTCCAGGATATATCACATATCTATCTACAAAAAAAGTCTTAACGCATTTTTAAAAAATTAAAATCATACCAAGTATCTTTTTTACTACAATGGAATAAAATTAGATAACTATAATAAGGTGAACTTTGGAAACTATATAAATACATGAAAATTAAACAACATGCTTCTGAACAACCAACCGGTTAATAAAATAATTTTTAATTTTTTTTTTGAGGTAAATGAGAATTGAGAACAGAAATAAACAAAATAGAGACTACATGAAATAGAAAAGATCAATAAAACAAAGACTTGGATTTTGAAAATATAAACAAAACAATCAAACCTTTAACTAGACTGTGAATAAAAAGAAGTAACTCAAAAAATAAAATCAGAGATGTCAAGGAGGCATTGCAACTGATGCCTCAGAAATATAAAGGATCTTACAAGACAGTTATGAAAAGCTATATGCCAATAAATTGAAAAATCTTGAAGAAATGGATAAATTTCTGGGCACATACAATCTACTAAGATTGAATCATACAGAAATAAAAAAAAAAAGCTAAAGAAATCAATAGTAAGTAACGACATTGAATCAGTAACAAAGTCTCCCATCAAAGAAAAGCCCAAAACCTCATAGCAAATACTAATTTTTTTCAAACTATCCCAAAAAGTTGAAATGGAGGGAATTCTTCCCAATTAATTGCTTGAGGCCATCATTAATTACTCTAATACAAGAAACAGAGAAAAACACAACAAAATGAAAACTACAGGCCAATACTCCTGATAAGCATAGATGCAAAATCTTCAACAAAATGCTAACAAACCAAATTCAACATCCAAAAGATCTTTCACCATAATCAAGTGGAATTAATCTCAGTGATGCAAGAATAATTCAACATACCCAAATCAATAAACATGATAAATCACATTAACAGAATCAAGGACAAAACTTATGTAATCATCTCAAACATGGGAAAAATCATTTAACAAAATTAAGCATGCTTTTATGGTAAAACACTGAACAAATGAGGTATAGAAAGAACATACCTCAACACAACAAAGGCCATATGTGACATACCCCAACTAACATCCTACTGAATGGGGAAAAGTAAAAAGCTTTTCCACTAAGATCTGGAAATAGACAAGGGTTCTCACTTTCATTACTTCTATTCTATATAGTAGTGTAAGTCCTAACCAGAGCAATTAGGCAAGATAAAGAAATAAATAGCACACAAACTGGAAGAGAAGGTCAAATGTTTCCTACTTGCAGACCACATGATGCTATTTACAGAAAACCCTAAAAATTTCACCCAAACTATTAAAAGTAATAAATTTAGTAAACTTGCAAGACGCACAATCAACATATTAAAAAGTAGCATTTTTATAGGCCAGGCAAACTATCTGAAAAAAATCAATAAAAGCAATTCCATTTAAAATAGCCACAAAACAAAAAGTACCTAGGAATAAATGTAACCAAGGAGACAAAATATATCTTCACTTAAAAATGTAAAGCATTGATGAAAGAAATTGAAAAGGACAGAGTCAAAGAAAAAGAAATCCTGTGTTCATCAACTGACAGAATTAATGTTAAAATATCCATACTATCTAAAGGGATCTACAGATTCAATGAAATCCCTATTAAAATACTAATGATAGTCTTCACAGAAATAGAAATAAAAAATTCGTAATATTTGTATGGGACCACAAAGGACCTGGAATACTCAAAGCAATCTTGAGCAAAATGACCAAAGCTAGGCAGGGTGTCATGGCTCACACCTGTAATCCCAGCACTTTGGGAAGCTGAGACGGGGGCAAAACCCCATCTCTGTCTCTACTAAAAATACAAAAGTTAGCTGGGTGTGGTTTTGTGTGCCTATAATCCCAGCTGCTGGGGAGTCTGAGCCAGAAGAATCACTTGAACCTAGAGGCGAGGCTACAGTTAGCTGAGATTGTGCCACTGCACTCCAGCCTGGGCAACAGAGTGAGACTTTTTTTTTTTTTTTTAAAAAAAAAGGAACAAAGCTAGAGGCATCATACTACATTACTTTAAAATATACTACAAAGCTATGGTTACCAAAACAGCCTGGTGCTGGCATGAAGACAGATACAAAGACCAATGGAACTAACTAGAGGACTGAGAAATAAGTTCATGCATTAACAACCAATTGATTTTCCAAAAGTCTGCCAAGAACACATGTTGGAGAAAGGATAATCTCTTCATTAAATGGTGCTGGGAAAACCTGATATCCACATCCAGAATGCAGCTAGACCCCTGTCTCTCACCACATACAAAAATCCACTCAAAACTGATTAAAGACTTAAATATAAAACCCCAATTTATGAAACTACTAGAAGAAAACATAAGAGAAACACTTCATGACATTGGTGTGGGCAAATATTTCTTTAGATAAGACCTCAAAATCTTAGGAGCAAAAGCAAAGATAGACCAATAGGATTACATTGAATGAAAAAACCTCTGCACAGCAAAGGAATCATTCAACAAGGTGAATAAACAACCTAGAGAATGAGAGAAAATATTTACAAACAATGTACCTGATAAGGGGTTAATATCCAGAATACATAAGAAACTCTAGCAACTCAATAGCAAAAAAAGTAATAATAATAATAATAATAATAATAATAATAATAATAAACAGTAAATCTGATTTTAAAATGGGCTAAATTTCTGAAAGGGTATTTCTCAACCGAAGACATACAAATGGCCAATAGATGTGTTAAACATACTCAAAATCCCTAATCATCAGGAAAATACAAATCAAAACCATAGGGAGATATCACCTCATCCCAGTTAGAATGGCTATTATCAAAAAAGACAAAATATAACAAACCTTGACAAGGATGTGGGTAAAGGAGAATTTGTTGGTGGGAATGTACAGCCATTATGAAAGAGAGTATTGAGGTTTCTCAACAAATTAAAAACAGAACGGCAACATGAGCCAATAATCCCACTGCTGGGTATGTACCCAATGAAAAAGGAATCAGTATGTTGAGGAGATATCTGTACTCCCATGTTCTTTGCAGCACTGTTCACAAAACCAAGATAAGGAATCTACCTAACTGTCCATTAATGGATAAATGGATTTCTATACATATGCACAAAGGAATATTATTCAGTCATAAAAAAGAATGAAATCCTGTCATTTGAGGCAAGATGGATGAAGCTAGAGGACATTGTTAAGTGAAATAAACCAACACAGAAGGACAAATACCACTTGATTTCACTCATGTGAAATATAAAAAATTTGATCATGTAAAGTAGAGAATAGAATAGTGATTACCAGAGGCTGGTCAACAGGAACAAAGATACAGTTATATACAAAGAGTAAATTCTGGTTTTTTATGGCTCTGTGAGGTAACTATAGGTAAGAATAATGTATTGCATATTTCAAATAACCCAAAGAGAGCATTTTGAATGTTCTCAAAACAAATAAATAATAAATGTTTGATATGATGTATACACTAATTACCCTGATTTGATTATTACACAATGCATACATATATGGAAACATCATACTGTCCTCAAAAATATGTATACTTTTATGTCAGTTAAAAACAAAAGAGAACTTTAAAATAAAGTTTGCAATTCATGGGTTGTAATGGTGTCTCATGGCTTTCATTGACGTTTCACTGGTGACTGGGGATGCTGACCATCTTTTCATATATTTATTGCTCATTAACAATAAACATATGAAAAGATGGTCAGCATCCCCAGTCACCAGTAACATGAAGTGTCAGTTCAAGCATTTGACCAGCTTTTTGTGTGCTTGCTGATTAATTTGTTGAAGTCCTTTATATAGTATGGATCTGAGTTCTTAGTCTTCACCTGACTTAATGCCTTTTCATGTACTTAGCAATGTCTTTTGCTAAGACAAAATTTTGAATATTGATCAAGTCTGATGAACTTTTTGATGTATGTTTAGTAATTGTTGAATTTAGTTTAAAAACTACTTATAAAATAATCTGCAATGTTTTCTTCTATAGACTCTGTGGTTTTATCTTCACATATTGGTATAAAATCCATCTTGAATTAATTTTAGGATGTGGTATGTGGGAGAGCTAAAAATTCATATTTTTGTAATTGCGTATCCAGTGTCTCCTGGATTTTCTTTCCACATGGAATTGCATAGGTATCTTTGTCATAAATTAGTGATTCTATACACGGAATATCTATTCTGGATGCTAGTCTTTTCTTTTTTTCTATCTTTATATGTGTCTGCATTTTTATATAATTTTTTGTTATCCTTATTGATTTCTACACAAATACCAGTTGAAACTTTGATTTGGATTATTTTAAGTGCGTAGCTCAATTTAAGATAATTGACATTTTAAAATCTTAGGTTTTGCAGTTCCTCAATATGGTTCTTGTTCTCTATGCCTGTAGATCTCATTTGGATTCTCTAGGAAAAATTCTGTACTTTTCAGTGCAGTGGCACTTTAGCACATTTTAAATAATTAATTTGATAACTTAAGAATTTATTATGATAATTACAGTAAATAATAATTTTAATCTACCAAGAAATTAATTTTGCCTTTTTGGTTTCTTTTTATTTCTTTTTTGTTTAATCCCTTTGTTGCTAAATTGCCTATCTTCCTTGTATTTAAATTCTTCAAAGGGTGAAGTGAACTGAAGAATTATTAACCTGCTTCTTTCTTTCTTTTTTCTTTTCTTTTATCTTTTATTTATTTTTATTTTTATTTTTAGAGACACTCTCTCTGTGATGCCCAGGCTGGAGTGCATTGGCACGATCTCAGCTCAATGAAACCTCCTGGGTTCAAGAGATTCTCCTGCCTCAGCCTCCTGAGTTGCCGAGATTACAGGCTCTCACCGCCACAGCAGGCTAATTTTGTATTTTTAGTAGAGAAGGAATTTCGCCATGCTGGACTTGCTGGTCCCAGAATTCCTGACCTCAGATGATCAGCCCGCCTTGGCCTCCCAAAGTGCTGGGATTACAGACATGAGCCATCATGCCTGGCAACCTGCTGCTTCTTTCTAAATGCTGTTCTCATCACCCCAACTGCAAGCAAAAATTTGATATCTTTCTATGGGTGAAGATATATTAATTGAACTACTGTTCAGAAGGCAACCACCCTGTCACAAAGCATAAATCACCACTCCAAGAGATGGGCAATTGTGACTTTATCCACTGAGGCCTCTCTCTATGGTTTTCTAGCAAGACCCAGTCTTTCTGGATGGTGTCTATTGCCGCAGACTTAAAAGTCACTGGTTCTCCATCCCTGGCTATTAGCGTCCCATGGACACATTTCTGGAGAAGGGTATTAATCACATGTCTCAGGAGAGAGCTAATCCCCAAGTGTGAGGGGTGTGTTTGTGGGTACGGGTGTCAGTAACCCCACTACCAGTTCGTCTTGTAGGCCAGAGAAGCTGACCAGAAGCATGGGGTCATGTAATCTGCAGGTATGGGAAGCCAAGTTTGTGTTTCTGTAATAATATTTAACAACACTTAGAGAAGCCATCGCATTGCCTATAAAGTGTAAACTTTCCAGTACTTTTGTCATTTGAAATATTTAACAATGATATTTGGTGTTTGCATTTATTTTGTTTCTCCAAAATATATACCTCAGTATTGACTGGGCAAAAAAAGATGGCACTAAATTTCAGAATATCTTTTCCTTAATTCAAACACTGCTCAATTTTGATGTATTCAAATTAACCCTGTTTCTTTTACTTTGCTTTCTATAATTCAGCAAATGTTAACTAAGTAATAAATCTAGCAAACATTTTACAAAATACACATCTTCGGGGATTTACTTAAGGTATTATATGGGTATACACTATTCAATGGACTCCAATTTGCTTCGGTATGTATTGAACCTTTGCACTCCACATCTAGAGAATATAAAGTTAAAAATTCTCTCAATGGTGTGAAAATGTAATTTATCTATATAGATATATCATAACGGAAGATATTATTGGCATTATTCAATTCTGAGAAAATAGTTGAAGAAAACATGAAACTATGTAGATAAAATACCTGCAAAATAAAATGATTTATTGGATAAACCATTGTCTGTGTGTCAGTCATCCTTTACACGTGCTTTGATTTTACCCAGTACGGCTTGTTCCCTCAGATACAGGGAGTGCTGTTGGCAAAAAGCCTTTAGCTACAGCCCCTTAGAATTGCCTCAGATGTGGTTGGCTGCTTCACCCAGTCATGATCTTAGGTTGTAGCTTACATCCAGTAACTGGTCCAAGTGGTGATATAAAATCTGACTCAAGGTCAACAACTCTGAGATACCATTCCAGCTCTACAAATTCCTGTAATGTTGACTGAAGTTTTGAGGCCTGAATTTAATTTGACTTCTTTGCTCAATCCTGCTTCTCCTCTGTCCCCTCCAAGGACACTCAATGAGTATTCTGAACATTAAATTATTTCAAAATCTGCTCCCTACTGGGAAACAAAACAAAACAAAACAAAACTTTCCACAAATCCTATTACTTAATTCAAAACTTGTTTAATATATTTGCAGGTTATATTTTTTTGACCTATATAATTTTATGAATAGCATATACTTTTCAGGGTTGTAAATGTTACCATTATTAAATAACCAGATTTACTTACTCTCTTGGGTGATTTTATCTTTTATTTATTTATTTATTTATTTTTTAATTTTTTTCCCTAAGACAGAGTCTCTCTGTGTCACCCAGGCTGGAGTGCAGTGGTGTGATCTCAGCTCACTGCAACCTCCACCTCCTAGGTTCAAGCAATTCTCATGCTTCAGCCTCCCCAGTAGCTGGGACTACAGGCACATACCACCACATCTGGCTAATTTTTGTAATTTTTTGCAGAGACAGGGTCTTTCCATGTTGACCAGGCGGGTCTCAAACTCCTGGACTCAAGTGTTCCACCCGCCTCGGCCTCCCAAAGTGCTGGGATTACAGGTGTGAGCCACCGCGCCTAATTTTATCTTAAGTTGTACGTTGCCTGATAAACATTTTGCTACTTCTACTTTATTTTTCCTTCACTGCTTATTCTTTTATTTTTATACATCTCTATTCTTTTCTCTTAGGTGTTTATTTTGTGCATAGCGTATATTTAGACCTTTGCAACATTCAGTTTAATAGTCTGCTCTTTTAATAGGGGAGCTGAAATCCTTTATATTTACAGCTGTAATTTACATATTTGGTATTATTGATTCCTACTTGCATTTTTCTTATTTGTATTTCCCTTTTCTTCTGTTTCATTCTATGTGGTTTGTATTTCATTTTTATTCATATTATTCAGTGATTTAAGAGGCATATGCCACTCTTATATTTGGCAGTGGTTAACATAAAGTTTAAAGTAGGAACCTCTGCTTTTCAAAGCCTGGCAGACAGTATGTGGGGAAACTTACTTCACAACCAAAAGAGCAAAGTGGTATATCTCTTGTGCCTTTTAATTTATACTTGATCCTAAGAAACTCATTATAAGAAATGAGGTTTTCAACAGTTTTTCCTTAGTAACATAAGGCAATGAGCAATTTAGATACACAACAACATTTTATATTTTTAGATCCAAATTTAGTAATTTTAGAATTGTTTTGTTTACATTTGTATATGACTAACACTAAACTAATTCAAACATAGTTTGATGTTGAAAGGAATGGAACTCAGTTTGAGAGTATTTATGTAGAATCCCTCTTGTAAACCAAAATAATTTCACTGAAATCAACCGTAGTTTACTTAACAACACATTTAGAAAATACTGTATATGTTTTCCCAGCAAACCAACTGTTCAGAACCCACAAAATTGATGTTTCTGCTAACCTTTTCATAAAAAGCTGTTTCAAAGAAGATGTGAGAAGATTAGCAAATGATTAGTTTAAACTTTCTATTTTAGTGTAATCAAATAGTTCACATTTCTAGATTGCATTTTTTTAATCGACCAGTATTATTTTCTTACTCAGCCCAGCTGTTTTTGACAGACGAAATAGTGCAATTTGGGAAGTGGCAAGAGAAGCTTATAAACTAACTACAGAGATGGAAAATTACCTCCACTGCTAAATACCAAGGGAATCTACAAGATAAGAGTAAAATGCAATGTCACAATTCACAGCAATGGCGTAAAACAACTGGACTTGGGGGAGTACTTGAGTATTTGCTTTTGCTGCATTCTATAGTACACTCCAACTAGTTTTTTTTTTTTTTTTTTTTTTTTTAAAGAAACTTAAAGTTTCCAGTGTATTAAAAGAATAAAATGTATTTCTGGCATTATCAACATAGCTATTTCTCACTCAGAACATTTGATGTGTTCTAGTCTGTCATTAATTACAAAAAAGATTAGACATAAACATAAGTGGTGCAAAACTATTATCAGTTTTCATTTTAATCGTATTTTTAAAAATTAACTTAATTTTCTTACTGAATTTTTACTATTGTGATGTGAAAATTGTGTATAAATTAATGCTTTCTCAAAAGACTGAATTAACCATCAGTCTTAATGTTACTACCATATATCCCATGTTCATGTAAGATAATATTGTAATTCTACAAAAGGATAAGAAATAATAGATATGGGTCAGTAATATTATAGGAATGATAGCATAAAACAAAGTGGAATTATTCTCAATTTCAGATACAGTAGAAGGACAGAAAGTTTAAATCATTAAGATCGCAAATTGTTCATTGGCCTACGAAACTACCCAAATTCATCAGTAACATTTTGCAGTGTTCTTGATGGTCATGAAGTGGGAGGAGGAAGCCATGAACAGCTATAAGACTTAGATTTATTTAGCTAAAGAGATAAAGGATTTATTGGCAGAAAGAGGATGTGCGGAAGAAGGGCGGAAAAACAGAAGATGGTTAGGGGTCTTTTCCTTTGCCCCCAGATTTCTTGTGAGAATGCTCAACTAATGGTGAGATTTTAGGCAGAGTTAAGATTAATTCTTGTGATGCCATTGTCCTTTATATTTAGTCTATACTATCTTTCTGCAGGAATGTATACTAATACAAAGTGTGTTTCCATGGAAGATAAAGCTTACAAACTTTATGTTCTCCTGGTTCTTGAACCAAACTCAATGTTAGCAAGTATACTTCCTCAATATAGTTGAAAAACAAAGACATTTTCCAGAGAAATGTTATTGCCTCTGGCTTTCAAAGATCCCACAAAACACATCCTTCTATCTAACTCTTCAACTCAAGCTTTAACTCTTTATTTGTCTCCACTGAATAAGATAAGACCGTGGTTGTCAAAGATGCATCATGATCACCTAGAAGCCCTGATTAAAAAGCACACTGCTGACCCATCTTTTCCAGTTTCTCCATCATGTCTCCTGGTGATGCTCATACCACTAGTCCAGGGACCGTATTTTGAGAACACTGGATTGAAGAAACATAAATCACTTTTCTACCATGTATATTTAAACTTTGCCAATACAATTTCAGAAGAATCTGTTCAGACCTCAAAAAAGGAAACTAATATACAAATGCTTTAATTAGGTTTATTTGAAAATGTAATTCACATTGTTAGAGTACTTACACTAATCACTTCTATACACATGCACATGATCTTTGCTATAATTTTTATACAATGCCCTTTTACATAATAGTCATACAGCATAGTGATTTTTTTTCTCTTAAACACTGCACATTGCAAGAAGTTGTCAAGTATTTTGTTTGTCTCTAAAAGTTTTACACATTTATTCCTTTTTATTTATATATGAGTGAATCCATCTTTCAGTCCTGGCAGTCATGGTGACTACCACTATCAAATGATACTATTCATAACTTGTCTAATAGCCTACAAAATTAAGGTTAGAAAATAATATTAAGTCAAATATCTCAGGCAATTTAAGACATGGAGTGAGTAGAATTATACTTTTATTAAAGTCCTTTTCTCTATTCAAACAATAAGTAGAAATCTAAAGAATAACTACGAATAATGGTGATGTTAGATACATCATATACCCCAAAGTCCTTATCGCCACAATTTTTCAGAAGACATATATATATATAAATTTCTATTTTTATATATAAATGGATATATAAAATTATTTTTATTGTAGAAAAATACACATAAAATTTACCATCTTAACCTTTTTAAGTGTACTGTTCGGTGACATTAAATACATTCATATTGTTGTGCAATCATCACTACCATCCAATGGCAGAATGCTTTTTCATTTTGCGTAACTGGAACTCTGTATCCATTGAATAATAATTGCTCATTCTCCTGTTTCTGCAGTCCCTGGCAAGCACCATTCTACCTTATATCTCTATGATTTGTCTACTGTACATCCCTCTTATATGTACAATTATACAGTATTTATCTTTTTGTGACTGGCTTATTTCACTTAGCATAATGTTCTCAAGGTTCATCCATGCTGCATGATATGTAAAATTACCCTTTTTAATATTGAATAACTTTTTTGTGCATGTATACCACTTTCACTTACTCATTCATCTGTGGCTTCCACATTTTAGCTATTGTGAGTAATGCTGCTACGTTCATAGGTATACAAATATCTCTTTAATGAAAATTAAAACTTTTGTGCCTCAATGAAAACTGACAACAGAGTAAAATCCAACCTACAGAAGTAAGTATACCATTAGGTATATATCCAGAAGTAGAATTGCTGGATCACATTGTAATCATATTTTTAACTTTTTGAGGAAACTTCATACTGTTTTCCATAGTGCTGGTCAGTTTTAAATTCTCACGAACAGTGCTCAAGTGTTCTAATTTCTCCACATCCTTGCCAAAACGCTCCTGTTGTTTAAATAGCAGTATTTTAATGGGTATAATGTGGTATCTCATTGTGGTTTTGATTTGCATGTCCCTAGTGATTAATAATGTTTAGCATCTTTTTGCCTGTGCTGGTTGGTCATTCATATATCTTCTTTGAGAATTGTCCATTCCAAAAAAAAAAGAGAATTGTCCATTCCAGTAATTTTCCCTCATTTGAATTAGATTGTTTTTTGTTGTTGATTTTTTAGGATTTATCTGCCTATTCCAGATACTAATACTTTATTAGATATATGATTTTGAGTATGTTTTCCCATTCTGTAGGTTGGATTTTACTCTGTTGTTAGTGTTTATTGAGGCACAAAAGTTTTAATTTTCATAAAGCCCAATTTGTCTATTTTGTCCTCTGTTGCTTTTGCCTGTGGTGTCATATCAAGATATTGTCAAATCCAGCATGTTAAGCTTTTCCCTTATGTTTTCTTCTAAGAGTTTTAGAGGTTTAGGACTAATTTTTAAATCAGTGATCCATTTTGAGTTAATTTTGTACATGACATTAGGAAAGGATCCAGCTTCATTCCTTTGCATGTGGGTATCTAGTTTCATAGCACCATTTGTTGAAAATACTGTCCTTTCTTTATTCAATAGTTTGGGCATCATTTTCAACATTATTTGATCAAATATGTGAGAGTTCATTTCAGAAAACTCTTCAATTCCATTGATCTATCTGTCTGTCGTTATGCTGGCACCACACTATTTTGGTTATTGTGGCTTTGTGGTGAAGTTTGAAATATGGAAGTGTGATTCGTTCAACTTTGTTTTTACTTTTTAAGATTGTTTTGGCCAGTGGGGGTCCCTTGAGAGTTTATATGAACTTTACGAAAAGTTTTTGTATTCCTACAAAAATGTCACTGGGTTTTTTATATTAGGTATATTGAATCTATAGATTGGTTTTGGTAGTATTGACAACTTAATAATATTAAGCCTTCTAATACATAAATATGGAATGTCTTCCCATCCATGTAGTTATATCTTTAATTTCTTTCAGCAACGTTTTATAGTTTTAATTGTACAAGTCTTTTATTTCCTTGATTAAGTTAATTCCTTATTATTTCATTCTTTTTGATGCTATTGTAAGTGGAATTGTTTTCTTTATTTCATATTTGGATTGTTCATTTTTATTATACAGAAATGTAAATAATTTTTGTATACTCACCTGTGTCCTGTTGCTTTATTTAATTCATTTACTAGTTCTAACAAGTTGTTTTGTAGAGTCTTTAGGGTTTTCTACATATAAGAACATGTCATCTGCAAACAGATGTTTTACTTCTTTTCCCATTTAGATGCGTTTTATTTAGCTGCTCTGGCTCGAATTTCCATTATGATGTTGAATAGGAGTGGCTACATGGGTATACTTGCCTTCTTCTTGATTTTAGAGAACAAGCTTTCTGTTTTTCATCATTGAATATCACGTTCACTGCAGGTTGTTTGTGTGTTTTGAGACAGAGTCTGTAGTTCAGTGACGCTATCTCGGCTCACTGCAACCTCTGCCACCCAAATTGAAGCAATTCTCTTGCCTCAGCCTCCCGAGTAGCTGGCATAACAGGCATGAGCCACCATGCCCAGCTAATTGTTGTATTTTTAGTAGAGATGGGGTTTCACCCATGTTGGTCAGACTGGTCTCGAACTCCTGACCTCAGGTGATCCAATCACCTCAAAATATAACATTTAAATGTTGATGTAGTAATGTAGTTTTCTTCTATATCTAATTTGCTAAGTGTTTTTGTTATGAAAAGATGTTGAATTTTGACAAATGTATTTTCTCATTTGCAATTATTCTATTTTTTCCTTTATTCTATTAATGTGGTATATTATATTAATCCATTTTTATATCTGAAACCATTCTTAAATTCCAGAAATAAACCCTATTTTGTGGTGTATAATTACTTTAATATGTTGCTAAATTTGGTTTACTATCTTTTTTTGAGGAGTTTAGTATTAATGTTCAGAAGATATTGATTTAGATTTTTTTTCTTTTCTTGTACTGTCTTTGTCCATCTTTGGTATTAGGGTAATGCTGGCCTCAAAGAATAATTTAGAAAATATTCCCTCCTTTAATTTTTTCAAAAAGTTCTAGAATGATTGGTGCTAGTTGTTTTTGTTTTGTTTTGTTTTGTTTTTATGTTTGACAGAATATATCAGTGAAAGCATCAGATGGTGGCTTTTTTTTTTTTTTTTTTTTTCTTTTTCAGGTGATTTTTTATTTATAGGTCTATTTAGAGCTCTGATTTTTTTTATTATTTAGTCTTGGTAGATTTTTATTTCTTGGAGTTTATTCAGTCAATCTATGTTAACAAACTTGTTGTCACATAATTTTTGTAATACCCTCTTGTAATCATAATACTGGAAATATTGTCCTCACTTTCATTTGTGATTTTAGTAATTTGAATCTTTATTTTATTTCTTAGTCTATCTAAAGGTTTATAATTTTATACTTATTTTCAAAGAACTAACTTTTGGTTTAATTGATTTTCTCTATTTTTCTCCTGATTTTTTAAAAATTTCATTATAATACTCTAATCTTTATTGCTTCATTCCTTCTGTAATTTTGCATTTAGTTTGTTCTTTTTTTTTCAGTTCTTGAAGTTGTAAAGGTAGGTTGTTCACCTGAGATATTTCTGCTTTTTAAATGTTTTAATGTTTTTAACTGTTATTTTAGGTTCAGGAGTACATGTGCAGGTTTGTTCTATAGGTAAACTTGTGTCATGGGAGTTTGTTGCACAGATTATTTCATCATCCGAGTATTAAGCCTAGCACCCATTAGTTATTTTTTCTGATTCTCTCCTTCCTCTCACTCTCCACCTATCAATAGGCCCAAGTAAGTGTTGTTTCTCTCTATGTGTCCATGCGTTCTCATCATTTAGCTCCCACTTATATGTGAGAACATGTGGTATAGGATTTTCTATACCTGTATTAGTTTGCTAAGGATAAGGGCCCCCAGCTCCATCCATGCTTCTGCAGAGAAGATGATCTTGTCCTTTTTTATGGTTTCATGGTATTCCTTGATGTATATGTACATTTTTTTTTATCCATTCATCCATTGGTGGACAACTAGATTTGTTCTGTGTCTTTGCTCTTGTTAATAATGCTGCTCACATGCATGTGTCTTTATGATAGAATGATTTATATTTCTTTGGGTATATACCCAGTAATGGGATTGCTGGGATGAATGACAGTTCTGTTTTTAGGTCTTTGAGGAATTACCACACTGTTTTCCACAATGGCTGAACTAATTTATACTCCCACCAACAGTCGAAGTTTTTTCATATGCTTTTTGGTTGCGTGTATGTCTTTTTTAAAAAAGTGTCTGTTCATATGTTTTGCTCACTCTTTAATGGGGTCGTTTGTTTATAGATGTAAATTTCCCTGCTAGAACTGGGTTTTGACAAACACCATAAGTTTTCTTATATTGAGTTTTCATTTTCATTTATCTAAATCTTTAGATATTTTCTAAATCCCCTTGTGATTTTTTTCTTTTATCTACTGGTTGTTTAAGAATGCGCTGCTTAACTTAAACAAATTTGTGCATTTCCTGGTTTTCCTGCTGTTACTGGTTTCTAATTTCATCTAGTTATAAAATCAGAGTAGATACTTTGTACCTTATCTATTTTTGAAAGCTAGTGAGACTTAATTTGTGGCTCATATCATAATATGGTCTATCCTGGAACATGTCCCATATTCACTTGAGAAGAATGTGTATTCTGTTATTGTTAGGCAAAGTGCTCTGTATATGTCTGCTGGATCTAGTGGGTTTATTGCATTATTAAAGCATTTTTTTCTTTACTTATCTCCTGTCTGGTCTATCATTATTGAAAGTGGAATTTTGAAGTCTCCAAGCATTGTTGTAGAACTTCCTATTTCTTCCTTCAGTTCTGTCCATTTTTGTTTTATATACTTTGGTCTGTTATTAGGTGTGTATATGTTTATAATACTTGGATCTTCTTATTGTATTGAAACTCTTTTAATATACAGTATTCTCTAGCTCTTGTAAGCTGTTTCAATTTAAAGTTTATTTTGTCTGATAGTAATATAGCCACCTATATTCTGTTTTGGTTACTATTGATATGAAATATTCTTTTCCACCCGTTCACTTTCAACCTGCACATGACTTTAGATCTAAAATATCTTGTAGATGGCAAATAGATGGATCATTGTTGTTTTTAAATTCATTCTGAAGTTTTTGTCTTTTGATTGTAGAGATTAACCTATTTATGCTTAAAGTAGTGGATGATAAGAAGGGACTCTGTCACTCTGTTATTTGTTTTCATATGTTTTATAACATTTTTGTCTTTCATTTCCTGCATTAATATCTTCTTTTGTGTTTTTGGTTTGTAGTAAAATATTTTAATTATTTTCTTATTTTCTTTTGTGTATATCCTTTAGCTATTTCTTGATGTTTACCATGGGAGTACTTTTAACATCATAAAGTTAGAACACTCTAATTTAAATTTATGCCAGTTTAACTTCAGTGATATATAAAAACTTTGCTTCTTTATATCTTTATCCCTAGCTCTTTCAGTTGTTGTTTTGAAATATTACATCTTAACACACTGTGTGTCCATAAACCTAAACTAATATGTTTAGATGTTATTAGCTTCTTAAATTGTGTAGAAAACAAAGGTGAAGTTACAGAGCATTGTTATATTAATACTAGTTTTCATAATTGCCTATGTATTTACTTGTATTGAAATCTTTATTTAGTTATTCCGGCTTCAAGTTACTATCTAGTTACCTTTCATTTCATCTGCAAGACTCCCTTTAGCATATTGCAGAACAGGTTTATTGGGAATGAACTCCCTCAGGTTTTGTTTATCTGGGAATGTCTTACTTTATTCCTCATTTTTGATTGACAGCTTGCTAGATATAGGATGCTCCAAATTGCCTTAACTTTCTCTAAGAAACTTTTCATTTCTGTAATTGTGCTTTTCAGCTCCAGATTTTCTTTTTGGTTGATTGTTAGGTGTTTTATCTCTTTATTTCTATTGTTATTTTGTTCAGGCTGATTTTTTATCTTTCTCTATGTCTTCCTTGAATTCTTTAAGCATATCCAAGAGGGTTGCTCAAAAACCTTTGTCTAGTAGATTCTCCATCAGGTATTCTACAGGAGCAGTTCCTGTTGGTATATTACATTTTCCCTTGGAGGACCATACATTTCTGTTTCTTTGTATGATCTGTGATTTGTTTTGTTGTTATTGAAAACAATATTTGATTTTAATAACATGGTGATTCTGGAAATCAGAGACTTCCCTTTCTCTAGGGTTTGCTCCTTTCATTTGTACCACTATAGGCTGCCTCTGTGTTGAGGATCAGCTTGAATTATAACCTTAAACTGTTTACAGGTCTTTTCTGAGGTGGCTTCTTTCCTTGGGCATGTACAGTGACTTTCTATTTTCCTCCATGTATGTGTTTGTTTTTGAAAGTGTGGTTCCTTAATGTTTGGTGACTAAATGAGAAATAAAAATTTGAAAGCTTAAAGAGGCCCTGGCCTATGAAATCTCCTGAAAATCACTTCAGTGGGAGGGGTAAGGTCTCACAACAATGATGGGAGGTACAAAAACAACAGCCGCGCTTGCCTTTGTGTTTGCATCTTAAAGGTCGGAAGCATCAGTCAAAGATGAGAACACAGATCCCTTATATTTGGAAGACAGACTCCTTTTTCCAACCTGGACTCTCACAAACTTTGTGTAAGCCACTCCTGCGACGTGCACTGACCTGTTTCCAACCTGGACTCTCACAAACTTTGTGTAAATCACTCCTGCAACGTGCACCGCTGCTTGCCATTGGGGTGGGAGAGGATTGGTAGTTGATACTGTGGCAAGAGTTGAAATTGACTGAAATTAATGGCAATTTACCTTTCATATATCCATTTAGATGTTGCAAGCCTTCAGTGGACTCTAGAGTTTCAAAATAGTTATGTCAGATGGTTCTCCCAGTGCAATTGTAATCTATGTATGAAGAAAGATTCCTGGTGCTTCCTACTCAGCCGTTTTACCAGAATCATTCTCTGTATATAATTTTTCAATAAAAAACAGAGTTTGCAATTTATATGATTTATAATTATATATAAATTAACAAATTAAGAGAGATGTTTACATTTTCATTAGGCATAGTATATTAGTCCGTTTTTATATGCTATAAAGAACTGCCTGAGACGGTAATTTATAAAAGAAAGAGGATTAATTGACACTATTTAGCATGGCTGGGGAGATGTCAAGAACCTTACAGTCATGGCAGAAGGTAAAGAGGAAGCTAGTCACTTTTTTCACAAGTTGGCAGGAAGAAGTGCTGAGCGAAGGGGGAAGAGCCCCTTGTAAAACCATCAGATCTCATGGGAAATCACTCACTATAATGAGAACAGCACGGGGGAAACTCCCCCCCTGATTCAATTACCTCCACCTGGTCTCTCCTTTGACATATGGGGATTATGGGGACTAAAATTCAAGATGAGATTTGGGTGGGGGCACAAAACTTAACTATACCACTCAGTATACTAATCACTTGGCCAGAAGAAGTTTTATCAGCTATTGAATTCAGGAAGACACAATTAATAGAGAAAGAGAGTATTGAATATATGATGTGAAAAAAATGATTCATTTTGGGGGAAATAAGTATGAAAACAAAAGAAAAATATAGTTTTATGGGCCTTACAATTTTCAATAAGATTGACCCTGCTGAACTTCATTTGATTGGGGAATAATACACGCTTTTTTCAAAGACAACTTTGTGAAATAATGTATGTAGAAAATTCCAAATCACAAACCTTATCAATGTATACATGTTAAATTTGTTTGTTTTATTTATTTTTCTGGGGGGAGGGTTATTTGTTTGATTGTTTTGGACAAAGCTACCGTTCTTTTAATGGGTTTGTTAGTTTACTTGGTGAATCAAAGTACTCATATCACATTGAGCCACAATAAAATCAGAGGACACTGGCAGTATCAGTAAGAAAATTTTAACTTATTATTTCTTCACTTTGTTTTCAGGACATGCACTCACCCTACCTTTATTGACACATCTAAGGTACTTCCCTTTTGAATTACCCTCATTCCAGGTTCTAAATATTGCAATTTCCCAGGGCTCAGTTGCTGACTTTTTTTTTTTCCAATTATTATTTCATAGACAATCTCATCTAGACCCATGTTACTGATTAGTCACTGTATTTTTATTACCGATGGCTTTAAAATTTATATCTTCAGTGTAACCACATACTTTAGCACTTACATAGGCACAAAAAGAAGATTCTAGGAGAAACAATACTGTCTTAGGTGATCCCATCAAGTCTCTTGATTCACAATAATATCTAAACCAGAAATAAGCAAACTTTATTGTTAAATGGTAAATAATTAGGCTGTGTGGGTCACACAGTCTCAATCACAACTGTACAACTTTGTCAATGTAGTGTGAAAGCAGCCATAGGCAATATGGAAAGTAACAGGCGCAACTGTGTTTCAATAAAACTTTATTTATAAAAAAAGATGGTGGCATAGATTTTACCCGTTTCATATTTTATCCTAATCTATAGCATATAAATTCTAATAATTCTCAATTATATATCTTTATCTGTTCTATTACCTCATAGCACTGGATACATATATTTGTCTACTAAATATCTCTGCACAAATATCCAGTACTTACCTCAAACTTAAACTCTTCCAAAGTAATATAACTGATATCTCCCTCACAAATCGGTCATTCTCTCAGTGTTCATATCTTAGTAATTAGCAACCCCAGATACCCACTTGTTCAAGCCAAAAGCCTTGGAGTACCTGTTTGATCTCCCTTTCTATCTCTACCCCCAATCCCATCCGTCCATAAGGTTTGCCATCTGTAATCTCAAAATATGTAATGAATCTGACAAGTTTTCACAGTCTTAACCCTCCCACTCCCCTACCACCGCCAAGTACAAAGGACAATCATTTTACTCACACATTAATGCAACAGCTTGTAACTGGTCTCCTTACTTCCAATATGTTTCCCATTTTTAGAATTTTCTACAGTGCAGCTGAGACTTGTGCTTTAAAGAATAAATAATGATTATGTCTCTTTATTGATCAAAACTCTCAAATAGCTTCACTTCACTATCATAACAACTTCTAAATACCTTATCATGGACCTATAAAAGTCTGTTGTTGTCATCACTTTCTAGCTTTCTCCTTCCTACTCCTAACTTTGCTGTAGTTACAGTTTTCATTTTACATCCTTGAAGGTGCCAAATTAATTTTTATTCCAGGTTCTTTGTACTTACTGTTTCTCTCTTAATAGTAAACTTTATCGAGATTTCATCTGGCTTGTATAAACTTGAGGAAGTTCCTGAGATTACTTCAGGTTTTCATAATTCACTAGAAAGACTCAGAGCTGAGAAAAGCCATTATGCTCATGGACGCATTGTGTTTCAGGATATTGATTAAAACTAGCAACAGAAAAACAGGGCAGAGTTCAGGAAAACCAAAGGTAGAATTTTCGTTTGTACTCATAGTGCTGTCATGTGTACAGTGATCACTTCTCCCTAAAACAGTGCTTGACGGTATGCATAGTGTTGTCAACATAAGAATGCTATCCTAAGCATTAATATCCAAAGACTTTATTGGGTATGCATCAGATACACAAAGCTGAACACTCACACGACTGACCTTAGACTCTAGTCCCTTTAGAAGTTGAGCTGTTACTCTGTGGCCCAAGACCCCTATCAAAAGTCACACTGTTAATGTAGAATATTTAGCATGGTCCCAGGCCCCCAGGGAAACAAAGTCATTCATAAGATGGAACATTTCAAGGACTTAAAGGTTACCTCCTAGGGGTTGGGGCAAAGAACCAGACTATTTTTATACGCCATTAGTCTTTTACTACACAGCTTGCTTCCTCATTTTATCCAAGTCTCTCCGATGAACACTTACTGGAACACTGTCCCTAACTTCATAATGTAAAATGTCCACTGGCTCCATCACTCCCCACCATTCTGCTTTATTCTTTTCCTCATTTCCCTTACTAAAAAAATGACAAACTTATTTATTCAATTATTTGTGCTTGTCTACTAAAGTAGAACATGAACTTCATGAGGGCAGAATTTTTCTCTCATTTACTATTTACATCTCCATGGACTAGGCCCAGAAAAGGTATTTTCAATGAGTGAATCTAAAACCAAAAGACTTAAATCAATGTGTATATACTCTACATATGTATTTATGTATCTATGTATGTATATCTATAGGAATCTCTTGAACAAGGTCTAATATATAATTAGTATTTTGGGGGAAGAGAGAAAGAAAACCAAATTTCATAAATTATTTTTAATACCCTAGTATTTTCTAAATCACATGGAGTCTAAAATATAATAAGTTTGTTTTATTCTGTATGAGGGATTATCAGATTTTGATAAATGTCATAGTCTCAGAAATTTAAATGAGGATTTATGATTTTATAATTTAAAATATTTTAAATATTTTAAATATTTTAAATATTTTAAATGTAGTGTTTTATTTCACTAATAGATGTAATAGATTAGGTTTTTAGATCTCTTTCATGAAGAACTGAAATCAATATTATTTCTTCATTACATGCCAAATTGTATAATTTATTTTTTTAAAGTAAAATTATTAGTGTTATATGCAAGATCATTTTAAGAAAATAATACTTTTCCCCAGCATATGGGGAAAGATTGGGATACATAGCACTTATGTGGACATCACTAAAAAATTCACATAGAGATACAGAAAAAATATATAACATAATTGCTCAATCCTGAATTTAAATATGAGCAGGCACTGAGTATGTCCTTTGGAGAGAAATATACTAACACTCATATATTTTTATTATTCTGTTTTTTCCACTAATTGTAAAATGATTACTAGGTATTTTATTACACTCTCCTCTATAGAAAGCCTACTTAGTGTCTTTCTATTCAAAGAAATCCACAAGAGTGGGGCAATAATGAGACAAGATACCTTGAGCTGAAAATTGTACATTACCTCTTACTGAGTAACATAGTATTTAAACAAGTTTTATTCTCTGAGAAAATTTGCTTTTGCTTATATTAGTGACAGAAAAAGAAGCTGTCACAGTGTGAGAACAAGCAGTTTTTTGTGACGCTCACAAAAGAGGGAGGACACCTAACCAGCAACATAAAGGTCACCAGCATATTTGATTTTTAGGGAAGATAAAAGTAACTGTGGTAATTAGCATTTGTAATATTTATTTGATTATATAAATAATCATAAAAACCTTCATCTTGCCTTTATAGAACTAAATGTCATCTAGTACAAGTCAGATTCTACATTAGAGAAAAATAACTAGTCTAAATGGTGAAAGTGATTTGGAGGTTAGCAAAAAAAAAAATATATATATATATATATATATACAATTCTACCTTTGGTATTTCATAGACTTACAGAATTGATAGAAACATTAAATATTACCAGATTCAACATTCTAACGTTTCAGATGAGAATCAGAGAAGCTTATCTTAGTACTGGAAAAGGTGCTCACAGTTGGAAGCCTCATCTATATTAACTGTTAAATGTAAGCAAAATGTAGTCAAAAGTTTTGTAGCTTGTGAATATGTTCTAGGTTTTTAGGTTGCATACAATTTTGTATTTTAACCGAGTCATCATCCAGTTCTTGTTTTTAAGCCTCATTTTGTCTTCTGTATGCAAGTATTCCCCTTCAATACCTCTGCAATTCTTATGTCCTTGGAAGACCAACCCCTATATGTCACCGCAACCACCTATCATAATTATCAATTGCTTCATTTCTCTGGGCTGTCATTGTACTAGGCTCAAAACTCTAGAATAGTGCACGCTTTTAAATTTTTTAGAATTTATTTGCTGAGCATATCCTCCGCAGCACCACCAGTGGAATCTTCTTGGGGCGGCGGGGGGAACAACTTTTGATTCCAAGTTTAAAACCCTAGTTCTACAAGTGAGTGAATAGAATGTTATTAATTGTGCCTGATTGACAGAATAGGTAACAAAAAAAAAAAAAAGTGGCACCTAAACAACTTGTTTAAAAATGTTTTCTGGTACCCAACAGCCTACAAAAACAAAACAAAACAAAACAAAACAACAACAAAAAAAAAACTTCTAAATCTCTATATAGCATTAAAATTGTAATGTTTGGTTTTATCCAGGTCTGCTGATTTTCATTCGTATAGAAACTTTCTTCCCTCACACACCATATGTGGCCATGCCTTGGCATCTTTAACATGTCATTTGCTCATTCCTTTGCCCACACTCCTTTCTCCAGGACATGCAGTGGGCTCTTAATAATAATTCCAGTCTCAGTTGGAGTGTGACTTTCTTGCTGGGAGTTGCCTCATTCAATCAGGCATAGTCGCTGTTTTCTTTCTCATAACATTTTGAGAATTATGAGCAGCTTTTTACACTTTTAGTAAAAGTTGAAATTCTTATAATGGCTGTAGAGTTCTACATTATTCTTTATAAGCTCTCTCCTCCAGACACGTCCTGATGCTCTTGTCTTAAAGTTTTCCACTGGTTACTCCGGGCTTCAGTGATCTCCATGCAGACATCCACATAGCTATTGTCTTCACAACCTTCCAATTTTTGCTCAGATTCTGCCTTCTTAATGAGACGTATCTTGACAACCATAGTTTAAATTGCAGTTGTGTACCAATCTGTTTTATGACATTCATTTATTCATAATATTTAGTATTTTGTAGAAAACTGCACAATGTATTTATTTCATTTATTTGCTAATGGTATAACCACCCATTAAAATGTAAGTTCCATCAGGTAAAAATATTTTGTCTGTTTTTTTCCCCATTGATGTGTACCAAACCTATCGAATGATACATTTTTAATACATATGTATTGACTAAATGAAAGAAGAAATCTGGAGCAAGATACTTTGCCACTTTAGCCTCTATTTCCCTGTATTCAAAGTGGAGGTCATGAGAATTCCTAAGCGAGAAGACTATTGTGACTAATAAATGAGATAATGCATTTAAAGCAGTCAGCACAGCGTCTGACTCATCATCTTCAATTAATAATGCTAGCTCCTGTTGTTAATCATGTTGTTATTTTCCAAATTTTAGGATGCAGAAACCTAAATTGTTAACTATTAATTGCACACAAATGAAAAAAGTAAAGGAGAAAAATCTAGGAAAAGCATCTATAGATAGAATTTATAATATCGTTATATATTTTTTACTTCACCAAAGTGAATGATGATATTTTATGGTATAAAATAATGTTTGTAATATTAAAGTATTAACAAAAATATTTTTTAAACATTCCAATTATTCTTTTTGGTGCAAATATAAATAATGCAATTTATCATTGATTTGAACCTATTAGAACTATTAGTTTAACACTATGTTTGTCAAAATTTATCTCACAATAAGTAAAATACCATTAAAACATAGGACATATATATTTGTTTTTTAATTTATAAAAACTACCTCAGAGTGATATACACTTTTTTAAAAAAATAAATTACATGTTATTGATGGAGTTAAACTCAGCAATCGTTTGCCCCAACCTTCTGCATGCCTGGCTCTGCTCACTGAGACTGTATTAATGTTTGTTCAGAGCTGTTCTGCTGCTTCCCTTCACATAGCTAACACATATGTTTATACTGTTATTTTCTGATTCATCGACTATAGATATTTTTCTATTGTCTTTGGCTTGTGATAGATGAGCTATTAACTTATTTCTCTACCCTCAACTCCTCTCCCACCTTCTTTATTTCAATTCTTGATAATTTTAATATCCTAAAATTTTTCAGTTAATATTTCTTGTTACTTTTTTTAGAAAACCTACTAAATGTCCAATTTTTATCAACTATAAACATTATATTTCCAATTTCTATTTTGTGAGAGGAGCATGTTAGTGCCTCTATCCTCATCTTAATTTTCACTTTAAGACTGATAATGTTTATATCCCATTACATTACAAATAGTTAACTGTGTTTTGCTTTCTGTATAGTTTGATCCTAAAAGTTGAAAATTAAAAATTGGTTTATTATTATGATTGTTTAACTGCTGTTCAATTCAGAAGCAAGTATTGTATACAGTTCCATTTCCTCTTCTGGTTTCTTAACATCACTGCAGCTGTGCCATTCAACAGTGAATAGTCTTACTGTCAATGGCAAGTGTATTTTTACTTTTTATATTTCACTAACTCTTAAAATCATGCTGACTTTGTGTTTACATGTTTTTGAACTATGACTATATTTTACAACAGTATACTCCTCCATCAACAATCGCTGATTACAGTTGTTTTTAGTTCTTCATAGAACCCAAAGTCCTAATATCTTTTAGATAGCTGGAGAGTCATCTCCTAAAAACCAATTTATCATGTAGTTTTAATTTGCTAGCGTTTAACTTTTCCTCATAGCAGCATTTAAAAAGGACTTAACTGACCTCTCCCCAATCCCCTACTATTGCTTTAGGAGAATGAGGGGTGAAAAGAAGTTGAGAATTGGGCCTTAAAAATATTCACTATGTTTGATTTTTTTTTGTCTCACTTTCCAGAATCAATGTGCAAATAATTTCCTTGGGAGGAAATTTTTATGTAAGTAAATGCTGAATAATTTTGCATTAATGAGCTTTACTTATCAAGTAAAAATTGATTAATAATTTGTTGAGATAGAGAATTCCAGATTTTATCACATTTTCCCTCTCTGCTTTGAGACCTTGCTCTACTGTCTCCTAATATTTCCTCTCACTGATGAAAAACATACTGCTATTCTGATCCCTGTTTCCTTAAAATTCACTTGCCTGTTGTTTTATTGTTTTCTGGCTGAAATCATTGGGAAAATTATTTTTGTCTTTAATGTGTAACATTACACAACAACTTATGTACATGTGATGTAAGTCATATTTGGTGTTCGATGCTCAGTTAAACTGTTGCTCTTTTATAGACTTGTTTCCCTTTTATACAGTTACTTCTGTGCTCAAAGTGGCATTTAGTTTTTCAAAAAGACTTTCTTGTTTTTTCCCCTCTTTCCTAATTCCCTGTCCTTGTGTTACAAAGGTAAAACTTCTTGAATTTTTAGAACATCCTGAAATCCTCTGAACACACTTAATCTCACACACACACACACACACGTGCACACGCATCTCCTTATAACATTCTTTGCCTTTGAAGGTTGACTTCTTTATTCTGGTCTTTCTTTCTGAATCCTCAGACTTTTTTAACCCTATTTTTTTTTAGTAATGAAGGAATAAGTTTAACTAGATGCTTAAACTTAATAGGCAGAACGCCGCAACCCATGGCATTACTTTAGTGTCAGTTGCTATGGAATAATAACAAGGACACTGTTTTAACATGGTGATACACACATTAACAGTTTTACTTGTATCCTGAGAATGTATTCACTTTTTAAAAGAATACTTTGAATTAGGATAAGGGACTTCATTTTCAGTCTCCTGGTGGAGTGTTTGTACACATGTTTGGGTGTATACCAATACACACCACACCACAAAGCATTTATGAGAGAAAACTAAATTAATCCTACATTTCAGGTTCACATTTTATTACTGCTTTCATTTATATATTTATAATGAATATTCTAAATTAGAGAACTCTGCCCTCACCTCTTGATCTATAGATCTCTAAAAGAAAGAGAAATTTATTTGTTTCTACGTGTGTGAAAGATCGACAGAGAAGGGAGTATCTCTGCAATTAATGCTTTTCTAAAACAATACCATTAGTCTTTTTTTTCCGATACTATTAAAATGAATTGTGAATATTTTATAACAAATTAGACATAGTCGTTTTTCATTAGATGGAACAGAGAAGCTACAGTGGCATGTGAAAGATTTTTGGAAATTTATTTTCCAAAGAGCTTACATAATTAAATTGAATGCAAAGAAGAAATTATCTGTCATTTTTTCCCTTACAATTGGGTTGAATTGCCAAAAGTGTCTAATTAAACAAAGATCATGGAAACAGCAACACCTCAATTCATTATTTATGCAAACATTTGTAGAGCAGAAAATTGTAAATTAACATTATATCAAGTTCTACAAATATTGTCAAACTCATGTTTACAGATCGGTATTAGATTTTGTACGACTACTGTTAGCACATATAATTAAAGATCAGAAGATTCAGTAATTGCCATAGAAAGTAAAGAGCGAACAGATAAGAGCAAGCTATGGTTTATGATTTTCTTTTTTTTCAATGTTTCATTAGAAGAAATATTTTGGGTAAGTGCAATTCAAGCTTTAGGCCTGGTTAAATAGTTTAAATGATTTCTGGTAAGAAATTATTTGAACCTGACTTCTGAATTCGCCATGCTTCTGTCTAAAATGTACCTATAAAATTATGGACTTTTTTCTTTTCACATTCAACTGGAAGTATATTCTACATCTTATTTTGATGTAATTGAGAATAGTTAACTTTTACTGAGAGCTAAACTGTACCTTTTTTTCTGTTTATTAACTTTTTATTCTTCACAGTCCTATGAGAGAGGTGCCATTATTATCTCAGTTTTAAAATCTAGGACATTGAGGCAGAGACATTGGGCAATTTGTTAAGGAAGGCCCCACACATAGACTCAAACACCAGAGGCCATGTTTGTACTGCCTTTCACTACGTAGGTCTCATTTAATGACAGTTGCATATTTTATTTACTTTTCATATAGTACTACCAGTTAGACGTCTTCCCCAATTTTCAGATGAGAAAACTGCAGGCCGGAGAGGTTAATACATTTTCCCCAAGACACTCAGCTATCAAGTGTTAGAGATGGAATAGCATTTTCAGAGAAAATTCTGTCACTCCACTAGAATGCAAGATCAATGAGGGCAGTGATTTTACATGGAAACTACTGAAAGTGCTAGCCCTGAAAATTGTAATTATAGCACAAATGTATATTTATGACAGTCAAAATATTATGTTACTATGAATTGGAAGAGGTATCATGGATAAATATTCCATAGTATCTTATATATGACTGGAGCATATACAAATCATACAATCATCTCTTAAATGCAATACATTTCATTGTGTAGAGATATCATTACATATCATTGTGTAGAGAACTCTAAGAAAACCTGGAAAGATAACCAAGAATTGTTTTCATAATTTCATTAATTTGGGAAGTGGATTTGCCAAATAATAAAGGTGACTAACCTCCTTTCCATTCCTTAAATTAACTAAAATATTTGAAGAGATAAACAAAGTGAAGAGACAACCCACAGACTAAGAGAAATTATTTGCAAACTCCCAGCTGACATGGGATTAATAATTAGAATGTATAAGAAGTTCAAACAACTCAAGAGTAAAAAAGTTAAAAATGAGCAAAAGATCTAAATAGACATTTCTCAAAAGAAGACACACAAATGGCCAACAGGTACATGAAAAAAAATTCAACATCACTAATCACCTGAGAAATGTAAATCAAATCATAGTGAGATATCAACTCACCACAGTTAAAATGGCTTTTATCAAAAAGATAGGCAATAATGGATGCTGGTGAGGAGATGGAGAAAGGGAAACCCTTGTACACTGTTGGTGAAAGGTAACTTGGTAGAGCCACTATGGAGAGCAGTAAGGAGATTTTTCAATAAACTAAAAACGGGGCAACATAGTGAGGCTCCATCTCTACAAAAAATAAAAATTAGTTGGACGTGGTGGTGCATGCATGTAATCCTAGCTACTTGGGAAGCTGAGGTGGGAGGAATGCTTGAGCCTAGGAGGTTGAGGCCACAGTAGGCCATAATTGCACCATTGCACTCCAGCCTGAGAGATAGAGTGAAACTCAGTCTTAAAAAAAGAAGAAACATGCTAAAAATACAACTACCATATGACTCAGCAAACACAAAAACATTAAATGCATTTTTATGCACTGACAATAAACAATTGAAAAATAAAATAAAAAATGCAATGCCATTCCCAATAGCACCAAATAAAGTAAAATTATTACATGTAAATATGACAAAACATCTGTAGGAGTTGAATGCTTAAAGCTACAAAAGAGATAATGAGAGAAATGAAAGACTATTTTGGTGTGATGCTTCATATTGAGTGTCAATTTGATTGGATTGAAGGATGCAAAGTATTTATCCTGAGTGTGTCTGTAAGGGTGTTGCCAAAGGCAATTAACATTTGAGTCAGTGGGCTGGGGAAGGCAGACCCACCCTCTGGTGGGCACGATCTAATCAGCTCCCCTGGAATATAAAGCAGTCAGAAAAGCATGAAAAGGCGAGACTGGTCTAGCTTCCCAGCCTACATCTTTCACTTGTGCTGGATGCTTCCTTCCCTCAAACATCAGACTCCAAGTTCTTCAGTTTTGAGGATTTGACTGGCTCTCCTGGCTCCTCAAGCTTACAGAGAGCCTATTGTGGGAACTTGTGATTGCATAAGTTAATATCTATCTATCTATCTATCTATCTATCTATCTATCTATCTATCTATCTATATCTCTATCTATATCTCTATCTATCTATCTATCTATCTAATATACATATCTTCTATTAGTTCTATCCCTCTAGGGAACCCTGACTAATACATTTGGAGAGATATATTTCATTCATGCTACAGTAATCAAGAACGTGTAGTATTCCCAGAAAAAGATACCCATAGATCAATAGAACCAAATAGAGAATCCAAAAATATAGCTACACAGATATGTCTAAATAATCTTTGACAAACAAATGAAAGTAGTTCAGTGAAGGAGTGGTTTCTTGCCAAAAAAAAGGCACTAGAGCAATTTAACATCCATAGTCAAGAAAAAAAAAAGATTCTTAATATAAATTCACACCTTATACAAAAATTAACTCATAATAGATCATAGGCTTAAAGTAAAATTATACAACATAAAAACATGTGGTATACATTTATTATAAACTATAAATCATATGTTTATAATGTATACCACATACTTATATATACATATAAAAATATGATGTATACCTCATATTTATATGTATATATAAAATATATTTATAATAGATGTATGAAAGACATCCATGGCCTAAGCCCAGAGTTTTTAGATATGACTCCAAAAGTACAATTCACAAAATAAAAAATTGGCAATTGACCTCATTAAAATCACAAATTTTTGCCTCATGAAAATCTTTTTTAAGGAGGTGAAAAGTCAAGATGCAGACATGGAGAGTATACTTATTAATCTTAGTCAACAAAGTATTTCTACTATATAAAGAACTCTCAAACATCAACATTGAAAAAAACAATAAAATTAAAAAATGACCAAAACACATGAATAGATGTTTCACCAAAGAAGATGAAAGATGTACAGATTTATTAAACATTGGGAAAGTAAAATTTAAATCACAGTAATATATCACTATGCATGTATCAGAATGGCTAAAATTAAAGATAGTGGTAATACTAAATGTTGGTGAGAATGTGGAGAAACTGGATCACTCATACCTGGGAATGCGAGATGGTTTAGCTACACTAGAAAGTATTTTATCAGTTATTTTAAAAACTGGTCTTACTATATGACCCAGCATTTTCACTCTGGAGAATTTATGCCAAAGAAATGAAAATTTATTTTCACACAAAAGTTTGCACATACGTATTCATAGCAGGTTTATTTTTAATAATGTAAAACTTTAAACTTCTCAAATGTCTTTCAGTAGGTGAATGGTCAAGCAAACTGTCATACATCAACATCATGAAATACTGTTCAGCAATAGAAAGAAACAAACTATTGATATATTGTCATACAAATTTAATAAACCTCAAGAAAATTATGTGACGTGAAAAAAGCTGATGTCAAAGGCATACATGTTGTATGATTCCAATTCTTATGAAATAACATAACTATAGTGGTGGAGAATCAGTGGTTGCCCGAGGTCAGGGAAAGGTTAAGGGCTAGGTGTGGCTCTAGGGATAAGTACATTCATTGGTGGAATGGTCATATAAAGCTACCCTGTGATAAAATTACATCAAGCTATACACACACAAACACACAGACATGAATGCACGTGCCGCTGGTGAAAAGTACACAAGCTCTATGGATTGCCCAACATCAGTTTCCTTGGTGTGATACTGCATTCTACTTACACAGATGTTAGAAGAGGAAGAGGCTGGGTAAAGGGTACATGGGGACTCTCTGTCCTTTTTTTTTTTTTTTTTTTTTTTTTGCAACTTCCCATTAATCTATATTTATTCTAATAAAAAAAAAGTAACATTAAGTGAGGCATTTGGATTTTATTTTTATAGGAGGTGTTAGATAGGCATCTGTTTTAGTTTCCTAGGGCAGTGCTATAAATAACCACAGACTGGGTGACTTAAAACAACAGAAGTTTGTTCTCTTAAATTTCTGAAGGCTAGAAGTCCAAATTCAGAAGGGAGTCTCTCTTCTGAAATCTCTGAGGTAGAATTTGTTCTATGTTCTCCTCCTAGCTTCTGGTGTTTGCTGCAATCCTTGTACTTTCTTGACAGCTGCATCACTCCAATTTCTACCCAGTGTTGTCAAATAGCATTCTCCGTGTGTGTGTGTGTGCACGCGCGTGTGTTTATAAATTTCATTTTACTTATTACATTAGTCACCAGAGTAGGACCTACTTTAATTCAGTATAGCCTCATCTTCACTTGATTATCTGCAAAGACTATTTCCAAATAAGCTTACATTCACTGATACTGGGGGTAAACTATGTTCTAAGAATTTATAATCCAGCAGAAATGACATCAAACTACTTTACCAACTTTTAAAATCTTTTACCATTTGGCTCATACAGTCAATTTCCCACATCTATCAAATAACTATTTTGGACTCGAATTAAGTATATATTTTAATACTCTATGCCATATTAATTTCAGCTTCCCTCTTAATTTATGTTCCTGTTCAGAGTAATGTCCCACCTGACTTCAACATTTTCTAATTTGACAGATTCTTTAAGATCCAGATCATGAAACATCCTTTAATATTTAGAACCAAACTTTGCTGTATTTTTTCCAAAACTCTTTTGTAATTATAATTAGTACTGTGGTTTAGCATTCTGTTATTTCCAAAAATGCCTCACCAAGTTTTGGCTTCATGTTTAGAATGTAGGCTCAATGAAGTCTGTGCATATGCTGATTAGATCCAGAGTCGGATCTTGTGTATGTCCCTTCAAGGGTAATAGTGAATATACAAAAGACATTATTAAATGACTGACTGAATACGGGAATGTATCTTTAAAATAGAGAGGTGAGATAATTTACATGTAGATTATGAATAAACCTTTATCTTCTCATAAAGTAAGAGAGAATAAAGACACCTGAATTAAAATTGCACAAAATTGCAGGTTTAAAGATAATAAAACTTATAAACAATGTAAAAAAACTGTTATGTAATGGAAAATGTTTTATTTCTTATACCGTGATTTCAAAGTTGCAGTTGTTTGCAGCGATACAGTAATAAAAATAGACTTCATATAGCAAAATGGAGCTAGTCAACAAAAATAAAGGAGCTTTTAGTGCTTACATGTCTACTCCCTCTCTCTCTTTCCTCTGGAGTCTTTGTAGTCTTATCTCTAGGCTAATAAAATGCAGCCTTTCCCCCTTAGTTTCCTATTTATTTTTCTTGGGATTTTGAATTACCTCAGCTTCCAGAAACTTTACCCAGTGGAATCTGAAGAAACAATCTGTAATATCTTATTTTTAGAATGTTAACTATATAAAATTTAATAAATTATAGTTTTAGTTTACCATTTTTGATTCTTATGACTTAGATACTTCCCTTAATATCAGTTTAATTTCATTACGTTTGTTATATTTTGACTGTCATTATGGCTTGTTTTAAATTCTATGTTACTTTGTTTCTCTTTAAAACTAATTTTCTCCTTCACTACTCAAGGGTATTCTTACACAGTAAAAGAAAAACGAACAACTTCTCTAAACGATAAACAAACACTAGCTTCAAGGAGGAATAATTCAATTCACTACCAAAATATCTGTTTTGTAATCACTATGTATTTATAAACCAACATGCAAGGTGCTGCATATGGCCACAAAAAACAGATATGGGGCAGCTATTGGCCTTTCAGAGCTTAGTCTTGCCAAATGCATGAAAATAAGCATACATTAAATGTATTACACATGAAGTAAAATGATAGGACTAGGAAAATTACATAGACATAGACATTCAGAGGACTGAGAGGAGATAGAGTAGGGAAGAGAAATAAAGGACCAAAACAAAAAAGGTTAAGGTATTTTTAAAGATTTATTGGATAATCCATTATTTAAATAGGGACTAAAGGAGATTAAGACTCTAACAGATACAATAATTGAGTTTTGAGGAATCCTGCATCTGCTCTCTAACCATTTTAGGCCTTAAGAAAATTATTCTACCTTCTTAACCCTCAGCTTTTACTGTAGGTGAAAAGTAAGTATAAAAAGACCACCTACCTTATGAAGCTTTTATAAATGTCAAGTGAGAGTTGTATAAAACCTTTGAAAATTGTATATAGTGTTCTATATTTTTTTCCTTTCTTTCATTTTTTTTTTTTTTGCAGAAAATCTGGGATTTTTTTTTTAGAAAAAAATGTCAGTATGGATAAAGGTAAACATCTTATTAATATTTGTAAAATAAATTCAGAAATATATTAAATATAGTATATCATGCCCAAATAGGGTTAATCCCAGGAATGCAAGGATGGATTAGACTGATTAGAGAATCTGCTTATATAATTTTCCTTATTTAAATTAAAAGGGAAAATGTAGGTACATAACTGTGGAAAAACCTTTGACCTAAAGTCAATACCCATGCATCATAAAGATATTTAAGCAGGCTGGGCAGTGTTTTATGCTGGTAATCCCAGAACTTTGGGCAGCATAATGAGACTCCCATCTCTATAAAAGTAATAATAATAAAAATAGCCAGGCATAGTGGTGTGGGCCAGTAGTCTTAGCTACGCGGGAGATCAAGGTGGAAGGATCTCTTAAATTCAGGAGTTCGAGGCTGCAGATAGCCATGATTGCGTCATTGCACTCCAGCCCGGGTAGCAGAACGAGACCCTATCTCAAAAACAAACAAAACAAAAATAAACCAAAAAAAAACTCCTAGAAAACTAAAGATAACAGGACACCACCTAAAGAAAATGAAGAACAAACCTAAACCAACATAGTTTTAATGGTGAAATGTTGGAAATATTTATTTTTTTAAAGTAACAAATGAAAAAAATGTCTCTTCCTACCACCATTTGTAGTGAGTATTATGTCTAAGTCCTTAATCAATTCAGGAAAATGGAAAAAAATAACCAGCATGAGGACAGGAGAGAGGTACCATAATAATAAACTGACACACTAACAGAGTAGACACAATTTTAAGTATTTTTTTGGTATATAATTAATTGCATTATTATACACTAAGTTAAAAAGTAAGAAAAGACTATTTAAAAAGTACAAGATGTACAAATATGATGTACATAAGAATGCATTTGACAAGGAATGTCCAAATCCTTTATGGAGAAATTATTTAACTTTATTAAAAATCATAAAAGATGACAAAACTGAATATAGACTGTATTCATGAATTAAAAAAAGATTCAGTATCACAAAGATGTCAACTGTCTTATGTCAATGTGATTCTAATAAAAATCTCATCTTTTCTTTGAACTTGACAAACTGATCTGAAAATATATTTAATTGTAGAGACATAATGATAGGCAAGATAATTTTAAGGAGGAACATGGAGGGAAATGATGCATTGACACATGTTAAAGTATAGCTACCATAAAACAATGGAAATCGAGACAGTGAATTTGGCTGTGGTGCAGACAAACGACCAATGCCACAGAAGAAAGGTTCCAAATGGAACTATGTATTTCTGGACAGTTTTTGTATGAAGAAGGTGTAATTATAGATCAATGTAGAAAGAAGAACAACTTAACAAATGAGGATGAAAGAGGTTTTCCATTTTTAAAAGTTGTCAGGGCGTGATGGCTCACGCCTGTAATCCCAACACTTTGGGAGGCCGAGGCCAGCAGATACCTGAAGTCAGGAATTCGAGACCAGCCTGGCCAACATATAGTGAAACCCCGTCTCTACTAAAACATACAAAAATTAACTGGGCCTGGTGGTGCATGCCTGTAACCTCAGCTACTTGGGAAGCTGAGGTGGGGAAATTGCTTGAACCCGGGAGGCAAAGGTTGCAGTGAGCCAAGATCATGCCACTGCACTCCAGCCTGGGCAACAGAGCAAGACTCTGTCTCTCAAAACAAACAAACAAAAAGTTACCTATACTTCACATCATATACAAAATTCCTGGTGAACAAATAATTTGGTATAAGAAAATTTTAAAACTTTTAGTACAAAATATAAATTTTCTTTCTTTTTTTTTTTTTTTTTGAGACAGAGTGGCGCTCTGTCGCCCAGGCTGGACTGCAGTGGCAGGATCTGGGCTCACTACAATTTCCACCTCCCGGGTTCACGCCATTCTCCTGCCTCACCTCCTGAGCAGCTGGGACTTGGGCGCCCACCACCACGCTTGGCTAATTTTGGTTTCGTATTTTTAGTAGAGACGGGGTTTCACCGCATTAGCCAAGATGGTCTGGATCTCCTGAGCTCGTGATCCGCCCTCCTGGGCCTCCCAAAGTGCTGGGATTACAGGCATGAGCCACCTCATTTGGCCCAAAATATGAATTTTCTTTATGAATTCAGGGTACAGAATACTTAATAAGATCTGAAAATATTAAACATTTTAATTTTGATTATTAAAAATTTAGTGCTTTGCCTGAAATGACACCATTAAAATATTAAGAATTAAATTTGGGCTGAATGTATTCAAAATACATAAAACTGGTAGAGAATTAGTATTTAGACTTCAAAATGCCCACCTATAAATCAAAAATAAAATGTTAAAATACTAAATTGTTAAAAGAGCAAATATGTTACTCACTTTCCTGGTCTAACGACCGTATATAACCCATGAATATATGAAAATATTTTAAATTTCAATAGAATCCATGAGAAAGCAAAATTATAATCACAATTAAATATCTGTCACGCTCCTAAACGAGACAATAATTTCAATGTTTGCCAATAACAGGGTTGGCAAGGCTGTAGACAAACAGGCAATCTCATGTGGCTGCTGGTGGAAGCATAAATTTTTGCATCCACTTTAGGGAGCAATTTGGCAATCTCTAGTAGCGCTAAATATGTGCATACCCTATGTCACAGAGAAACTCTCCCACAAGTACACAAGAACAAATATAGAATGTTTGTATGAGCATTTTTATAGGAAAACAACACCATAGAAAACTCTGAAACAGCATAAACAAACCAATACATTTGGTATAGTTATCCAGTGGAAATCCACCTAATAGTAAAACTAATGAAACAGATTTAGATTTATCAACATGAATAAACATAAAATAAAGTTGAACTAAAATAATTTTCAGGTGAGCACACAAAATAGGATATCATTTATATAAAAATATGCACATCATTATTTAGAGACACATATATAAGTAGAAAATGTATAATAAACATGGAAATAATGCAGCCTAAAGTCATGATTGTAGTTAGCTCTGGGAAGAGAGGGGAGTAGGGAGATGAAGGTGAACTAGGACTTCAACTGTGCTTATAGAAGTGTATTTCTCAGGCTGGGTGGTGGCTATATTGTTATATAACATATAGATGATAATAAGCCTGTAATATATAACAGATGCATGACATTGTATGTATTGATATGGTTTGACTGTGACCCCCCTCAAATCTCATCTTGAAGTGTAGTTCCCATAATCCCAACTTCTCTTGGGAGGGACCAAGTGGAGGTAATTGAATCATGGGGACAGTCACCTCCATGCTGTTCTCGTGACAGTGAGTTCTCACGAGGTCTGATGATTTTATAAGGGACTTTTCCCTTTTGCTCTGCACTTCTCCTTGCTGCTGCCATGAGAAGAAGAATGTATTTGCTTCCACTTCTGCCATGATTGTAAGTTTCCTGAGGCCTCCCTAGCCATGCTGAACTGCGAGTCAATTAAACCTCTTTCCTTTATAAATTTCCCAGTCTTGTGTATGTCTTTATTAGCAGCGTGAGAACAGATTAATACACATGTTAATATGTATAGAATTTATGCTTATATACATTAATATATATGTTTATATGTATAACAAAATATATATGTATATTATACATTATATGATATATAATATATTATATATAACATAATTGTTTACAAAATACCCTTTTGCATGTCTGAAATATTTCAAAATAAATAATATGTAATATATAATGCAGGGAGGAGGCAATATAGGAGAGTATTTTCAAAGAGTACAAAAATGTAACCTGATGGCTCAGTCTGCTGTTTAAGGTGAGAAAGGTGAATGTTTGACAAAATATTCTGCTAATATATTACAAGGGTGACCATATTTCCAGTGAAATGTCTGATTGATAGTAGAGAGTCCTTATTATTCACCTGCCAGCCCTTCCCTTCAATCAACTCCACATTTTATGCATCACTATTATTTTAGATACCAAATTCTGTATCACTCAGGAAACAAAACACAAATAATAGTGATGGCAGTGGCTGCCGCCATCACTATTATTTGTGTTTTGTTTCCTGAGTAATACAGTGCAGCCACCCAAACCTCAGCTGCAGACCCAGACCTCCTGCTCCATGGAGCAGGCAGGAGTCCTGACCTCTTGGTGGGGTTACAGCCACCCAAACTGCAGTTGTGGATCCAAGTCTTCCTGTGCTCTTGATGGGCGCCAGGAGCAGGCAAGTTCTGCCCTGCCTGGTGCAGCTGCAGCTGCCCAACCTGTGGTTGCAGATCTGGGCCTCCCACTCCACAGAGCGAGCAGGAGTGGGGGACAAGAGGGAGCCCTGCCCCTTCTGAGTTGGTGGGTTAGGAGCTCCAGAGGTGCAGCTGCGGTAGCCCTCCCAAATGCAGGACCTGGGCATCTCTGCAGCCTGCATCCTCAGGGGCCCTGGAAGGACCTCCTCATCCCTGCAGGCTTAGGAGTTTCTGCTCTAGCTATCTGGTCTCTCTCCCCTCCCAGGGCCTGTTCTGATCTCCAAGCAGGCTTCAAGCTGAGCCCCAAGGTCCATGAATGGAAGCAGAAGGTAGATAGATTCCTGGGCCGAAGGGGACAGTTGGGTAAGGCCACTCCTTCAGGCCGGAGAGGTCCTGAAGGTTGGGCGCTGGGCTGTCAGTCCAGTGGACCAGGGTGGGGACTTGTGGTGCCTCCTCTGGGCCCACCCATGGCCGTCCATGGACCAATCTGAATGCACTTCCTCCCTGCTGAGGTCCATGAAAGCCCCAGGCTCAGGCAGAGCACGGCAGAGGACAGAGAGACAACAGGCTGACCAGCTGGAGAGGAGCTACCCTCTTTGCTGATAGCTGGTAGCTGGAGATGACAGGCCAACCTGCTCAGGTGAAGAGGAGCCACTCTCTCCAGGACCTCCTCTCTGCTGAGAGCTGACACTCCACGAGATGACTACCTATAGAGAGGAGCTACTCCCACTGTGGGTTTCGTCTGAGTTGTTGTAACACTCAAAGCTCCTATTCACCTCAGTCACCTTCCACTTGTCTGCATACCTCATTCTTCCTGGATGCAGGACAGGAACTTGGGCAAAGGTGCCACCAGCCGCAGAGGTTTCTGGCCGGAAAAGCAACAGCCTAAAGATCCTGTAACAATAGTGGCTTAAATAAATTATTTTTCTCCATGTAACACTATGCTGAGCATAGGTAATTCTGAGCTATTTCTGGAGAAAGACAGATCACAACTGGAATGGAACCTCCATAGTCCTTCGGGAACCCAGGCACTGATCTTTTTCATCTACTATGCCTATAATGAAGTTGCCACTTTATAGTCACGAAAATTATCTAGAATTGCATCTATGATGCCCATGTTCCAGGCAGTGGAAAAGAGGGCAATGAAAAGGATAAATGTTTGTCCCCCATTTAAGGACCTTCCAAAGAGTCTCAGGTATCAACATTATGTACATTAAATTACTAAGTTTAGCTTTAAGGGAAGCGGGGAACTGAAGTACTTTATCTCGGCTGGTCTGAACACAATTGTTTTTCTACCATTCTGAATATTTATTAAAGTCTTCACTCCTTACTAGGTCTATTTCTCTTTTACCCGTTGGATCCTCAGTTGATTCTTCAGGATGTTTATTGCGTTTGAGGAATAGCTAAAGAGTCATCATAGTGGTTGAAGAGAAGCAGTCAGTCCATATGCTCATGCTTTTGCTAAACTTGAGGTCTTTACTGACCTCTACGTAAGATGTCCCTTATGTACCTGTTCGCAAGGTATCCCACAAGCATTTGTTCTAGAAGTATACTGGACTCCAGGTGCTGTCAAAATTTGGGGGTTTGTCTTCAAGTGACTCAAGTCTTCAAGTTTCTGAATCTTGACTGCTTACGCATTGTGTTTCCAGTAAATCTGCTCAAACCTCCACCATCTACAAGACCACAAGGTAGATCCTCTGGCTCGCAATAGGAACATGCAAGAATGTTTGCATCCTTTCAAAATGACATGAATGCTGAACAATACTAACTCCAGCCTCTCCTTATCTATCTAAAAATGTGTTACTGTATTTTTTAATGTGTTGCAGCTAAGCCATTATTTTTTTGGCTTAGGGACAATCTTCTGTCAAAGGTCAAAATGAGTAGCACTATAAAAATAAAATTTCATAGTATTTTTTCCTGCATTTTATAGGAGTTCTTTTTTTCACTACATACTCAACTTTCTTTTGGTTCTGCATTAAAAATAGGAGTAAAACAAATTGTTTAACTTCTTTCTCCTTCCTCTTTCTTGTCCATTTCCTACCTTCCTTCTGCCATCAGAATGATTGTCTACTTTGCCTTTCTACCAAAGGAAAATTTGCTGACATTTTAAAATTATTTCTTACTGTATTTGGAATTTCCTGCCCATCTTCTGTGCAAAAGTCATGTGGCTTAAACTTAGTGATAGAAAGAAAGCAGGGGAATTTATTTTGTGGAGGAAAAAAATGAATCAGTCTAATGTTCTGTGTATATATATATGTATTTTATATTAGTGTCTGTGTGACTTTGAAAGTTGTCCTAAATAGACACTCATTCTTTCCCAAACTTAGTGTTCTCATATCCCACAAGAAGTAATATTGAGTCCAGTCTGCTCAAATCCTGACTCTGTCTTATCAGTTTTGTTGACTCAGGAGAGTATAGACTGTCATTGCATTCTCTCCAGCCTGATTCTGTTGCTTGTGCAGAAGGTAGGAGTATCTTTGGTCTCAGTGTTTACTCTGCCTCAAGGGACTACAGATGGGTGAACTTTTGGACAATGGACTGAAAGAGGCAATAGCCAGGTGATTCTGAGTTAGGACTGGCTCTCTCATGCATTATCTGAAAAGGAACATCTCTTATCACTACAGAAAAATGTGAACATTTCAATCTATTTCCTATCTACTAATGACAATTTCTTTTCCTTTTAAGAGAAAATTTTTTCGTCATCTTCTGGCTTTTGATAGCCACTCCATATATTGACTAACAGTGAATAGTGAATTGCCCAGATTGCTTTCCCCATTAATTCTAGTTTGGATCTCAGTCATCAAAGGATTATACCAGGGTGCAGTGAAAATCACACTGCCACACACTACTCTTTTATTAGCTTTTCTGGGGGGAAGGGGACAGTTTAAAACTCTCTTAAACAATAGTTAACACTTAACAAAGCATTTGTAATGAGAAGGCACTGTTCTTTGTGCTTTATCGGTATTTATCTCACATAATCCTTGTAAAAACTCTACTAATATCTTTGTCTTACAGATGGAAAGACTGAGTAGCAGAAATATTAAAAAACTTGCTTAAGGCCATATGGCTAGAAAGTGGTGGAACCACAATTCAATTGAAGCAGTCTATCCCAGAATCTGTGCTTTAAACAGAATACTATATTGCTATACTTAGGTGCCTGAATCTGATAATTATATTGGCTAATCCAATAAATGTTTGCACCTGAAAATTAGTGTATAAGGCTCTGGAATGTAATAAATTTGCTAGATAAGTTAGTTCAATTCTGTGGTAAGCAGAACCATTTTTAAAGTCAGCCATTTTGCTCCAGGAAACAAATCTCAGTATTTCTGTGCACTATTACACTTTCCTTCAAAAAATCTATAACAGGTATTGGAAGACAAATATATACAAAGACAAGTATTTATTTATTTTTAAAGTGTTACTGTGGTTGCTGAGCTAAGATTCTTGGAAAAGACTGATTAAAATCTATTTAAATTGTAAATGGTAGGAAAGCATGATAAAACAGCTTGATGAGAAGGGAAATACCAGAAAGAAGTGGATATATCACTAATTAGAGAGGCAAGTATATTGAAAAGCAACTTTAAGGAGAATTAGTGAAAACTTATTGTTGAACAAGGGAAATTAGTGCTACAAAGGAACAAGACACCAGATATAGGACAGAAGGGGTGTAAGTAATGGAGCGAAGTCTACAAAGATGAGAGGCTGTTGGTATTTTCAGATAGACAAGCAAAGTATCAATGTCTACCAATGTCTACCAATTAGTATTCCTTGCAAGATAATTAAAAGTAGAAAGATAGGAGAGTTTCCTTAATGATATGATGGGAGATGATTCAAAGGAAAAAACGATATTGGAATGTGTAGTAGAAGAGCAAAATCAGTCAAGGCACTGAAGGCAGACAGCATTGGGGTATTTAGTTTTGTGAATGGTATGATAGGAGGTAATTCAAAAGAGAATTCCTTTGGGAGTATAGAGTAGAAGAACTAGAAGTCACAAAGGTTCTAAAATCAAAGAAAATGTAGTGATTTCTTAGGGAAACAAGAAAGGCAGATTTGGAAAGTGGCAGAGTTACAAAGACAAATTTCACTTAATATGAATTTTTTATTATTTTCAGTCCATTTAGGAAAATTTGTTGCAATTTTAGTCTTCAAGAGACAATTGGAGGGAAATAGATGTCACATTAAAATTAATGTAACTAATGTGAAAGGATGTGATTTTTCAGTGCTGTACAAAACTACTCAGTAACTAGTATATTGCAGTTCTATTCTATCCACATACAATGGAAGAATTACCATGAGAATTTATCTTCTTGGTCATTCAGTATCATAAATTTAGCTTTCTTGCCTGCACTTACTTTTGTGTAGCGATGCTTTTTCACCGTCATATATATTAATCTGTCACCCACAATTAGACTCTTTCATTGAATTCCTAAATAAGTAAATGCTTTGATAAAGTTGGGAAATTCTTTGAAACAGTGTTTCAAAGAGGAAATAGGTTCTCAAGATTAATTGACTTGAGCTCTCTGTAACTTAAGAAAAAAATTCTTTACTAAAAAGAAATAGTAAGAAGACCTATCTTCGTTCATTTTATGCTGCTATAACAGAATACCTCAGACTAGCAATTTATAAAGAAGTGAGACTTACAGCTTACAATTTTGGATGCTGGGGAGTCTAAGATTGAAGGACCTGTATCTTGCAAGAACATTCTTGCTGCATTATGCTATGACAGAAAACAAAAAGGCAAGAGCATGAGAGAGAGTGAGAAAGACAGAGACAGAGACAGAGAGAGAGAGAGGAAGGAAGGAAGGAAGGCTGAACTTAGGCTTTTAATTAGAAACTCCTTCCTGCTATAATTAACCTACTCCCTAGATAATGGTGCTAACCTATTCATGATGGCAGAGCTCACATGATCTAATCATGTGTTAATCGTCCAACCTCTTAATACCATCACAATGGCCATTGAACTTAAACATGATCTTTGGGGAGAAAGTTCAAACCATAGCAGTACCTGAATAGATCTTTTTTTTTTTTTTCCAAAGAAGACATTAATGTTGCCAACAGGCATATAAAAAGGTTTTCAAAATCACTAATTATCAAGGAAATGCAAATTTAAACCACAATGAAATATCACTTTCATGCCTGTTAAGATAGTTATTATCAAAAAGACAAGAGCTAACAAGTATTGATCAGGATATGGCGATAATGAAAACCTTTTACACTGATGGCAGGAGTGTAAATTGGTAGAACTATAATGAAATACAGTATGGAGGTTTCTCAAAAATTAAAATAGAATTATATGACCTAGGATTTTCTTTTCTGGACATATACCCAATGAAATTACAATCAGCACCTCATAGAGATGCTATTCATTGCAACATTATTCACAATACCTAAAATATGAAAGAAATCTATATAGTCTATCAGCAGACAAATAAAGAAATTGAATACAACACACACACACACTAGAATATTATTCAGCCATAAAAAAGAAAGAGATCCTATCATTTTTGTCAATATGGATAAACTTGGAGGATATTATGCTAAGCAAAATAAGCTAGACACAAAAAGAAAAATATTACATGATCTCACTTATGAGTGGAATTTAAGAAAAGTCAAACACATAGAAACAGAGAGTAGAACAGTTGTTCCTAGGAGTGGGGATGGGGGAAGGATGAGAAGATGTAGGTCAAATGGTACAAAGTTGCAGTTATGTCGGATTAATACGTCTAGAGGTCTAATGTACAGCATGAGGACTAGAGTTAGTATTACATTATATACTGGAAATTTGCTAAGACAGTAGATTGTAGGTACTCTTACTACAAAAAAAGAGGTAACTATTTGATGGTGAAAAAGTTTATGAAGTGATATGTTAATATTTTTACTGTGGTAATCATATCACCATGTATTAATATATGTATATTAAAAACACCATGTTCTACACCTTAAATATATTCAATCAATCAATCAATAAATAAAAATGAAGCATTTAAAAAAAAATAAGACAGTAAAAAATGCAGTGGTTCAAGATGGCTGACTAGATGCAGCTAGTAGGCACCTCTTCCATGGAGAGGAATCAAAATAGTAAGCAAATATTCAGACATTGAATACATCATCTAAAAGAGAACACTGGAATTCAATAGAGAGGCAAAAGGAATCATGAAAAGAAAATGAGAATGAAGCCAGACAGGGTTGGGATTGGCATGAAGCTGGGAGAAGCTCCCTGATATGGCAAATGGTAAGAGACCCCTGGGGCTCCACACTTCCACTAGGGACTATTACAATCCTGGCTATGAGAAAGTCTCTCAACCCTCCTGGGCCTCCAGCCTAACACAGGAAGGTGCCTAGAGATTGTGTAGAGGCATTGCTGAAACTCAAATGGAATCCCAGATGTTTTCGAGCCCTGAGCAGCTGCAGTCCAGTGCCATTCTAAGAGCCCAGGCCCCGGGGCTTGTGTTCTGCCCTGAAGCTGCCACTACAACCTCAGGGCAAGGGAAGGGGTGGAAAGGCCAGGCAATTTTGCATGCTCAAAGACAGATACTATCACCACTGCTGTGAGATGAAGGAATCAGCAAATTATGTGCCCCCACAGCTGCCAGCCTCCACTGCTCCTTCTAAGAGGGGCTTGGCCTCCCCGGGGGCAGGCCAGCAGGGTAGCCACCCTGCCCCCTACTGAGCATTTTAGCTACAGCCTCATGCCATTCTGAGAGCCCAGCCCTCAAAGACTTGTGTCCTGCCCTAGGGCTGACACCACTGTTGCTACCACTACCACCACTGTCACAGGGCTTGGGAGGGAGCAGGGAGGCCACGCACTTTCGTGTGCTTTAGGACAGATACTTCTGCCACTGCTGTGGGACCCAGGCACGAGTAAACCGTGTGCCCCATGGCCGCCTACCTCTGCTGCTCCCACTGAGAGGGACATGCCCTTCCTGGTGGCAGGCCTGCAGCATAGCTACCCTGCCCCCACCTGACTATTCTGCCATAGCCTGGGAGCAGCCCACTTTCCCTTATCATAGCCAGCACATAAACTCTTGAGACCTGAGGACAAGTACACTGCTCTGTTCCCAGTCTAGTCCCCCCCAGGACTTGTGCATACAGTTCAGGGGGCTGTCTAGGGGCCTGTGAATTGAAGATTGCCTTGTCCAGTCCAATACTGCCAGTACCTGATCACTCCATGGGGTCTGAGGTCAGGCCAACCCAACCAACAGACACCATCCCAGCTGGTATTCACCCACATAGGCCAAAAGGCAGACAGACTTCCCCGTCTACACAAAGCAGCAGCACTTCTGCATCAGAGAAAAGGTAAGTCACAAAGCTGTTTGTTTTGAGCCCATGGAAGAGCTTCCACCCTGAAGCCAATCCAGTGGAGAACTGAAGAGACATTTTTTAGTTCTCAGCTAAATTATGGACGGAAGGTAGACAACAGTATTGATTTGAACTGAGTCAGGAGCCCAGTACAGGAGTGTGATAGTGAAACAAATCATTTTTCTGCCTACCTAAGACATACAACTGGTGCAACTCCTCCTGGACATATGGAGAACTTGGTGACTGTTACCATGAGCAAGCTGCACTACCCCCATCAGGGATGGTGCCTGTGATTATCACTGGGGTATACATGAGTGAGCTTTCCTGTGCAACTCTGCCTAGCATTGCCACCTCATCACCACAACCTTGGTTCTGAGCAAGGAATTCAGAACACCAGGCATTCTACAGACAAGTCCATTGCCTGAGGCAACAAAGAGGACATCCCAGTAAACAAACATCAAGCACATACCCATCTGCTTCTATTCAGCTGGTTCTTGCACATAAGCATCATCTACTGGCCTGGAGGTTGAACTGCACAACTCTATACAAAACCAACTGACAGAAGTGCACAGCCTTGGAGAATGAGATAAGATTATTGAAAGCTCTGCAGATTGCGGTCCTGAAAAAGGAAACTACTCGGCTCATACACCCTGTACATCACTACTATAACCAGCATATTATGACACCTCCAAAGGGTCACATAAGTACTCTAACAATGGATTCAATTCAGAATGAAAATTTTGAAATGACACATAAAAAATTCAAAATATGATTGATAAGGAAGCTCAATGAGATCCAAGAGAAAGCTTAAAATCAACCCAAAGAAATAAGAAAAACAGTTCAGGATATGAAAGAAAGACTTACTAAAGAGATAGATATTTTAAAAAAACAAACAAATTCTGGAAATGAAACTTTTGTTGAAGTAATTACAAAACACAGTTGAAAAATTTAACAATAAGCTAGACCATGCCAAAGAAAGTAAAAGAAACTGGAAGATAAATATTTTAAATTTACAAAGTCAGACAATAAAAAACTTTTTTTAAAAAAATGAACATAACCTTTGAGAAATATGGGAGAATATAAAGCATCAAAACCTATAAATCATAGGTATTCTAAAGGGAGATGAAGAAAAAGTTAAAAAGTATGCAAAACTTATTTAAGGAAATAATTGAAGAAAATGTGCCTGGTTTTGCTAGAGATTTAGGCATCCAGATAGATTAAGTTCAGAAAACTCCTGGGGAATATGCTGCAAGAGGGACTTTGATCAGAGCAGAGCTAAATGACATTGAGACCAAGAAAAAAAAAACCAAAAAACAAAAAACAAAAACAACAACAACAACAACAAAAAAAAACCAGCAACAACAACAAAAATCCACACACACAATACAAAAGGCCAATTAAATGATGTTTGTTTTTAGAAAATATTAAAAAATGGACAGACTGCTAGTTAGATCAACCAAAAAAAAGGAATGAAGATTGAAATAAGAACAATCAGAAATTAGAAAGTGACGTTACAACTGATATTACAGAAATAAAAAAGATCGTCAGAGACTACTATAAGTATCTTTACACTTAAACTAGAAAACCTAGAGAGACTGAATAAATTCCTGAAAAAGTACAACCTCCAAAGATTGAGCCAAGAGGAAACAGAAATTATGAACAGACCAGTAATGAGTAGTAAAACTAATTAAACAAAAAAAATCGCCTTCCTCAAAAAAGTAGCCTAAGCCCAGGCAGATTCACCACTGAATTTTACCAGATATACAGAAAAGAACTAGTAGCAATCCTACTGAAACTGTTCTAAAAAATTGAGGAGGAAAGAGTCCTCCCAAACTTATTATACAAAGCCGGTATTAACCTGATAACAAAATCAATCAAGGACACAACAAAAAAGAAAACTTCAGGCCAATATTCTTGAAGAAAATAAATGTCATAATCTTCATTGAAATTAGCATACTGAATCTAAAAGCACATCAAAAACATAATACACCACAATCAAGTAAGTTTTACTCCAAGGATGCAAAGATGACTCACCATATGCAAATTAGTTAATGTGACTCGCTGCATAGACAGAATTAAAAACAAAAACCATATGACTATCTCAATAAATGTGAAAAAAAGCTTTCAATAAAATGTAGCATCACTTCATGATAAATACCCCAAACAAACTAGGCATGGAAGGAACATACCTCAAAATAATAAGACTCTTATATGATAAACCCATGGTCAACATTAGAATGAGAGGAGAGAAGTTGTAAGCATTCCCCATAAGGACTGGGACAAGACAAAACTGCCTACTTTTCTCGCTGCTATACAACATAGTACTGGAAATCCTAGCAGCAGCCTTCTGGCAAAAAAGGAAGAAATAAAAAAGCATCCAAATGGGAAAAGTGGAAGTCAAATTATCTCTGTTCACTGATGACATCGTCTTATACTTAGAAAACGTTATATACACCTGCAAAAGACTTCTAGATTGACAAATGACTTCAGTAAATTTTCAGGATACAAAATCAATGTACAAAAATAAGTAGCATTTCTATGCTTCAGTAATGACCAAATTGAGAACCAAATCAAGAACTCAATCCCATTTATAATACCAAAAAACATAAAATGGAATAGCTAGGAATATACTTAACCAAGGAGAAGAGGATCTCTATAAAGAGTAGTATGAAAGTCCTATGAAATAAATTGTAGATGACATGAATGGAAAACCATCTCATGCTCATAGATTGGTAGAATCAATATTGTTAAAATGATCTTACTACTCAAAGCTATTACAAGTGTTATTTTTCACATAATTAACCAAAACAATCCTAAAATTTGTATGCAACCAAAAAAATATCCAAAGTAGTCAAAGTAATCCTAAACAAAAATAATAAAGCTGAAGATATCACATTATCTCACTTTAAATTATACTATAAGGCTTTGGTAACCACAAAAACATAATGTTGGAATAAAAATAGACACACAGATCAATGGAACAGAGCAGAGAATCTAGGAATAAAGTCACATACACTAACTGATCCTTAACAAATACGACAGAACATAAACACTAAGGAATTAGTGTATATTGAATAGTGTAAACACTATTCAATACATGGGGCTGTTAAAATTAGATAGCCATAAGCAGAAAAATGAAACTAGACTCCTAAATCTCACCATATACAAAAATTAACCCAAGATAGGTTAAATACTTAAATGTCATACCTAAAACTATAAAAATCCTATAAGGAATCCTGGGAAAACTCTCCTTCACTTTGCCCTAGGCAGTGAATTTAAAACTAGGTCCTCAAAAGGAAACCCTACAAAACCAAAAATAGACAAAGAGAACTTAGTTAAACTAAGAAGCTTCTGCACAACTTGAGAAATAATCAGTGGAGTAAACAGACAAACTACTACGCATCTGCCAAGGAACTGATACCCAGAATTTACAAAGAACTCAAACAACTCAATGAGAAAACACACACACACACACACACACACACACACACAAATGATCTTATTAAAATGTGGGCAAAGAACATGAAGACACTTCTCAAAAAAAGACAGACATGTGGGCAACAAAGGTGAAAATATCATCAACATCACTAATCATCAGAGAGATGCAAATCAAAAACAATGAGATACTATCTCAGTCAGAATGGCTATTATCAAAAGGTCAAAAAATAAGAGATGTAGGATGCAGAGAAGAGAGGACCTTTATACACTGTTGGTAGGAATGTAAATTAGTACAACTTCTATGGAAACCAGTATAGAGATTTCTCAAAGAACTAAAAGTAGAACTACCATTTGATCCAACAATCCCACTACTGTTTATCTGCCCAAAGAAAAGGAAATCATTGTATAAAAAAGATATCTGCACTCATATGTGTATCATAGCACTATTTACAATAGCAAAGTCATGGAATCAATTTAAGTGTCCATCAATGGATGAGTGGATTAAAACGTTGTGTATATATGCCATGGAAAATTAAGCAACCATGAAAAAGGATGAAATAATGCCCTTTGCAGCAACATGGGTGGAAGTGGAGACCATTGCATTAAGTGAAATAAACCAGAAACTAAAAGTCAAAAACCACATGTTCTCACTTATGAGAGCTGAACAATGAGTGAACATATACTGTGTAATAATAGACATTGGAGACTCCAAAAGGTGGGAGGATGCAAGGGGATGACAGTTGAACATTTCCTATTGGCTACAGTATTTACTATCTGGGTGATGGGTACACAAAGAGATCAGACTTCTCCACATCACAATATATCCATGTAACAGCTGCACTTCTACACCCTAAATCTATAAAATTAAAAAAAAAAATTTAAAAAGAAATAGCAAGGAACAAAGTATTCTCAACCTTAAATTCTCCAATGCCATGGAAAAATTCCTGTGGAATCAGAACAATGATCTTGTACGTGACATGCTATTGACTTTGTACAGACTAGCAAGGCTGCCACTGTTTTCTTTTTTGTTTCCATGAGCCCTAAACTTTTCACTTAAGTGTTCTCCCTAGCAATTGGGTAACCCACTAGTGTGAATGGCTATCTAAATTTCAGAATGAAATGTCCTTTGATCACTATTCTGGTTGTTTGTCTTTACAGCTGTTGTTGCTCAGCAATATCTCTGTTCCGTTTTGTGAATATTCTTTACAGTTCCTCTTTGTTTTTTTTAAGTTGTATTTTCAAAGGAAGCTATCCTGAGATAAAAAGCAGAGGACATTTTTGTGCTTAGTAATCATTGACAAATTTTCATTCAGTAGAGACCCAGAGACCTAGTGATATAATTAACATTAATTATATAAAAGTTGTCTTAAGACAGTGAGTGCTGCCATAACATAGTACCATGTACTGGATGGCTTTAAGCAACAAAAATTTCTTTCTCACAGTCTGGAAGCTACGAGTCCCACAGTCAGGGTGCCAGCATAGTTAGGTTATATTGGATGATCTCTTCAATGTAGGAGACTGCCATCTTCTCACTGTGTCCTCACATGATGGTAAAATATTTCCAAGAGCTCCCTGGAGTCCCTTTATAAGTGCACTAATCTCCTCCTAAAGACCTAATCTCCTTGAAACCATCACAATGGGCCCAAGACTTCAACATATGGACTTGAAGGGTACACAAATATTCCACCCCTTGGAGAAAACTAATATTTAAATGAAATTATAGATTTTGTTTAAATCTGTAATTTAAGAGATTATAGTGCTAAAAGCTTACCCCATAAGCTAACAGAGGTTATACATGCCCTCGTGATGTTGTGAAGAACCACGGAAATAACAAAATCTAAGAGTAAGGGATCCAGATTAGTAACTGTTTTTGTTAGCTTTCAAATTGTCAATTGTTACAGCTACTGAAAAGGAAGGACATTGGACTGCCTATAGGGAATGTTAACATTTTATTTAGCACTTTCCATTGTCTTTCAGATGTTATTATAGTCAAAGTTTTCTTCTTTATATTTTACTATAGGTCTAAAATATCAGCATTGTTACTAATCTTATCCTATTTGATGAACACCTAGAGATCATATAAACTACATGAAGTGAGGCAAGTCCTCTGATTCTAGCCCTGGTGCTTTTCAAAGGAACTGCTGCAACGAACCCACCGTGAGTTATCCCTCACTGTGCAAAGTACAGATATCCCCTACACCCACTTTATTCCTTAAATTCTCTGCAGTTTCTTATCTTTTAGTGAAGTCTACCACCCACATTTTTCATCTGTGCTATCCTGAACTGACCACATTTAACCTAAAAAACTATTGCATCCATAACCATGTTTCTGAGCATTTTCATCAACTCTTAAACAAATTTTCATCTGATGACATCATCAACTCTCCTATAGCCTTTAAAAGTGGTGGTCGTGTTGTGAAGATGTGGAACAACCGGAAATCTCATGCACTGCTGGAGGAATGTAAATTGGTACAACCTACCTGTCAAAACAGCAGCAGGTAAATTCGATACTTTCAGCAATTCATCATCTTAGGTATAAAACCAACAAACATTTATTCACATAGTCACCAAAATACAGGTACTAAAATTTATAGCAACAATGTTCATAACAACTCCAAAAAACATGTAGTGTAGAATACTCTTATTTCTAGAATATCCAAATGCCTACAATGTAGTAGAATCAATAAATACAATGTGATATATAATGCAAATCTGTATAGCAAAGAAAATGAACATTATATAGTTATGATAGTATGTCTTACAAATAAAATGCTGAGTGAAATAAACTGAATATAAAATCCATGCATATTCTGTTCTTCCACTTAAATGAAGGAAATAAGAGTAACGTGGTATTAGAAGTCACATGGTATTATTCTTAATGGCGAGAGGCTTTAATAATGTCTGAAATGAACGTTGAGTATTTATTTGTGGGGTATTGGTAACATTCTGTTTATTGATCTTGGTTCTGATTACATTTGTGAATATTTGTATTGAAATAATATTTAACAGTTTAGAAGGTTTCTCTTCTCTCTTGTTATCATACTTTGAAAAACAGAAATTTCTATTTTAATTATATCAAATAAACTAATTATTCATTTATGGTATCTTTATCTCCTGCTTTAAAAAATGCTTAAAGTCAGGAAGATATTCTTAAATATTTCCCTTTAAAGTATTCCTCTTATAACTTTCACACTGTGATCTGCAAAACTTTTGAACTGTGTGTGTGAGTGTGTATATGTGAGTATGTATAGTATATGTAGAGTTCAAAATGCATTTTTTCATAAGTGTAAGCATTTTCATGAAAGAGGGTTGGATCTGTTTCAGTACTCATAGTTTGTTTAAATGTTTGCCACTGCCACATTTTCTTTATGACTCAGGTTAAATAGATCCGGATATGTGGTAGTATAAGTCCTTATAGCTCATAGCTTTGCTCTTTTCCAAGTTTGAACTGACTAAATTTTGATTTATATTGCATTTATTCTATATATTAAAATTTAGAAAGTCAACATCTATAAAATATTGAGGTTCCCAATCTATGTATTTAGTGCTTAATTTCTCTCAATGATACATTATAGTTGTCAATGTGGAGATCTCATACAACTTCAGATTTATTCCTTGGTATTTATTATATGTAATGATATTGTAAATAATATTTTAAACCTTATTATATTGTTTGTCCCTGGTATATAGAGACACTATTAATTTGTGGACTATGTATCCAATATTTATGTCTTTAGTTTATATTTTACATTTCAATACACTGATAAAGACTATAGTAAAATATACACAACATAGTACTATGTAGCCATAAAAAAGAACAAGGTCATGTCCTTTGCAAGGACATGGATACAGCTGGAGGCCATTATCCTTAGCAAACTAACACAGGAACAGAAAACCAAATACTATGTGTTCTCACTTAAAAGTGGGAACTAAATGATGACAACACATGGAAGGGAACAACACACACTGAGGCCTTTCGGAGGGTAGAGGATGGGAGGAGGGAGAGGATCAGGAAAAATAACTAATGAGTACTAGGTTTGATACCTGGATGATGATATAATCTGCACAATAAAACCCACAACACAAATTTACCTATGTGATAAAGTTGCACATATAACCTTGAATTTAAAATAAAAGTTAAAAAACTTAAAAAATATTATTAACTATTTGTTGAAGAAAGAAAATAAAGTTCTTAAAAGAGAAAGACTATAGTACAATATGAAAAAATATGGCCATTTTTGTCTCACTGACAACATATAAAATATTTAATATTGTTATCATTGCATATGATATTTGCAACTTATTGGTATATTTAACAGGTTTCAAAGTTTTTCTTGTATTTCTAGTTAACAAAATAAATATTTTAGAATCATGAGTAGTTGTTGAATTTTGTCAAAAGTTTATTCTACAGCTATTAGAAAACCATATATTTTTTCTGATTTTCTCAATTAATGTGGTAAAGCATAGGCTGAGAAATACCTTTGTATTTCTGAAACAACCTGGGTAAATCGACTACATATTTAGTGCAGTTTGAAATTCACAGCAAAATTGAGCAGAATTTTCATATACCCACTGCCCACACACCTGTACAACCTTTCCTACGATCAGTATCCGCCATCAGGGTGGTACTTTTTTTTTTTTTTTTTTTTTTTTAAATCAGTACACCTACAGAGACACACCATCATCCAAAGGCCATATTTTACATTAAGGTTCACTCTTGGGGTGTACATATTATGAGTTTGGACAAAAGTATAAAGACATGTATTTAACATTGTAGTGTCATGCAGAGTAGTTTCACTGCTGTGAAAATCTTCTGTTCTGTGTCCGTTTATTTCACACTTCCCGCTAACCTCTGGCAACCAACCACTGATCCTTTTATTGTATTCATAGTTTTGCCGTTTTCAGAAGGTCATGTAGTTGAAATCATACAGTATGTAACTTTTACAAACTTGCTTCTTTCACTTAGTAATGTTCATTTGAAGTTCCTTCATGACTTTTCATGACTTGATATCTCATTTCTTTTTAGCATACAATAATATTCCATTATCTGGATGTACCACTAATTATCCATTAACCCACTACAGAACATCATGAATGCTTTCAAGTTTTGGCAATTGTAAGACTTGTAAAAGTTTTATAAACGTCCATGTGCACATTTCTGTGTGTAAATAAATTGTGAGTAAATACTAATTAATGTGATTGCTGGATGAATCCTACAGTAAGAGATAGTTTGGAAAGAAATTCTAAAACTGTGTTTTCTTTATGAGAATGATTTGTAATAAGAGATTCAATTTTATTAGAAAATAATCAGAATTTCCATATCTTATTCTGCCAGCTTTGTTTTGTTGTAGATTTTTAAGGGATTTGTCCATTTTAAATTTTTGCTAAACTTACTCATTTCAAGTTCATAATACCTCGTTTTTCTCAGTTTCTGTAGGATTTCCATTAATATTCCCATTTTTTTTCCTGATAATCTCTCTTTCTCTTTCTCTCTCTGACTAGTTGATAGAGTTCATCATTGTACATTCTTTTTTGTGGATATCTGTTCTTATTTTTACTATTTTATTCTGTGTACTTAATGTGTTTACTTAGCTCATTTTAGAAAGTGTCTTACATGTTTTATATTCTTTAATTATTTTTCATTATTTTTCATGTCTGTGCTTTAATTCAGACATTTTTATTGACCTGTTATCCATTTCACTTTTACTTGGTACCACTATATCTACTATGTCAATAATCCATTTATTAAGTTTTTAATTCCAAATATTGTTATTTTTAGTGGTAGAATGTTTATTTGACTCTTTTTCATACATCTTTCATTTCCATATGTCTTTAATAAAATTTGCAATGTTTGGGGAAAAAACATTTATACCTAGTTTTTTATCCTTTCCTGTATTGTCTTAAACATAGTTATTTAAAATCCTCACTTGAATAACTCTAAATCCTGGATTATCTCAGGGTTTACTTCTGTGACCTACTTCTTTTCTTGAACAATATCTTGAATGTTGGTCTCATTTTATTGCTGCTTCGTATGTCTAAATGTTTTATTATGTATTGGATATTTATATAAATGATGTTACCATTCCTCAGACAGCATCCCTTATTGCTTGTATTTGAAACATGGGTAGGTGACTGACCATATTTGTTTTGCCTGGTGTGGACCTGGGCCTGGGTTGGATTACCAAGTTAGCAAGATAGAGCCTGCCTCCAATTTATCCTTTTTTTAAATCCATTTATCTCTAGAGGTGGCCCTCTAGAGATTTCAATTGAAACCCTATTAACTCTTCCTTTATATAACCCTGAAAACAGGAACATTCATTTAAGCTCTTCAGAGTATTATCAGCAAAGCTCTTTGACTTATTTTTCCCTTGTAGATTCAAAATGTAGTACTAAATTTGAGGAGGGACTAGCTTCATTCTCTGTCACTTCAACCCTGAATGAGTTATAAAGTCTCTACTGGCTTCTTTGTAACTCAAAATAAACATCTGCCAGAGGGCAAGCCTATTTTCCCAGATTCTAGCCAGCTCTATAATCAGTAAACTGGCTGCATATCATCAATATTATTTTACTATTCCCTTTTTAGAGCTTTCATCTTTTGCATGTTTAACCTTTGGGCCTGTTACGCTCAGTGCTGTTGTTGTTTCCCAAGTGCTGAGGGTCTGATGGAAATACATCTTTTTCATTTATAAGGTTTTACCTCAGCTCTTTTTAGCCTCCCTTAAAGACTTACATTTCCAGAAATATCTTCTGGGGCAAATAAGCAATCTGTTTGAGGCTTTTCAAGCTTTTAGTTTTATCGCTTTAGCCCTGTATGAACATTCTGCTGGTTCTTTCTTCCATTTTCCCCCAAGAGTATCCCTCAGAGTGATTCTCAGATTCTCAGCCCCAGTCTGAACTAGCAAATGTCCTCTTAGTGCGGGGGATCTTACAATATTCACCTCATCTCTAAATCTTAATTTTCTCTTTGTTAATTTAATCCACCTAATACTCATTGTTTCCACAACTCTCTGATGTTTTAAAAAGCATTATTTAAAAATACATAGACTTTTCTATATGTTGTCAGAGGAAGTATATTTCTGTCATCAAAGATAATGGGTCTCATCCTATTAAACATGACTCCAATGGTTCTTGCTAATGTGGTATGATTCACGACAGAATTAATGATGTTTTATGGCAAAAAAAAAAAAAGGAGACCAGATCATAGTTCTTCACAAATGATAATGGTTTTCTTAATAATCCAAAAAATAGGTTAAAACTTATTATAGTTATTTAGAAAACTTGTTAAAGTGAATCATCAAAAATACTTGAATGTCCTGAATAACAGACTGTCAAATATCAACAGTGGTTAGGCTTGATAATGTACATTTGTAAAACAGAGCTGATAAGAGAAAACCTGTCCTGTGAAACAGAAATAATTTCCACTGAGTTCTACCCAATGGAAAAACATGTTTACTGTGACAATCTTTCATTTTTCTTAATATAAAGATGTAAATTAACATTTTCAAGTCAAGTAGTCTGTTATTTTATAATTACCCTTTTTTTTTTTTTTTTTTTTTTTTTTTTGAGACGGAGTCTCACTCTGTCGCCCAGGCTGGAGTGCAGTGGCACAATCTCGGCTCACTGCAAGCTCCACTCTGCCTCCCGGGTTCACGCCATTCTCCTGCCTCAGCTTCCCAAGTAGCTGGGAGTACAGGCGCACGCCACCACGCCCGGCTAATTTTTTGTAATTTTAGTAGAGACGGGGTTTCACCATGTTAGCCAGGATGGTCTCGAACTCCTGACCTCATGATCCACCCGCCTCGGCCTCCCAAAGTGCTGGGATTACAGACGTGAGCCACCGCGCCCGGCCTAATTACCCTTTTCAAAGAGGTTCTATGGATAACATATGTCATTATTTTCCAACTAAACTTTTCTGTGGATGGCAGGTATGCTTCCTTATATCTTTTATGTCCTGTTAGAATATACTTTGAGCAATAATCCATTTACAGCAGTATTGCAAGATAAATTAACTTGATATATACTGCATGTCATCTATGGAAGAAAATAAGTAAAACCACAACATTTTATTGGGAGATAACGCATACTTGGAGACAATGTACAATTCCTTATTTGGGAAAACTGAGCATTATAAAGGTGTTTGTTACTTTAAAATATGAATTTAAAATTTAGTCTACATGTAATTTACAGATTATTAGAATGGTGCCTTCAGTTCCTAGTTCTTAATATGAACATTCATCTCCTGGTATCCACAGGGAACTTGTTCCAGGACCTTGTGTAGATTCCAAAATACATGGAATCTCATGTCCTACATAAAATGGTGTAATATTTGCATATAACCTATGAACATTTTCTCATGTACTTTAAATCATCTCTGGATTACTTAGAATACTTAATACAATGTAAATCCTGTATAAACAATTATCATACTGTATTGATTAAAGAATAATAAGAAAAACATGTATATTTTCAGTACAAATGCAACCTTTTTTTAATTTGAATATTTTTGATATTCAGTTAGTTGAATCCACAGCCTTGGAACCCCCAGATATGGAGGGTTGGCCATACTAATTTTAACACAAATTGAGTCTGAACCTGATTATACTTTTACTGAACACTGTGTGATCTGTAAAAGCGAAGAGTGGGCGATGGTATGAAGTGGTTGAGTAAAGTCATGTCATAATGAGTCTGGAGGGACTGGTATATTTCCAATATGTGGGGCATAGAATTTGCATTCTATTTGTTTATGTTGAATGAATACTCAACTACTACATCTTGTTATTGAGTCAAAAGTGAGAATAGAATTTGGAAAGCAAGTAGAAAGGTTGTTCATGGTAAGAATAAAGAAAGTGTGTAAAATATTAGAAGAAAAGGAAGTGAAGAACAGATTGAGTTAGGTTAATATATGTGCAGCAGACAGGTAAAGAACGTTTTCTTTTAAGTGTTTTGGGGAAATAGCCACCTGTCATCAGCTAAGAGTTATAGGTGGATTTGGGAGAAGAGAGAAAAGAAAATATGAATTAATCATCTAGAATAATGCAAAAATGAGTGGTTTACACATGGATACTATGAATGCTGGATAAAATTACTATCTTTCTAAGATTAATTGCTTTATAATTTAAAATAAGTTTTGCCAGCAATGTGGTACACTTTTGTTCAGCCATATTCAGCTATATGATTGCAGGCAAAAAGTAGGTGGAAAGCCGAATATAAGGTTTTATTTTACTAATAGATGTAAGTACAGTTGAGAAGTAGATACATGTTATATGTATATGGTAATAATTCTCCTAAAATTTAAGCTTGTTAAGGAATAAATTTAGACTACCAATGAACAGTAAGTACAAACAGGATCAAAAGCTTGGGTTGTCAGCCAGAGAGTTAGATGGCTGAAATTAAGACTATGGAGAATATTCTACTTGTTATTAATCAAATGACTCTGTCATTTATTATACAACTTGGCACATCTTTATTTACTGGACACATTGTATGTATATTAATTTAAGATATTTATCCAAGGTAGGTGACCTTTGGCCTGTGGAAGGTAAATGGCTGGATTGGGCAGTTGGGAAGAACTTTGGAAAATAGAAAGAAAAAAGTCTTATGATGATAGGTTTTGGAGAGATAAAGCATCTAATTAAGACAGAATTATGTTGGAGATAGAGACAGTGAGTTTAAAGCAACCTCCAAAGAAAGACGGGGAGAGACCCTGGATTACCACAGAGAGTTAATTGTATAAAATTAAGAGCTGCAAATGTTAGGGTTTCTTGTTTTTGTTTTTTTTATCAACTAGGCATTCAGGGCTTATCTTCACTGCTATACTTTAATTCAATGAAGAAAAACACAAATTAATATTCATTGTTGTAACTGAAGCACCAAATATTATAAGCACTCAGGGAATATTGGCTGAATAACTGAGTTAATTAGATTAAATGTATATGAATATGCATTGACCATATAATGCCACAAATATATTTGAATTCAAACTTTCAAAGTGAATGAATGATTTTGTGAGAGTATTTCCTAGGAGTGAATATTATTATTATATGATGTTGCTTCTATTATAAGGTATATAAATACTTATTTATTTTTATCTTCTAACTACTACAAAAATCATACATTGAATTGACCAAATTGAAGCAAATCAACTTCAGGCATTACAATGTTTTAAAATGAATTACATTTATATCAATATAGTTTAAAGGAAGCATGGACAATACACAGCCTGCAAAGAGGTCTTTCCTGCAGAATTTTACATAATACAAGTGCTTAACAATTGCCAGGTTTGACACTGGACAATATCACTTTAATATCAACACTTGGAATCAGTCATGCCACGTTAGGAATAGAAAATGACTTCCTTTTTTTAGAGATAGATAAACACTCATAAGACTAACAAAAATGTTTTTTAATACCGCCCTACTTTGCTGCTTCACTGCTTACATTTACTGAAAGGATTAGATTTTTTTTGTTTGTTTGTCATATTTTATCTTCTTAATGATTATGGAATTAGAGCATGTGGGTACCTGGTATTCTACTTAGGTATATGGGTCCATAGCTTCTCTCCCCCTTGAGGATTCAAATGTCAAAAGGAAAAGTGTATACACACACACACACACACACACACACACACACACACTTTATATATATATATTTTATTATATATATTTATATGTAATATTATTTTATATATATATATATTTTATTACGACAAGGACCACTACAATCAGAAAGCAACATAGGAAAAGTTCGCACTTCAAATTTCACGATGTTTAACTATTTCAAATTATATTCCTTAGAGACTAGGGTTTCGCCTGAGGTGAACCTGGCTTGTCACAGGAGGTGAGGTGAGTGAGAAGCTCAGCGTGTGTCCCCTTGACACATAGAGTTTCAATCTTTATTTAAAAGACAAGAGAAGCTCTACTTAGGTATATTATATATTGGAGTTTCATATACCAATGTTAAAATATTACATTGTTTAATACTCTTTAGTGACATTTGTTTTCCTTTCCTTTGCTCCTAGTGTAGTGATAAGGACAACCCGAAACTCTTGGAGTTATCATAAACAAAGGACCTGTCCTGGCTATTTGCTTATTCTAATGTTGCTAGTTTACTGCATATAAATGCTAAAATCTTGGTATATTTGCTCTTAAATTGATATAATTCATATAATAATTGATATTTCTTCATAAGCTTAAATGGTTGCATTGTTGTACTTGGAGGAGATTTACTCTATTTCAAGAGATTAGATTTGTAATTAGCAAGTTCAATTTTGAGAAGCCTGAATTTAGCTTTAGACAGTGATATTGTGTGTGCTTTAAATACATACCGTACAATAAAGAAACGGGGTGCTTTATTAGCCAGTGAACTCCTATCACTAGATCTGTTCTGCAGGATTGTAGGGGTACTTTATTGAACTGGTGGTTAGAGAATTCCATAGATTTCTTCTGTGTCTAAAACTGTATGAGTTGTCTTCATATAAAAGTGGACTATTTAATTACTTGTATGATTTGATGTATTTACTTTGATTTTACAGGTTACAAATAGATGAATAAGGCCCATTTGCCTTTCTTATATAACGAAAACTTAAAGTCTTACATTGGTTACTAGTTAATCTTATTACACATGCCTTCACCTGTTTGTATACACTTTATTGCTGGGATAGGAGTACATTTTTAAAAATTAACATTTCATAATGTATTTTAATGTTTGCTCACTTTGTAGACATAAAATCCTATTTGCATGCAAATAAAACATTATTTTAAAAATTATATATTGTTTCAAATGTTCAATTTTAAATAAATAATATCTTTACAAAATGGTTCAATAACCAAAATAGTCAAAAGAAACAGTAAAATAAATCCAGAGTGAGAAAAACATTCATTTGCTTCTGGTATGGTTTTTTTTCTTGACATTTAATTGAATTTCTTAGAAGGCAGTTTTACTTTTAGTATGCCCACTGGGATGTTATGATGCCTTAAACCAAAGAACTATTAGTGCTTCCAAGATGGCAATGTGTAGACATAATCATCTTGTTTAAGTTGGCACGCCTCACAATAGTCAAGCATTCTGGGAATCAATGTGTTACCAAATCCATATGCTGTAAATCACTATGTTTAAGTAATAGACATGTTCCTTTCTAAGACCTAAGGCTCAACAGAAACCTGAAATATAAGATCATTTACCTCCAAGAGGCTTCATAAGAAAACAATCAAGATATTCTATGACATAGACACACTTTATTAATTGTCTATACAAGAATGAGAAGGTGGAAAGCTCAGCAGTTTTGTTTCTGTGCTGTATTTTTGCATGTCATTGTGGTTGGGGTAACTTACAGAAGATAAATGCTCTAAAATATATCACTTGGGTTAAAATCACTCCTTTTAGTCACAGCTTAGATTATTTTCTTTTTTAAGCATTACATTTGAATTTTCAGCTTTCAGTAAGCCAAAGGATTGTAGAGGAGCCAAAACATTCTAAAAGATAAATTCTGAGGTACTAGAAAGGTATGTAATTTTTAGATTTATCAGGCTTAGCAGACAGCAAGTCTGAGAAAAAAATATGATCTCCAATTATTTAAATATTTCTCAGAGGCAAAAATACTAAACTCATCTGAAAAGTTACATTTTGGAATAATAGCAACACAATTTATTCTGCCAGTGGATGTTAAAGAATATCTTCTCTAAATAAACTAATTATGTTTCTATTTTTCATACAGAAATTGTACTTTTAAAAATGTATTTTAATTTGTTTTGGGCTAGACATTATTATAGTGAAACGATTAAAATATTGCTATACTTTAAGCAATTATTAAGTTGTTTTAATATAGTTGAGTTCTTACAGGCATTTTCATAATAATTTATTTATCGCTCATGGTTTGTTATTTATATATAATTAATATGTGAAGAATTAATGTAAATAATTAATTTAAATGTAGATTTTAATTAATTGTTTATATGTACTAGTTACTTGATAAAAATATATTTTGATAATCCATTATATATGAAGAAGACCTTAGACTACAAGACAAAGGTTGCTGGAGTTTGGCCAAAGGGAAAATATTAGCATATATATAATGATAGTCATAAAATTACTTTAATATTTTTTAGTTACACTAAATAATTTATTTGAATTCTGTGATACCTATTATTGAGAGAAATGTGTTTTAACTAGGTTACTTTATCCAAATGTCCAGGTTAGTGAGAGGTCAATAATGTATGGCAGTAATTAGACCTTTTTCAATCTTTTCCCAGACTTGATACTTTTAGTATGGATATATCAGATAAACGAAAAGAGTAAAAATAGATGCTATAATTATGAGAGAGAAAAATTCTGAAAAACCATAATTGTATTTCTTAATGAATTCATAATTCCAGACACTTAAAAACCATTTTCCTACCACTTATATTTTCATTGTTGATCTTGGTTTACCAAAAACCATTTTAATTATCTGTTTAAAGTCAATTGTGAAAGAGAGAGACAGAGAGACAGAGAGAGATAGAAAAAGAGAAAGAGAGGGAGAAAGAGAGAGAGGCACTCACTGGCTAAAATAGAAAGTACTACAAAGTCAAGTGGCAAAGAGTATGGACTACAAAGAAGGAGAAAAAACAGTAGGGAACAGTAACCTTAACTACTTAACTACCTATAACATCTTGTCAGGATTAAACAATTCAGGATTTCAGGGTTAAACAGTATCCAAGGGAAAGCAAACATGAGCTTATTGATTCTGAATTTCTTTTTATAACACAAAAATATATTGGTTAAAATCCCTTTTAGAATTTTAATTCACCATGATTTTTCCCAACCTGCTTTACTGAATATTGGAAAAGTCTCAGGTATGTTTAACAATGAGATAAGTTTATCAATATTAATATATTTACAGTCAATGTAGTGAGTCTAGCAGCTATTGAAGCATGACTTGCACTATGATCTTTTATGCCAAAGAATTATATCACTTAACTTTACTACAGAAAACTAGATTTTAATAAGTATCACCTTCGTTAGTAAAAATAAGTAATAGTTTATTCTTTCAACAAGAATTTAAAATATACAAGGCCACTTGCATGTATTCTAACGCGTAACAGTTGAGAAAAGATTCCTGTGGAGTATATTATTATTATTATTATTATTATTGTTACTCAATTTTCCAGATGAAAGAAAAAGGAGCACCATTGTGACACATTACTGAGTTAATGGAATTCCACTAAGGTACTCATACAAAATTCTAGATAGCAAAATATACTTAAAACTGTAGTGAATCTTTAATTCTTATAGCAAAAATGATAAAAGCAATAGTAGAACAATTTACTACTGTCTAGAAATAGAAATATGAATGAAATAAAAAAGAATATAGAAAGGCAATATATACATATTGAAAAAAAGAAAGAGAGAGAGATGAATATAAAATAAGAAAGAATAGGAAAAAGGTTCCATTACAATCTTTGAGATGGAGAAAACATTCCTGCCAATTATATGGAACAACACATTAGACACAATGGAAAGTAAATGAATAAATAGACAGATATAGATAGATAAAACAAGAACCATACTTATCTCCTTAAACCAAAATATGTTTTAGGATGATCGAAAATGTAAACATAAAAATAAGCTATACAATAGAAAAAAATAGATGATTGCAAAATATTTAATGGCAAGACATGGACCCGTAAATCAGAGAAAAAGATAATTAAATTTGATATTTAATTTGAATTTCAAGTAGCTAAACATATATGCAATTAGGTAATAATGAGGCTTGTCATTTAAATATTGAATCAGGCCACTGCACTCCAGCCTGGGCGACAGAGCGAGACTCCGTCTCAAAAAAAAAAAAAAAAAAAAAAAAATCAACAGACTAACAGATAATAAAAAAAAATAAAAGACTTTTTTTATTCTGAAACAGAAAAGATGCTGAACATCTCTTATAACATTAAAATGGCTGGGCGCAGTGGCTCACGCCTCTAATCCCAGCATTTTGGGAGGCCGAGGTGGGTGGATCACAAGGTCAGGAGATGAAGACCACCCTAGCTAATACGGTAAAACCCCGTCTCTACTAAAAATACAAAAATTAGTCAGGCGTGGTGGCGGGCACCTGTAGTCCCAGGTGCTGGGGAGGCTGAGGCAGGAGAATGGAGTGAACCCGGGAGGCAGAGCTTGCAGTGAGCCGAGATCGCCTCCGGCCTGGGAGACAGAGCGAGACTCCATCTCTAAAAAGAATAAATAAATAAATATATAAATAAATAAGCATTAAAATATCAAGATATACTTATTTTATATATTAAAATTGAATTTATTATAATAATAATGTGTGGGGAAATAGGCACTCCTATACTGGTAATCAGGCAGTAGTTATTAAATTAAATGAACACACATTATTTCATCCTGCAATTCATCTAGTAGAAATGTGTTTTACGTATTTACTGTCAGTTGTATCCAAAGATACTCATAAACTGAGTTTTTTTTTTGTAATAACACACAGAAAATATAATTAACACAAATGTGTTTTAAAAGAGGACTAATTAAATTATTGATTACCAATATATACTCTAAAGGACTCTACGTTATTATTGTAGGATGAAGTGATTAAGGTATATTGTTAATTAAATTACAAAGGAGAGTACTGAAAATGTGGGTCACATACTCCCACTTGTATAAAAATGAAACATACAATTAGGAAAATGTTCTGTACTGATACAAATGACCTTTTTGGTAGTGAGAATTTTTCAAGAATAAAATTATAAGTCAAGTTTGGGAAGATGTTTTACCTTTTATAAAGCTTTTTAAATGTTTTAGCTTATAATATGTGCAAGTTTTTATGATAAGACAAATAAATAGTAATAATGTTTAAAAGGCTATTTTACTGTTACTATATACTAAACATTGTACCCATGTACCCATTTTATATTCACATGTAACTGAATTCTTAAGACATTCTTAAGAAAGTATCATTATTATTTCATCTCGCTTTATACAGACAAAATGAAATAGTAGAGCAGAGAAGTTAAATAACTACCACCACTTGTATGACCAGAAAGTGACTGGGTTGAGAAGTCTCATTTCCATATTTCTGCTCTTCAGTGCCTTACTCAAATGTCATGAATCAATATCTGAGGTAAAGGATAGTGATCTTATTATAAGCTCCTGACCTACTTTTCATTTGACCTCACTTGCATTTTATGTTAACATGGAAGGAACAAATAGTTTTATATAAATCAGAGACAAATTCGTATCAGTAGAAATTAAGTAATTCTTCCTTTGTCTGTCACATAATCTTGAGTATTTATATATTTTCAAGAGAAACAGAAACCTACAAACTTAAGGTTCTCTACCTCTGAGTGACCTTCTAGGAAATGTCCTGATTTGCATGCTTACGGCTTGTCTAATCTTAGTGCCAAGAGCTCAATACATGCTGGTCTTAAAAGGGGTAATTATTTTTTAAATAAATTACTTTTATTTTCTCTATAAAAGACAAAAATTTTGACGTGTTCATCTATTCTTAAGAGCTCATCTTAGTAGTGAAAGCATCTGTGAAAAAACCAAACAGCTGTGAATCTAAATATAGTATCAGATTCAGTCTTTACAACATAAAGGTTGGAAATGTACTGCTGCTCAACATGTGAAAGTGTAAATGACAGTGCTATATGTTACAGAAATTGCAACTTTGGAAATTGAGCTTAATGCTAATTTATTTCACAGAGGGATGCTTATTAGGCATCACCACATATATTGTACTATATTTTTCTAGTGTGAATATGTTCCCATGTGACTCATAACTCAAAAGAAAATTTGATAGAAGACATAGTTTATGGTCATTTGTTTCTTTCTTATCAATAGTATGATATCTCAGGGCACAAAAATACTGCCATTTACTAGGTAAAGAAGAGCAATGTTTAAGGAAATTTCAGCTAAAACGATCTGGTTAATGTGAACACAAAATAAGTATTTTTTAAAAAATAAGGGATCATAAAATGATTTTACTAAAAATATATATTTTTAGTTATGTTCTCACAATAAGTCATATCCACTCTCAAATTTCTTCATATTCAATAAAGTCTCATTTGAATTAATTTAAAATTATGATTGTGTGACACAAAAATTCACTCACAAAAATACATTTTATTTATCATGTTATGTTTGCTAAGGTAGAAAATGTACTGTTATATTTTCAGCAACAGGAATTGAAATAACAAAATTTTAAAAATCAACTAAGAAAGTAATTAATCAAACATCCTGTTTTCTAATCACTTAGGTTTCCTGGCAATTCACTACAGAAGTGATAAATAACATCTGATTTTATATGGTTAATGAATGTAACATGATACAGAATTTCTTTTTACCTAGGGTTGCTGTGTCTTTTTCCTCCTCTCATTATATAAATAAATGTATAAAATTGGTAGCTATTTTTGTTACATACTTTAATGTGAAATAGTCACAGTGCAGTCTCTTAGTAGTTTTCTTTTTTTTAACTGGTGAGTTTTTCAGAGCCTGTAATAATAGTGAGATGGATTTAACCTATGTGACCACCAAAAAATATATTAAAATGAAATCCAGGGGCATAAACAGGTAGAATACAAATATCTTTTCCGTGTAGGGGCTGTACTACAGAAGAGAAAATGCTACAATAAAACTATTAAGCAATTTGGGGTTTTAATTCAAAGATATTTGAGCATGCCTTTTATGGAAGAAGATGACTACTACAAATTTATCTTATGAGCAAATGAGATACTGGGCAGCAAAGAAGTGAAGAAAATAATGCAGAAGAAATAAAGCAAATGTTCTTAACACTATGTGCTGTATATGCCTGAAAACACTTTATTTTTATAATGTGTATTTTATATTTAATTTAAAATTAAGGAAATGTTGGTACCAAGAAGTTAAATATCTTGCCCACAAATGTATATGTAATAAAGGAGGAGAACTGGATACAATTCTATTAACTTTGAGTCTTTTAAAAAAGTAATTCTGCATTTCTCTTGATAGCTCATATTAAAACAGCAAAGATTCCACGAAGAGAGACAAACAGTAAGGGGAAAATGACTTACAGAGAGTGCTATTCATATGTAGTTATTTAAAGTACAATGTAAGTATGGTTTTGCATTGGACAATAATTCTTCAAATGTTTTGGTAAAATTAGTCTTATATTTCCTTAAAGTGTGTTTTTGAAATATATGCAGAAGGGCTACCGGGGGTCTATTATAAAGGCAAATTCTGGTTGCTAGAACAGATTATTTAATCAAATATATTTGGTATTAGAATGGAGTCATTTAGAGATAAGAAAAGTAGTTCTTTAATTCTCTGCTTAAAAACAAACACATAAACAAAAACAGGTCATCAACTTTTTAAAAAAAACTAATGAGTCTTTAAAATATTTTGTTGATTCCATATATTTGGGCAATACAAAATATCCATGAAACGTTGCTGGATGAAAACAAGATTATGGTATTGAATTAATAGGAAAAGCCTACTGAAGTAAACATATACACACATGTTTGAGTATGAAAATGGAAAACTTGTATGTTGAACAAGCGTGATTAATGACCCTAATAAATACATATTTTATTATTGTATTTTCGTTCTTTTCTACCACTAGTAATTTTTCTGTGGTCCTGGATAAAAAGTTGACCAGTGCCGGTAATACTTTGCTTACTTCTATTTAATAGATAATTCTACAGTTATTTAAAATCTCAAAATATAGTCTTAATCAGAAATCTAATCCAAGATACAAAGCAACACTTCAGCTGTCTCAAAAGATAAGACCTTCTCTCCTATATGCAACTAAAGACAGAGTTTGGGGAGACTTGTGGCTACAAAAGAAGGTCTGGTGTGCTTTTGTTTTTGTTTTCCTTCCTCTGCTACCTTGTGGGAATAGAGAAATTGAAAGGGAAAGGACAGGGTTTTTTTTTTTTATTTGCTGATCTCTGGATATGGTCATATTTAAAGTTGATTTCACTCATGAGTGCTTTGTGGACTTATGGATGCTTTTCTGCTTGGACCACCTCTGCCCCCATTTATCTGATTGTCCACTTTTCCAGTTCTCTGGTTGTTAAGGTCTTCTGGCTCAAGACCTCTTTGTCAATGATTTCTCTTTTTCCTGTTCTGCAACTCACTCCTAGTCCTTGGCAAATGGAATCATCCAACCTTTTTATTAATAGATGTAGGAAATGGAGGGCCTTTAGCTTTCTCAGGCACTAAAAAAGAAAAAAAAAAAAAACTTTTATGTGTCTCTGAGTAATATCATCAAAGCTGCCTTTACTATACTTGGAAGTCGAAGGTAATATGGTAGAGGTTATAAGAAAGGAAATCATATCCTGATAACAGTTCTCTTCAAAGAAAACCTTCCCAGAATTCTCTGTATCTTTACTTTTTTGAATTTTAAAGTTGGAAAGTTCTTTGCATCTTTGTTCTTTGTATCTTGATTTTTTAAATATATTTTTAAATTGGAAAGTGGTCCAGTAACATGAAACCAATTACTTTTACTGTTTTTTTTTTTCTTTTTATTCTTTTACTATTATTATTTATAAATTCAGCATACAGGGAACTATCTTACAAGCACTTTGGGTTTTGATATCTATAGTGTTGGTACATAAGTGAGAAATAAATAAGGTGGTTCTAGTTCTGCAACCTAATATGTATGTGTACACCTACAAGTGCATATAAACAAGTATATTAAGAGAGAAAGGAAACAGAAAAAGGAAAAAAAAAAAAGGAATGACTGTTTAATGATCCTCTGATTATACTGTTAAATATTATAATACAGGTGTTAAAATCATCCTTTTCCATATTAAATTTTAATTTAAAAAACACAAAATTATACCAAATGGGCCCTGTCAGAATAAAATAGAGCTATATATAACTCCTATATTGTTTCATTCTCTTTCCTTAAAAGTGCATTTATTAAATGCTTTTACCATGTAAGTTAAGTGCACTCATCAACTATTTATCTGTGATACTGATTTTATCAATTATTGAAGAAACTATCCTTCAGCAATTTAACATCGTTATTTTCAATATGATGTTTTTTATTTCCCTCCCTCCTTCTACACGAATGTAATTGTTTAGATGAAAGTAATACAATTTCTAAAAACTTGTTTTATTGTCATATAGCCCATGTTCTTTGGGCTAGAATGAATGATTGATTATTCATGAAGATAATGTTTAGATATGTGATGCAAAGATATTAATCATGCTATGAACAAGAATGACTTGTTCCTGTAGTGAGCAAAAAGAGAAGACATAGTGCTAAGTATGGGATGTTTATGTAATTTTAATACACAATTTGAGAATTGCAACATAAATCATTTTTGCTAATAAGTCCAGTTAAAGCCACTATTTGGCTGATACTATTTGTGGTTATATTTAGCATATTTTATTATACTTGAGAGCTTCAAAGATTCAATTTAATCAACTTCACATATAAATCAAACATCACCTATATTTTCTTTACCTTTGTATATCAAAATTCTCATAAGTTCACAGAAATTTGGTAAAAGAAATAGCACAGAGAAGACTTGTGTGTCCTTCATCCAGTTTCCCCAATGGTGATAGGTTGCGTATAGTACAAAATCAAATCCAGTAAATTGGCAATAATACCATCCACAGACCTTATTCAACTTTTACCATTTTACAAACACTAATATGTGTATTTGTATAATTATATTTATATATAAAGTTTCAGTACAACAATTAAACTCCAAATATACAACTGTCCCATTACTCACAAAATCCTTTATGTTACCCTTGATAATCACACGCAACACACACTTCCTCCCTGTCTTATACTGACCACTAAAATAACAAAACCACTGGACTATAATAAGTTATGAACATGTAATGTAATATCTAAAACAAGTACTAAAAGATTTATAGAAAGATATACTCAAAACCACTATGGAGAAATAAAAATAAAATTTTGGAAAGTGTTTATGTAACCCACAGATATGCAGAAAAAGAAAACCAAATAAATTTTTAAAAAACAACAAAGAAATCAAACAGAAAACAGAAAAGAAACAGGAAGATTTAGGCCCTATTATATACATAATTACATTCAATATAAATGGTCTAAATTTAAAACTTGACAAGTTCAGCATAGTAGAAAAAGTGAACAAACAAAAAATAATCAACTATTTGTTGTCTATAAGAAGCTCACTTTAAATGTAACAATATAACAATACAAGTCAGTTTAAAGTAAATGAATCCAAAGTTATATAACATGAAGGCATTAAACAAAAAATATTGATAACAAATAAAGGATAATGCAAAGAAAATTGCTAGGGACGGACAGGGACTTTACACACAATTAATATGTCAGTCCAACAAAATCATAACAATCTTAAGTATGTGCACAGCAAAAACAAAGCTTCAGAATACTTGAAGCAAAAACTGATAAAACTTAAAATAGAATAAACAAATTCACAGTTATAGTTAAGAAAAAAAAATCAGTCGGAAATTGATAGTACCACTAGACAGAAATTATCAAGGACATGAAAAAAACTGAAAACCATAAACCAACAGACTGCAATTGTTATTCATATAACACTCCACCAAACAGCAGCAAAATACACATTCTTTACAAGTGCCTGTGAAATATTCAACAAGATAGATCACATCATTTGCCATTAAAATATCTAAACAAAGTTAAAATACCTGAAAATATACAAAGTATATTGTCCGGCCAAAATGGAAACAAATGAGAAATCCATAAGAGAAAAGTAAGATAAAAATCTATAAACACCTGGAAATCAATAACACATTTCTAAATAATCAAAAGGAATTCTAAAGTCTATTAAAAATTACACTGAATGGAATGAAAATGAAAATATAAAATATCAAAATATATGATATATGGCTGATGCAGTACTGAGAGATAAATTTACAGCACTTAACGTTTATATTAAGAAAAAAGAATATTATCAAGTAAAAAAATCTAGGATCCCACCTCAAGAAAGTATAAAAAAGAAGAGCAAAATAAAATCAAAGCAAGATGAAGTATCAAAAAGATAAGAGCATGGCAATGAAATTTAAAATTAAAGGTACAAGGGCAGTGTCTCACATCTGTAACTCCAGCACACTGAGAGGCAGAGACAGGTAGATCCCTGAGAGGCAGAGACAGGTAGCTCAGAAGTTTGAGACCAGCCTGAGCAACATGATGAAATGCAGTCTTTACACACAAAAAAATTGTTTTTAAAACCAGGTGTGGTGGCATGCACCTGGAGTAACAGCTACTTGGGAGGCTGAGGTGGGAGGATGGCTTAAGCCTGGAGGCAGAGGGTTGCAGTGAGCCGAGGTCATGCCACTGCACTCCAGCCTGGGCAACGAAGTTAAAAAATAAATAAAAACAGCTTAAAAATTAATGAAGTAAAAGCGGATTTGTTAAAAATATCAATAAAATTGATGAACATCTAGCAAAAATGACAGAGAACAAATATGACCAATATTAAGGAATGAAAGTGTGGACATACTACAGACCCCACATATATCAAAAGGATAATAAAGAGGCACTATGAACAAATCTGCAAATTTGATATGCTAAATGGACAAAGTCAATGAAAAGTTTGAACTACCAGATTATATCCAAGTTGAATTAAATAATCAGAATAGTCCTATAACTATTTTTTAAATTCAAGTTTTAGTTTAATACATTCCATAAAAAAAATCTATACCTACTTATTTTTACTGGAAATTTTTAACAGATATTTAAGAAAGCATTAATGTCATTCCTATACAATATCTTCCAGAAAATATCAAGAAAAGGACACTTTTCAATTCATTTTATGAGAACAATATTTTATTGATCCCAAAACTACATAAAAACAAAAGCACCAATTTCAGATAAATATCCTGAATTAATAGAGACACAAAAATTCTAAACAAAGTATTAGCAAATAAAAAACAGCATTCTATACAAAAAATAACCTATGACCTATGTTATTCCAGGAAAGTAAAACTGATTCAGTATTCAAGAATAAATCAATGTAACTCACCTTATTAACTTGTTGAAGTAGAAAAAACTCATTATCTTATCAAACGATGCAGGAAAAAAATGTATTTGACAAAATTTAGCACCCAATAAATCTTTGGAAATAGGAAGTATACATATACCAGTACTTCTTGGTAATACGTGTTGTGTTGAGGAGTGGGAGAGGAGGATTATTGAGAAGCATGAGGAAGCTTTCTGGGATAGTGGGTACGTTTGCCATGATGATAGTGATAATAGTGTCTAAGATGTATACATATGGAAAAACTTTTAAAATATACTCTTTACATATGTGCAGTTTATTGTATTTCAGTTATACCTCAATAATGTTGTTAACTTGTGGAATATCACCACACCTTTCTGACCTTGGCCTGTTTCTTAATGTATCTATAAAGATTTTGATAAAGACATATTATTACCTTTGCTTAGGAAAACATAATATAAAAATAGAGGTAAAGCTTACATACAAGATTTATCAGAATTGAAAAAACAACACTAAGTGGTATTGTCAATCCTAATATTTTTCTCTATAGTTTATGTTATTCTAATCTCAGGGAAGAACATGGATACCTTTGATGTGTATACACCAAATCTTCTACATTTTTCTTCTATCCTCAATCTTGACAGATGATTTTCTGTTTTCCTTCCTTGAAAAACTAGAAATCATCAAAAATGAACATCTCTTCTGCCTACCTACTATTGGCCAATCAGACAATCAGTCAAATTCCCTAAGTTTATAACCATCTACTTCTTTTATCTTGTTTCAATTGAGAAATCATATTATATTCAATGACTTTATGTGTGCTATAGATTCGACTGTTCTACCATCTCAATAATTTTATTACACCAATAATCTCACTTCTATTCTTCAGCAATATTTTATTTTCTAATGCAGGACCACACTTAGCATGAAAATGTCCCCTACCCACTCCTGTTAAAAAGATACCAAAAGAAATCCTCAACATCATATCTAAATACTGCGACATTTCTCCTTTTGCCTTCAAAACCAAGAGATGTTTACACTTGTGTGAAATGACTCCACACCCAATTAATCTTCCTCTAACTAGTGTCTGACTTTGACAACTTTGTCTACAACTTATTTATTGGTATCAAACTACCATCTTTAATGTTGACAAATGCAATAAGCACATTTTTTTTTTCTATTTCAGATATTTCACCTTTCAATTCTCTTTTGGAAATACAAGTCTTGCCTTTTATATCATCAATCTTAGTGTTGCTCCCACTTCACTGTTCACTAATTATCAGTTTCCTTTGCTGCATTCTCCTCCTCTATCTATACTCTTAATTTCAAAATACCTTGGAGTTTGTTTCTTGGCCCTTTCTCTTTTTTCTGTATACTCATTCCCTAGGACACGTAAATTATTTGTGGACATTAGTCTTCCAGTTGATTTTTCATTACTTCCTAATACAAATTTCTTGCCTAGATCTTACTGAATATAAATTCTTTGTCTAGATTAATCAAAGAACACCACTCTTTTAGAGCCATGTCACTGCAAGATATTCTACTTGAATGTAACAATCACAGTAAAATTCAAAATAGATCTCTTGAGTTCGCCCTTTTTTGAACATGTTTTCTACTTCTAATTTTACTGACTAATAAGTGACATCATTCTGCTCAGTGTAATCACTGATTCCTTTTCTATCATCTCTCACATCCAATTTATGTGTGAAGGCAAGTCTTGTTTATTAAACTCAAAAATATATCTCAAATACAAACATTTCCATTCATTTCCGTTGTATCATCATACTCATAATTTTTACTGGACTACTGTGAAAATCTCCTTACTGTTTGCATATAGTCACTCTTAATTTCCTCTATCTCAAACTGTATCTACAGTTAGAACTCTCTTCTGTATGCACAGGTATTCCCCATAGCACTTGGAATACATTCCATTCAACTTACCGTGACCTTAATGACCTAAATGAGCTAACTCTTGCCTATCTCATCTGCCTTCTCTAGCAGTCCTTTCCCCTAGGTAAGTTATAGCATGGGTGGTCGTGTGCTTCTCAAAATGCTGAGCTTTTTCCTAATATTAAACTTTGATACATAACATTTCCTCTTGAGTGAAAGCTCCATCCTCCACTTTTGCTCTGGGTATCTATTACTGAATTACAAGTGCCCTAACTTTTAGGGACTTAAAACAATAACCATTTTTAAAAACCTCATGATTACGTGGATCGGAAATTCAGGCAGTCCTCGTCTGTCTTATCATTTTCTGTCATTTTCCACCACATGCATGGATTGGAGTTGCTCGATGGCGTAGAGTTGTGGCTGACCTAGTCTAGAGGCTGGTGTCTCAGGGGGAAGGACTGCCTTAGCCAGCCCATTTTTTCTTTTGGCATAATTTTTGGATTTCTCCACTAGCAAGGTACTGGAATACAGCCATTTAAGACTACGAGAGTGTTCAAAAAATCTGTAGTGCAAGGTAGTCTATTAAAGCTAATGTCTGGAAACTTGCATTCACTTTTGCCACTTTTATTGATCAAAACAGACAGTGTCCCTCAGATTCAAGACAAGGAAATATAAATTTCTTCTCTTCTTTATATGAAAATTGTCAATAAATGTATACATGTTTTTATTCTGACAGAATCACAAAAGTGGATCTCATTTGGTAAATGACTTAAAGTAAATATTATAACATTGCAGCTAAATTTATGAAGTAAAGAGCTTGGTAATTTGAGAACCCGGTGGACCATCAGTAGGGCTATATCTTAGAAAGGCAAAATGACTGTTAGATAAAGCAGAGGAGACAGACAAGAGTTAGATCATTTAGAACATTAAAGTCAGGATAAGTAAATTAGTAACTAAATATTGCAAAAATGTGATTCCCTAAGTATCACTTTTAAATTGGGTGTCTCCAGCAAAAGGAATAATCATCAAGGTAAACAGACAATTCACAGAATGTGAGAAAGTATTTGCAAACTCTACATTTGCAAAGGATCCAGAATCTACACGGTGCTCAAAAAATCAGCAGAGGAAAAAAACAAAAGAAAAGAAAACAAAACAAAACAAAAAACATAATCCCATTAAAAGAGCAGGGCATCTAAGAAAAACTACTGTGAAAAATTTTAAAGAATTCAGTTGGTCACAAATGCAGTGAAGTCACTATGGCTATTAAGGGATTAGGTGACAAAAACACTGAACAGGAGGCATTAAAACTGACAAGGTTAAATAGAGGAGTGATGTTCCAAACATGCCAGTCAGATCACACTGGCAAGGTAAGTCCAGCTCTAGTCATAATTTTAGGGGGCTAGAGAATGACATGAGAATATGAAAGTGTGACATACGAAACACTTGAAGGAACTTGGAATGTTTAGCTTGTAAAAGCCTGAGGGACAAATATGATTGATATCTTCAAATGTTGAGCAGCTGTCACATGTAAGATTTTTCCCTCTATTTTTCTCAGGAACTTTGATTAATAATATGTCAAAAATAAATTTTACAGTTAAAATAATACTTAAGCAATCAGAATGATTACTCTATAGGAAGAAAAGAATTTAAAATGCTTCTGCCGGTTTTTCTTTAGTTGTTATAGTTGCTTCTTCCTCTTACACCGGGGATTAGATTTGACGCTTTCTTGGCATCTTTGAAGTAGTAATTACATTTTCTTTCTGTCATAAAATGTAGGTCAACTAGATAATATTTCTATTGTCATATTAATTATTTAATACCAAATAAATTAATATTTATTAATACTAATAAAACAACCATACTGTTTAAAATCGTTAGTGAGGAAAATAATAGTGGACTGTATAACAGTCATTTCTTATCAGAGAATGCACTCAAGTGAATGAAAAGAAAGCTCTGCAAATTAATTAAAAATAAGAATAATAAATCACAAGTCCTGAATAGCCTAGTTCCCATATTTGTTGTATTTATATGCGAACTAAAAACTCATCTTTACATACTCTTTGTTCAAATTTGTTATGATACATATTGTCATTGAAGAGTTTTGATAGATTTTGAGACTGTTGCAAAGTTTTGCCTGGGTAATTTATTAATTACTAATTTAAGCATCAGATACTTAGAATAGTGTTTACGCATTTTTAATAGTTCCTAAGCTGATTTCTTAGGAACTATTAAGAAATCCGGTTTGTCATTCGTTAGGTATTTTTCAATTTATGCCAACAAATTATCAGGAAGAAAATTAATATCAATAACCAAATTGAATGTTTCAGGTAGCTAATCCTAATAAACTCATTTCTTGGTGTATTCATTGTATATATTTTATATATTTTTGTAAAAGCAAAATTTAGCACAAAATAATAAAACTCTCCTAATTTCTTCTACAGAATAATTCAACTTTCTCCAGAACCTATACCAAAACTTAGCTAGGAGAATCTCTTTTTAACTTTGAAATTACCTCTTGTGAGGATCTTAGTGTCTGTAAGTGTCAGGGGATAGGGCAAAGAAAGTGAAGAGTTTGTTCTTATAGTCACTGCTATATTTCTGAAGTGTGAAAATCCTTAGGAATTAATTGAACTTTCAAGAATGAAGCCTGCTTCAGTGCTAACCTCTAATAGTGTTAGATTTAGTTCAAATTATAAACCCGACACTTTAAATGTTTCTAACAAACTTTTTAAGTATGCTCTTTTGAAAGAATCTTAGTACTTTGCGGTTAAATTATAGCAAATCTGGCTAACGCTATACTGTGAAATGTCTTGTCGCCGTACCTACATGTAACAGTAGTTAAGACATACAGCTTCTCGTGTCTCTGCTTCTCTCACCACAAAGCAGAGAGGACATTTACACAAATGCAGTTTTTTTCTAAACTACTTTGTTGTTCTTTTTAGAAATTATTACTAAAATAATGACGCAATTTGTTCACGGTGGTATAATTCATATTTCGTAGAGAAAATAGGAAGTGTAGTTACACGAAATGTGCAATGGTTTGACTGTTCCTTCCAGAACTCATGTTGAAACTTAACCTCCAGTGTGGCAATATTGAGAAGGGGACCTGTAAAAGGTGATTCGGTCATGAGGGCTCTTCCCTCATGAATAGATTAATCCATTCATGAATTTATGGATTATGGGGTTAGTGGATTATCATGGGAGGGAAACTTGTGGCTTTGTAAGAAGATAATAACAGACCTGAGCTAGATGTTAGCGCACACAGCCTCCTTACTATGTGATCTTCTGCCTCACATTGGGATGCCACAGAAAGCCCTTCAAGAGAAGGCCTTCACCAGAGACACTCCCTTCACCTTGGACTTCCCAGACTACCTAACTCTAAAAAAATTAATCTATTTTCTTTATAAATTACCAAGTTTTAGGTATTCTGTAATGAGCGACAGAAAATGACCTAAGACAGCATGCGTAACACAATGTGAAGAAGTGTATGAAATATAAAGAATGGACTGAAAGGCAAAAAGATCTGATTGTCCATGTTTTACTAACTAAAGGGAGTCTATATTATAATTAAGACAACGTTCTCTCTTCTGTTCTTATTTTATTTTATTTGAGTTCGTAAATTTCCCATATCATCTCGCTCCATGTTGTGTGGGCTCTATTTATTTTTTTACTTCTTGATCTTATTACTAGTTTTAATATTTGCTTGTGTCCTTAATATTAAGAGTCAAACACCAATTGATTTCTTGAATAACTTTTGCTCCTTCTCAATGGTCATATGGTATTTATATATCAGAAAAATAATTTAAAAATACATAGTGAGCGGCTTTAATGCTAAATAATTCCAGCCTTTCCAATTTGAGCACTTTATCCATGAGTTTTCTGAAGTGTCTGAATCTTTCTGACTCCTTCCTTCACATTGGGTGGAGTATGGTGATGGACGTGCCTAGTATTACATCCAAGTTTCTTTCTCCAACCAGTTCCATTATTGGAAAGCAAAAGTAGATGGCATAAAATTTTAATCTTAAATGAGTATACATCTCAAAATATGTTTTTTTTAAAAAAAGGAAAATGTATGGATAGTACCTAACATATCTTCATGTTGGCAAGTCTCCATTGTCTCATAAAGGCATTTAAATACTTTGTTCTTTTATATCAGTATCAAAAAAACACATTTTATATGTTTTGTGTATCTCTTTGCCTCTTTTAATCTATAAAATCTCCTCATTTTAAAGTCTTTCTTTTAAGCTGAGTGCAGTGGCTCATGCCTGTAATCCCACCATTTTGGGAGGCCAAGGCGGGCGGATCATGAGGTCAGGAGATCGAGACAATCCTGGCTAACACAGTGAAACCCCGTCTCTACTAAAAACACAAAAAATTAGCTGGGCATGGTGACGGGCTCCTGTAGTCTCAGCTACTTGGGAGGCTGAGGGAGGAGAATCACTTGAACAGAGGGGGCAGAGGTTGCAGTGAGCCGAGATCATGCCACCGCACTCCAGCCTGGGCAACAGAGCAAGACTCTGCCAAAACAAAACAAAACAAAACAAAACAAAACAAAACAAAACAAAATTCTCCCACTAAAGGAATGATGAATTCTCCAGTGTCTACTCCTATGCATCAGTTTCCAGAATAATACATTTTTTTCCCAAGCAAGCTTCACTAGTGATCAATGAGATTTTTCAGATTATTATGAACTCATGGGTTTTTAACATTTTTGCAATGTTCATTGCAGTTATATTATTTGATGTTTAAATCACGCTGTTTTAAAACAGTAAAGCCCCTTTACTTTCTTACTGTGACCATCCAATAGGATTTTTATAGCCTTTGATAGTTTCTTCATTTTGCAATTTGGTATAAAAAATATTTCCAGGCTTATATTGTACAGTTCTTATCACAGGGGGAACCTTTCATTTCTCCAAGAAGATTTGGTTTATTTGACTACGAAGTGGTATTTAGAGACCACAGTCTGAATTCTCTTTGTCTGGATTTACCATTACTTTTAGATCTTTCATGTGTACCAGTTAGAAAATGTGCATTTTAATGCATAAGAGAAAATAATCACACAAAGAGTTTGTACACTAATTGAAATTAACAGTAAAGGATTTGTCTTTTGTTTTAATCACTCTTGGTTCTTGTTCTGAAAAATCTTTCCTAAGAACACTAATATAATTGCTTATTTTCTACCTATTTGTCTATCTATATATAAATCTTCAAAATAATAGTACTAATATTATTAGTATTAACACGGTCAGTAAATGCTGTTTAGTATTTTATTTCAGCTCTTTTTTAACCTTGATATATCCCAGGAAAGATGTCCGGTCAAGTCATACATAGCAACATGTAAAATCCCCAACGTATCTGCCAGACCAGTCGATGTCACACAACCTGAGTGGCTGTCTGCACTTTTTTTTTTTTTCCTTTCTTTCTTTTAACTTTTATTTTAGGTTTCAGGGGCTCATGTGAAGGTTTGCTATATAGGTAAACTTTTATCATGAGCATTTGTTGTACAGATTATTTCATTACAGGGATATTAGGCCTAGTGTCCAACAGTGAATTTTTTCTGCCCCTTACCCTCCTCCCACCTTCCACTCACGAGTAGAGCCCAGTGTTTGTTGTTCTCTTCTTTGTGCTCATGAGTTCTCATCACTTATCTCCCACTTGTAAGTGAGAACATGCAACATTTGGTTTTATGTTCCTGTGTTCGTTTGCTAAGGATAATAGCCTCCAGTTCCATACACGTTCCTGCAAAAGACATGATCTCATTCTTTTTTATGGCTGCATAGGATTCCATGGTGTATATGGACCACATTTTCCTTATCCAATCTGTCATTGATGGGCACTTAGGTTGACTCTATATCTTTGCTATTGAGAATAGTGCTGCAGTGGACATTTGTGACAACACATTCTTTCAAGATTCTCTTGTGCCTTAAGGAAATCATCTGTTTATCATTAGCTTCAATTTCACTGTTGGTGCTACTTCCAAATGGTTTATTTTTTCCCTAGGTTATTGCCAATGCCTTGTAATTCTTACGTAGGTCATAAATGCACAGTGTTTTTAAAGTTAATATTTACATAAATATTTTAAAAAGTTTTTAAAAAGAAAAAATGTACAGTCAAATTACTGTGTTTTAAGGTAATTCAAAATTATTCTTGCATAGTTAAGCCATCAAATTGATATCAATTTAGTTTAATTTTATTTATTTTTTACTATTTTTTAGGATTCTTTTATTGATTTAAGCTGTATTTTATTTTATAATTGTGCAAAATAATTAGAAGGCTCTAAATTGTAATCCATAAAAGAAACTACATTGAGAGAAGTGTATTGTTTATTAATTTCCCTTTTTCTGATGTTTCTACAGTGTAAATAATACTTTTCACTAGCTTTTTTGTTTTTACTTATATTTATAAAATAAGAATATTTCTTATATATATGTACAGATGCATATATAGTTACATCATTTTATATATACATATTACCCTCTTTCAGAAACAAATGGTAGCATAGTAATAACATTAGTCGGCACCTTAAAAGTATTTTTAAAAGATTCACTTATAATCATCTAGAAAAATATTTCTCTTTCTTTTTAGAGATATATAATACTTCATTCCATAGATATACCATACTTTATTAAACCAGTCCCCTTTAGATGAACATTTTTTATTATTTACTCTTTTATGGACAAATTGGACAAAAATATATAACCTTTTGCATATGCCACTTTAAAATTTTGCTGGATAGCCTTAAAAGAAGGGTTTTTTTTTTCAGATATTCCAAAATTACTTTTCATAGATGTTGTATATAGAAGTATTTCCCCCAGCAGTATATAAGTGTGCATTTCCCAACAATCTCACCAACAGATTATATTGCTAATCTGTTAATATGCCATTTAAAGGGGATTTTTTTTTTTTGCATCTAGAGTTGAAAATGAATTCTTCTATTAGACTAAATATAGTCAAGTCATTGTCTATTGAATAACTTTAAATAATATTTTTGCTTTTAGAGGCTCAGTGGGTATATGACTTTTAACAGTCATACTGACTTTTAACAGTCATACTGACTTTTGAAAAAGACCAATCATTTGGGCATCTTCCAGTAAAATCTCTCTGGGAGGAATGATAGCTCAAGAAGATACATAGCACAGGAACTTGACTTCAGAAGGCCTAAAAATTAAGAAAACTTTTACGAATACAGCCTATGCTGTAACCTTGATCCAGCATGAAATCCACATCAGTACTACTCTCTAATTTCCTGGATTGGAAACCTTTAGATGAACTCCTAGTTACCTCTATTTAAAGGGATAATTAGAGAATAGCCTTCTCCCATAAGTGAGTATGAACAAGAGCCTACAGAGTTGGATTATTAGTACTTTTTAGATATTATCTTTGGGCCTTACTGGTGCCCTCATCACTATAAAGTATGCATGTTATGCTTTATTCATCTGTGTCATGGCCTATTCCCCTGGGAATCCTCTCAGAACAACGGAGTCACTGGAGGGTTAAAGAGTGTGGATGACAGCAGTTAACCACCACAATGCACCTGTCAGATGTCCAGCTGGCTCATATATCACTGAACATAAGGCTGATTGGCTCTCTGCCCAGATATTCTAGTGTATCCTGAATGGTGCCATATTGACAATTATGGATATGCAAAATTGTTCACACATTTAAGGTTAAGAGCAACTTATTTTGAGCTCATATCTTTATGCAATTTGTTTGATGGCATATGGGGTCATTTTGGAGTCTAGTCCCTAGAGGCAAGAATTGCTGTGGCAACTAACTTGCTCTAAATTGCTGTTGCTGTCCAGTTAGTTTAAAAATTAATTATCCTTCTAGATTTCAATGATGATTTTGAACAATTATTCAGGGAAAATTGGGAAATAATGTAAATTAGCATCTAAATTATAAAGAATAAATTTATTGATTAGAGCTTGGGGGACAATGATGGATGATTTCTGCTGCAAACAATAATGTCTATTTGACAATTATGTGTTGTAAAACAATATAACAACATAAAACTAAATAAATAATTTATTCTCCTGTAAACCTTGTAAGGGGATTCCCAAAGAAATAATTATCTATTTTCTGATTTCACATTGAAGATAAACTACCATAATGTGCTATGGTGATCTGTTATTTTTTTACAGTCATTCTAGACAGAGTATTTATTTTGTGTATTCGTGATAAGGACACATGTCTTTGAACAGTGTTTTGTAGTTCTCATTGTGGAGATTTTTCACCTCCTTCATTAGCTATATTCCAAGGTATTTTATGCTTTTTATAGCTATTGTGAATGGGATTGCATTTTTTATTTGGCTGTCAGCTTGGATGTTGTTGGTGTATAGGAATACTACTGATTTTTGTACATTGATTTTGTATCCTGAAATTTTGCTGAAGTAGTACATCAAATCAAGAAGTTACTGGGCAGAGACTATGGAGTTTTTTTAGTTACAGAATCATGTTGTCTGCAAACAGGAATACTTTGACTTATTTTCTTCCTATTTTGATGTTTTTTATTTCTTTCTCATGTGTGAGTGCTCTAGCTAGCAGTAGTGACAGAAGCCATCCTTATCTTGTCCCAGTTTTCAAGAGGAATGCTTCCAGATTTTGCCCTATTCAGTATGATGCTGGCTGTATGTTTGTCATAGATTATTATTATTATCATTCTTATTATTTTGAAGTATGTTCTTTCATTGTCTTGTTTGCTAAGAGTTCTTAACCTGCAAGCGTTTTGAATTTCATTGAAAGCCTTTTCTGCATCTATTGAGATAATCGTGTGGATTTTGTTTTTAGTTATGTTTATGTGATGAACCATGTTTATTGATTTTCAGTGTTGAACCAACCTTGCATTTCAGGGATAGAAGCCTACTTGATAGTGGTAGATTAGCTTTTTGATGTGCTGCTGGTTTCAATTTGCTAGATTTTGTTGAAGATTACTGCATCGATGTTCATGATAGATGTTGGTCTAAAGTTTTCTTTGTTGTTTTTGTGATTCTGCCAGGTCTTGATATCAGGATAACGCTGGTCTTATAGAATGAGTTGGGGAGGAGTTTGTTTTCCATTTTTTGGAAGAGTTTCAGTAGGAATGATGCCACCCCCCCGTTTACACATATCTGGTAGAATTCAGCCGTGAATCCTTCTGGTACTAGGTTTTTTTGTTGTTGTTAGCAGGCTTATTACTGATTTAATTTTGGAAGTCATTATTGAATACAGGAATTCAATTTTTTTTCTGACTCTATGTTCCAGGAATTTATCCATTTCTTCTAGGTTTTCTAGCTTTTGTGTATAGAAGTGTTTAAAGCAGTCTCTGAGCTTTTGTTTTTGTTTCTTGTATTTCTGTGGAGTGGGTGATAATGTCCCCTTTATCATTTTTCATTGTATTTATTTGGATCTTCTCTCTTTATTTATTACTCAGAAATGACACAAACAAATGGAAAAAACATTCCATGCACATGGATAGGAAGAATCAATATCGTTAAATGGCCATACATTTCAAAGAAATGTACAGATGCAATGCTATCCCTAAAAACTACCAATGACATTCTTTACAGAATTAGAAAAATTAATTTAAAATTAATATGGACTAGGAGCAGTGGTTCATGCCTGTAATCCCAACACTTTGGAAGGCTGAGGTGGGAGGATCACTTGAGCTCAGGATTTCGAGATCAGCCTGGGTAACATAGTGAGAGCTTGCCTCTATGAAAAATCAAAAAAGTTTATCCAGGCATGATGGTGTGCATCTCTAGTCCCAGCTACTCAGGAAGATGAGGCAGATGGATCACTTTGAGCCTGAGAGGTTGAGGCTGCAGTGAGCCATGACTGTGCCACTGCTCTCCAGCATGGATGACAGAGTAAGACTCTGCACCCTCAACCACCACCATAAAAAAAAAAAAAAAAATCACATGGAACGAAAAATGAGCCAGAATAGCCAAGGCAAATATAAGCAAAAAGAAAAATTCTGGAGGCATCATGTTACCCAACTCAAACTCTACTCTACTACAATTCTACAGTAACCAAAACAGCATGGTACCAGTACAAAAACATATACATAGACCAATGGAACAGAATAGATAGCTCAGAAATAATGCTGCACACTTACAACCATCTGATAACCATCTGATCTTCGACAAGGTCAACAAAAACAAGCAATGATAAAAGGACTTCCTGTTCAATAAATGGTGCTGGGAAAACTGCTCAGCCATGTGAAGAAGATTGAATCTGGAACCCTGCCTTACATCATAGACAAAAACTAATTCAAGATTGATTAAAGACGTAATTGTAAACCTAAAACTATAAAAACCCTGAAAGATAACCTAGGAAATGTCATATTGTACCATTCTGGACATAGGCCCTGACAAATATTTCAGGACAAAGACGCAAAAAGCAATTGCAGCAAAGACAAAAATTGATTAATGGGACCTAATTAAATGAAAGAGTTTCTGCACAGCAAAAGAAATTATAACAGAGTAAACAGATGGCCACCAGCGTTGGAGGAAATATTTGCAAATTGTGCATCCTATAAAGGTCTAATATCCAGAATCTATAAGGAAATTAAATTAACAAATATAAAATAAACAGTCCCATTAAAAAAGTGGGCAAGGAACATGGACGGACACATTTCAAAAGAAGAGATACATCTGATAAACAAGCAAATGAAAAAATGCTCAACATTACTAATCATTAGAGAAATGCAAATCAAAACCACAATGAAATACCATCTCACATGAGTTAGAATGACTATTACTGAAAAGTAAAAACATAACAGATGCTGGCAAGGTTGCAGAGAAAAGGGGAGGCTTATACACTGCTGATGGGAATATACATTAGTTCAACCTTTGTGGAAAGCAATGGCGGCAATTTCTTAAATAACTTAAAACAGAATTTCCATTTGACCCAGCAATACCATTAATGGGTATATACCCAAGGGAATATAAAGACACATTCATGTGTATGTTCACCACATCATTATTCACAATAGCAAAGACGTGGAACCAAACTAAATGCCCATCAACAGAAGACTGGATAAAAAATGTGGTACATATACATCGTGAAATACTGTGCAGCCATAAAAACAGTGAGATCATGTCCTTTGCAGCAACACGGGTGGAGTTCGAGGTTTTCATCCTAAGCAAACTAACACAGAAACAGAAAACCAAATACTGCATGTTCTCACTTATACTTGAGAACTAAACACTGAGAACACATGGGCATAAAGAAGGAACCAGCAAACACTGGAGCATACGTGAGACTGGAGTGTGGGATGAGGGAGAGAATAAAAAACTACCTAAACAGTATTATGCTTATTACCTGGGGGACAAAATAATCTGTACACCAAACCCCACTGACATACAATTTGCCTATTTAACAAGCTTGCATATGTACTGCTGAACCTGAAATAAAAGTTTAAAAGTGATAACAAAATAAATGCTACCCACTGCCAAAAAAAACCTCTTCTTATCCACTTAAAAACTAGGCAATTAATTTTATTTTATTTTTTCTAACAGAACAATTTTCTGCTACATCGTCCCTTGTGTCAGAAACTTCTTGTACTTTGGGACATACTGAGAGTAGATTTATTGAGTTATAAATCCCTCTTTGAAAGAAAGTCCAGATATTTCTTAGATTTTACTTAAATGAGTAAAGGTGATATTTATTCTTTAATCATTCTTCAACCACTATCCAGATAAAATTCTTGTTGAATTAATTGTTGAAATTATTAACCTTTCCAGGTCAGTTGTTAACTTGGATAATATTATGCTGATAAAAATTTGATGACTGAAATAAATTTTCATGACATTTTCAAATGCCTTTATATTATCATCTTGAATATCTTGTCATTATTCAAAGAGCTTTTGTCATTTTTCTATGAGCAATAATGAACTCATAATATCTAAAATGACTAATTTTATTTTGCTTTATGTCACTTATAGTAATATCTTAGTCTAAAAGATTACTTTGGTTGATTCAGAGTTCTTACAAATGTTATTATGTTCTATTATTATTTTTAGTTATACGTGCATTTTCCCAAATTTGCTTTATCTCCACTTTAATATGGGGTATTCATATTCCTTGTTCATTTGCTACTAATTGTGAAGATGTTACCTGCTGCTGACTTCCAATGAATCCTTGATTATTCACTACATATTGTGGAACATTTAGCTCTACTAAACACTTTTAAAAAAGCAAACTCCAAAATAAAGACACTTTCAAATAACTTACAAAATGAAGGCCATTATTGTGGCTATAGGTTAATTTGTCTCTAATGCTTCTATTTTTATTCTTCCCAGTCTTGTAGAACCACATTTAACTAAACTTTACCTTGAACCTGGGGCATCCAATTTAGGTGTGCTTTTCCCCTTGTTGCTATTTGAATGTTAATTTATTTCTCACTACAAAAAAATTTGTATTCTTCTTCTTTTCTCTAATTCTTATTTTTTTCAAATATTATTTAAAAACACATTTCTTTAAAATCTCATTTTTCTAAAACCAAACTTTCTAGTTAATGGTCCTCCATTCTGATTTTATTTCATATTACTTCTTATTAACATGTAGATACTTTTAAGCCAGCCTTGTTAATTTTGCATTGCTTATAAAAATTTTTAAATTTTTAAATGAATATATTGTGTATCTTGAACCAAATTGCATATTTCTGTATTTTTCATTCCATATCTTTAACTATTATAAATGGATTCAACATACTGATTAACTGTAATTATTCACAAAGTATAGTTGATAGAGCTGAAGTCCTTAATTTTGTATGTACCACAGGTAAAATATTGAGAAAAGATATGTAAAACAATACATGTGAGAGTAATTATATATTATCTTTTCTCTCTTGAGCTATCAAAATATATATGAGACATTGATGAAAGAAACACTCAGTATGGTAAAGTGAGGGCAGATCCCCAAATTCCTCACCCCAACTTGAATCCACATCCTTATCATTGTGTCAGTTCTGAGATATTGCATTTCTCCATTTTTTGACTTTTGGACTTTGGCCCATGGCATGAGGCAGTAATGACAGTGTGGTGGTGACGGACCAAAAGAGGTCTCATATGATTCTACTCTCTCTGTGTCTTTCTCTTGCCATGAGAACAAGACGTCCTGGCTATTCCATTGGTCCACTGTGGATCTACTTTATGATAAATAAACTTGGATGAACTTGGTTTTGTCCTGGTTTACCACGTACCATGTCACCTCTAAGTTGCTAGACTAATAGAACATTGGCATGGACTCCTAAAGTACACCTAAGACATAGGCTTGGTGATTAAACCCTGAACAATTTCAAGACTCTTTGAGCCTATGGCTATCATATGGTACTGTGTTACGTTCTTCATTTCAGCAGACCAGCATGTCAAGCAAGGTCTTATTAGTCCTAATTTATCATGAATAAATAGTTACTACAATCATTTGAAGGCAGTAAAGTATACCTGGAAGTTGATAGAGTCACTCTGAAGCCATGTGTTGTTCCTATATCCATAATTGTGATTAGACAATTGCTCCAATCAGACCTAGCAATAGCGTGGTAGCTGGAGAGTCCAGCCTCTTTAGGAATATAGATTTAAGTTACTTCACATTGCAAGCAACACAAATCAGCATATATTCTGGTCAGGCATGAAGAGCATCAAGATGATTGGCAGAAGAGAAATATGATGAATATTAATTATTGTCTCAGGATTATACACTGCAGTATGGATTTAGCTTGGCACGCTAATACTTGTTTTAAGTTCTTTCTTCATACATTGTCACTGCACACCACCTTTAAGAAGCAGTTAGATATTGGAATGGATTTAGTATGGTGCATGAGTAGATCTGATCTGGGGCCACATCAACAGAAAATACATTGTGTTCACCCTCATCTACTTTCTCTTCCCATATCTTAGCAAGTAGCCCAGAACTCCAAATGCAGAACCTGCATCTCTGTCTAAGGGCTTTTGCTCTCAGACAAGCTCTGCCCATGGGTGCAGCAGGCCAAAAGTGTCAACTGTCTCAGGTTCCCTTAAGAGGGATCCTCAGCCAACGATGGATAGTGCAAAAATACCTCAGATTTTTTGCCCACTGTAGCATTTCAGTGAGGCATTTATACTACACTGGCTTTCCGAGTTCCCCAACATGATCAATGTCAGGTTTCCCACAGTGACAATGTACTTGAATATGTGTCTTTAATTAGCTGCCTTCCATCTCCTTTTACTCTTCCACTCCCTATTGTCTCCAGGGATTACCTACCCAATAAATTATTGTGTTCAAATCTCATCTCAAACCAAGATACAAATCTAAAACACATATTTACCATTCTTTCCCATGGAAACACATAACATGATATTTTTACCTTATAATCTGGTATCAGTATTTTGCATGTTATTTTAACGTGTGTACGTAATTTCGTAATTATATCCCCTCAAGAACTATAAGATATGCCCTAGTATTTACAGGATCAGTAAAGAAACCAGTTCCAAATTACAAACTTAACTACATGATGCAATGCAATAATGGAAGAAACAGTTATAGAAATAAGTTTCTCTGATTCTTGATTTGGACTCTCTCAATTATGTTTTTTGGCCAATTCCTATGTTAATAAAAAAGCTTGATGCTTACTTGCACATTCACTTAGAACTCCTAAGAGACAGCATGTGCTATATGTATTATATACAGTTCTAATCATGCAAAAGCTGTTCTGAAGAGAGAAGGAATTGTAATTTTATTTTTGAAAATGAAATTATCCCTGTATTTAAAGAAGCATAGATTGGGATTTACACATAACCTTAGTACATGATGGAATAAAATGAATAAGAATTTTAAAGTCTTCAAATAAGTATCTTGAACAAAGTCTTCAATAGCAGGAGAATAACAAAGATAAATAATAATCGTGCCTTATGCTTACAAAGAACATTGTAAACTAGGAGGTATTTTCACCCAGTGTCTTGAGCCTCACAATGACTCTTGAAGTGAACAGTATAATGGTCATCTTCTACAGTGAAGCATTCAGACTCCAAGTTGTCAAGTGGGTTATTCACTACTAAATGTATTTAGAAAGTGCTAAGGTCAAAACTACCAATTAAATTATAATTAAACTAGAATATTCCTTTATAAAACAACACTACGTATAAATGAAACATGAATTAGAGGAAACCTAATGTTTTGTATTTAACATCTATCTCTGTAACCATTCTTATTCTTTACTTAGAAATTCTACTGAAGAAATGAGATCAAATAGCTTTGCATAGGAAAAAAAAAACTTGTTTGTCGCATTGGAAAGTATTTATATTGGAAACACTACATGATATTAAATATAGGAAAATGGGTATTAATCTGTATTCTCATTTTTAGTTCCCAGAGAGTGAAATATGAGTTTCATGTCAATTAGTGTGAATGAAACTTCTCTGGAAAAGAGAAATTACTAACTTTCAACTCAGGACTCTCAATTCTACTATTTATAAGTAAGCAATTAATTATATATCCTAGCAATCTATATGATGCACTATAATTAATGTTAAAATTTATTTCTGATTTAATTAACTAATGTCATCAATTCATGAAAAGCCAATTCAATCCATGCAAAAAGTGAAAATGTTTTATCAATAGGCAATTTCCTTTTTAAAATCATAAGTGATAATTAGATAACTTACTTTCAAAGATAAAGTATTAGGTTTAAAGCAGAACAAAAATTGGCATATATAATATGAGATCATGGATTTTCATAAAGATAATTATCTATTATGCATTTTTTATCTCTGAAATAGTGTTCATGAAGTGCATCACAAAGGTGATAAAGTAAATTACAATAAAAATGTTTAACCATTTTGAACCAGTGTTTTATGAAATGAATTACATTTGTTTCAATCATAAAACAATCTTAAAAGCTGTAAACATAGGTATGTTTAATTCACTGTTTATTGATATTTGAAAAAATGGCCATTTCAGTTCACTAATTTAATTACAAGGCAAAAATATTAACTTCAGAAAATAGATTACTTAACTATTTGTCAGGGTACATTTAATTCCTAGTTCAATTTCAGCTTATAAATTCAGAATAAAATATTGTATCATCCCATTTTCCAATTTTCAGAAGGACAATTGTATAAATAATTCCTTTAGTTTGACAATGTGTTCAATTTGCAGTAATTTTTAATTCAAGAGGACTTTACAAACATGCATTTAAAATTCAAATGCCATTTTGCAACAATTGCAGTATTTTTGTTGTAAAATACATTTTTAATAAATCCATAATTCTTTCACACTTGTATTACTAGGGTATTTGTACAGCTCAATAGGCGACACTGTACCTATGCATTGTTCCTAAGTACTTTTCTATAACCCTATTATATTTGTATATTTATACCACATATAAATAATTTTTAGGCTTGAAACTGAAATCATTAGCACTTATCCTGAATGCAGCTGTTTCTAATAATGAGTACAAAATTGAAAAAGTTAGAGACTAGTAGTCAGATATAGTGTTTGAATTAAACATCAGATATTTGTTGAATAGTTTCCACAAGCTCCGTTTTGTTTGGATAAAGCATGGACTTTGAAGTCGGAAATAAGTTTGAATTTTATTCTTGCTGCTCTCTCAGTAACCAATTTGGGGGCAGCTTCTTAGAAGTCTTTTAGCCTCAGTCTTTTTTTTCTTCTTTTTGAAATGTAAAACATTGGGACATCTAATTCATAGGATTTTTTAAAAATAAATTGTGTAAAATACCAGTAACAGTGTTGAGCTTGAGAAAATGTTTATTCTGCACTTTGGGAGGCTGAGGTGGGTGGATCACAAGGTCAGGAGATCGAGACCATCCTGGCTAACATGGTGAAACCCCAGCTCTACTAAAAATTAAAAAAAGAAAAAGAAAAAGAAAAAAAAAACTTAGCAAGGCATGGTGGCGGGTGCCAGCTACTGGGGAGGCTGACGCAGGAGAATGGCGTGAACCTGGGAGGTGGAGCTTGCAGTGAGCCAAGATTGTTCCACTGTACTGCAGCCTGGGTGACAGAGTGAGACTCTGTGTCAAAAATAAATAAATAAATTAATTAATTAATTAATACAATAAAATGTTTATTCCGGCTTTAATTTGGTAGGATTTAGAAGGATATTAATATTAATAACTTATTTGTCTTTTACACAAATTGTTGGAAACTTTGTATTGTAATTAAAATCCACAAGATAATTCATTGATTAGTACCAAGAAATTCATTCAGGACTTGGCTTGTCCTGAATGCCTTAGTGTTCATTTGATTGGCACCATGACTAACCCAAAATCAAGAGTGACAGGTCAATAGGGACAAGCAAGATGGTAGCATGTGCCTGCATAGAATGGAAGCTGCAAACCAGGATGTAAACTGGTAAGAAGAATAAACTAAACTAATGAGAAGCCGGTAAGGACTAGAGATATAGGGAGGAGTTCATATTCTCTTTTAGGCTTTTTTTCTTTGGGAAATCCAAAAGGAGTCCACAGGGAAGAACAAAAAGGATTATGAGAAGTCTCATCTGTGGAGCTGGCAGTGGGAGAGGAACAGTGGTCACCGTAAAAAATTCACCCAGACTAATTTTCTCTATATCTCCGATGTTACAAAAGGCTTAAGCTACATGGGGAAGGGAATCAAAACTCTAGGCTGAGGGCACTGGTGATGGTAAAGTTCAGTATAAGTGACAAATGAAACAGGAAGAGGGATGCAGGGAGGAGCAAGGGGAGTTCTTCCACTGAGGAAGATCCAGGAATATGTGCTAGGTCCATCATTATACCTAGTAAAAGGAGAGGGATATGTGTCAAGACCATGCAACTGAGACATTCATGTATGAAGCTGGCCTAAGACTGAAGCTTTGCTGTAATATCAGAGAACTCAACCCCGTTCTGGCAAGCCTTGACTAAAAATTCAGAATAGATTATAGCTGGAGCTGGGAGAACTGCAAGAGATAGCCAATGTCTGGGGCACAGGACAAAGGAAATACCAAACACTAGGAGACTAAACCAAAAAATGTTAAGCTTCAGATTAACTGAAGGTCAAAATACTAACAACATCCTTTGTAACTATGTCTACTCTGGGTGTGGAATTATAGGTTGACATTGTTTTGTTTTAATACTTATACTTTCAATATGTTATTCCATTGTCTTCTTACTTTTTTGTTTCCAATGGGAAATCTATTTTCATCTTTACTCCTCTATACAACATGCCTTTTCTGATTGCTTTTAAGATTTTTTTAATCACTGAATTTAAACAATTTGATTACGACATAGTGTTTCTTCCATGTTTTGTGTGCTTGAATTCTGTTTAGCATTTTTTATTTTAAACATATAATAAAAGTTGAAAATTTGTGGCCAACAGTTCTTCATTTTCCTTTATTCCCCTTTCCTGTCTTTAAGAGATTCCAGTTACTTCTATATTAAGTTACTTGAAGTTCTGCTATACTTCACTGATGATCTGTTATGTATTTATTTCTTTCTCTTTTCTGGTTGTGTTTTATTTTAAATAGGTTTTATTGCTAGCTCTTCAAATTCACTAACCATTTCTTCTGTAATGTCTAGTGTGTTAATCTCATTCAGTGTATTTATTAACACACACATTATAACTTTCTCCCTAGAAGTTTACTTAGGTCTTTATTACATATTTCATCTTCAGTTACCTCTTTGAACATATATAATTTAGTTCTAATAACTCCCTTAGTGTCTTTGTCTGCAAATTCTAGCATATTCATCTGTTCTTGGAGTCTATCAATTGCTATTTCTTCTTATTTGGCATTTTTTTTCTACTTGTTTTTGAGAGCTTTGTAGTATTTCATTCAATGGTAGGAATTAAGAATTTTACCTTGTTGCATGCTGGATATTTTGCATTTACAAAAATATCCCAGAGCTATTTTCTGGAGGCACAGTGAAATTAATTTTGATCCTTTTCTGTCTTCTAAGATTTTTTGAGCAGGTCCACAGTAGTGCTCAGATTTGGACTAGTTATTTCCTCACTACTGAGGCAAGAAGGCCTATGTACTCTGCACATTGCTCTTTGAATCCTGAGGATTTTTCAATTTGGTTAGTGAGAACACAGGAACTATGACTAGTTCTGTATATGTAGGCCTGGCATTGTAAACTTTTTCTGATATTATTTATTTTCACTGAAGTTGGTTTGTTTGTGAGCATAGGCAGCTGAGTACTCTAAGGCAACTTCTACAGATCTTTGTAGTTCTCTCTCTTGAAATTATCTACTATATAATTATTTGTCCTGAGATCTCTAGCTTCCCTGTTCTCTGTAGACTCTCAGATCCACCTCAACTCATGAAGTTTGGCAGGCTTTACCCTGGTGTATTAGCCAATTTTCACACTGCTATAGAGATAATACAAAAGATTGGGTAATTTATAAATAAAAGAGGTTTAATTGACTTGGTTCCACATGGCTGAGGAGGCCTCAGGAAATTTACAGTCAGGGCAGAAGGCGAAGGAGAAGCAAGCACCTTCTTCACAAGGTGTCAGGGGAGATAGAGTGCAGGATAAACTGCCACTTTTAAAACATTCAGATCTTGTGAGAACTCCTTCACCATCATTTGAACAGTATGAACAGTATGAGGGAAACTATACTCATTATCCAATCACCTCCCACGAGGTCCCTTCCTTGACACATGAGGATTACAATTCAAGAATGAGATTTGGGTGGGGACACAGAGCCAAACCATATCACCTGGTTTGCCTTCCCTGTGCAACAGATTCAAAATTCTCTCAAAAGAATAAACTGGGTTAATTTTGTGGAGATTGCCTTATTTGTTTTTCATTTCTCAGGAATCATTGTTCCTTGTTGACTGATGTCCAGTAACTTGAAAAATATTGTTTTATATATTTTATTCATTTTTCTGATGTTCAGGTGGAAAATATATGTTCAGAATATGTTAATCCATCTTAGTCAGAAGCAAACATCTCTCTTATTATTATTAAACAAAATAGCCAAATGTGATGGCTAATTTTATATGTCAATTTGACTGTGTCACAGGGTGCCCACATACCTGGTTAAACATTCTTTCTGGGTGTGTTTTGAGGGTGTTTCTGGATTTTATTAGCATCTAAATTGATAGGCTAAGTAAAGAAGTGACTTTCTCCAATGTGAGTGGGCATCCTCTTAACTGTTGAGGGCCTGAATAGAACCAAAAGGTAAAGGAAAGGAGATTTTACTCTCTGCCTGATTGGCTGAGCTGGGAAATAGGTCTTCTCTTGCTCTTGAACTGAAACTTACAACTATTGGTGTTCTTGGTTCTTAAGCCTTCAGATTGACACTATTAGAATGAAAATAAAAAACAATGAGACCAATAGGAATGCACTTTTGCCTATCCTAGGTTCCAGCTTGCTGACAGATGATGGCACTTTTCAGCTTCCATAATTTATAGGCCAATTTCTTACAGAGGAAATATTTATGATACATATTATCTCTTTATCTCTCTCTCTCCCCCAACACACAAATGTATATTTATACTACATAAGATATATTGTTTCTTCTATTATATCTCCTATGGTTCTGTTTCTCTAGAGAACCCTAACTAGTGCACCAGTACACCTGTGAGAATCCATAGGGCACACATTACCATATGGAATAAAAGAACAACATCAAAAAATTGTGCAAATCCTAGATATTGTCAGAAAGGTTTTTTCTATGACTGTGATTATAGAGACCGCCCCTATAATCCAAGGACTTCTACCATAAAATAAATATTGACACAAACCATGCCATTCACTGTGATTATAGTCTGGTCCGCTCCCCGTGTATACGTCTTTGACCACCTTATGATTGAACTAGGGTAGCTTAATTTTTTTTTTCCCCCATTTCTCTCACCTAAGTAAAGCAAATGTGGCTATATCCCTAGTTTTGATTGATGAACATCAAAACTTGACTCCCCAGGCTCCTGAAAGGTGGCATGTCAAAGATTTTCCAGGACCACATTGGGACAGCAAAATTAATCCTGTAAAAGACAGCCTAAATATACCAACTGGTGGTCCCAGTTAATAAATTATTTTGCATTTCCGTAATTTCTTTTTTGTGTCATTTTTTACGCTCTTGCATATGCTACACTTAAATAAACAGGTTTAGTTTCAAGAGTAAGCTAAGTTTGTCATGTTTGAAGCTATTAATGCTATTTCTTACCATATTTTAAATTAACATTTATGAAGGACATTCATTTTTTACAATGAATTAGTCTCATATATACGTGTGTGTGTGTGTGTGTGTGCGTGTATATACACATGCAAATGTATGTATGTGTTTTTGTTTATTCCGTTACTCAGATATTTAAATAAGATTCCAAAATGTATTATTTGAATGAGAAAACTTGAATGACACAATTATTATCTCTGTATGTAGTCATGTAAATTTATACCAAAACTGAATATATCTTCATATTTATTAATGCTGTTTAGCAGACTTATTTAGCTAGACCATATTAGTTACATTCATTAAAATAAAATATATAGTTATTTTTATTCCTAGTGTTTTGCTGTTTTATTTTGTTAATTCAACCCTATTACATTAGATTTGTTCATAATATGAATAAGCCATCATCTAAATGTTCACTGGAGGAAGTTTAAGTTTTAAATGTGAGTAGAAAGTTTCTGTATTACTTAAATTTGTGGCCTATTGCTAACTATCACCTCAGTTTCTCCCATGGGTATGTAACGCATATAGCTTCAGCCTTATTTAGTATATCCAAATTTTTGCCTACAGTATTCTGTGGTCCCGTACTGTGAAACAATGTGCTCTGTTCGCTAGTCTACATTTTTCTACATGCACAACACACACACATACACTATACACATACACACAGAGTATAAAATTCAGACAAAATATTGCTATCCTTCAGCAAGTTTTTACTAGCTAATTCAGATCCAACAAAGACTTTCTTGGCAACCGCATATAATCACCTTATACTTCTAATCATATTTTATTCAATAGTAAATAGCTAGAATACTTTCTCTTTACTTTCTCCAATTCATATTCTATACCTCTCTAGATGCATCATCTCTTTGTATGTCGGTCTTTCCAAAAGACTTTAAGAAGCTTTGGAGAGAGGTAGAGAAAATAATGCATACTGAGTTATTGATATGTTATTATTTTACATACATTATTAAGGAAAACCTCTTAACTTCTATATGACTTAGAAATTATTTGCACAATTTTACTATGGATAAAACTTAGACTCAAGAAAATTGGTTTTCAAAGGTGGGATATGTAACACAGACAGGATTTAGTTCCAATTACATTCAATTCAAATATATATTTCTTACTCCTCATCATGTTAATTTATAGCCGTACCTCCATATATATTTGCTGACTGAATTAATATCACCTCCATGTTTTCTCCTATATTGATTCCTCTATTCATTCATCTTTGTGTTTATTTCTGTTCCCAAACATTGTTAAGTTATTTACACAAGAGCCTTTAGAATATTTGGCATATATATTTTAGGGGTTAACAAATACTTGTTCATGATAAATGCACTTTAGGGAATACATGTTTATTATTTTCTTAATGCATAAAATTTATTCAAGCTTTGGATTAACATGATAGCAGATAGGCTTTGATATAGGAATCCAGGGGAAGGATCCACTTAAAATAGAGATGGGAAAAAATGAAATCTATTTTTTTTTTCATCTGTAGGGCATGTTGCAGTTACTGAAAACTCAACAAACAGCACTCCTCTAAATTTTTCAACTGAGTTTTGAGGAATAAAAAGTGGTAGATAGAAAACAAAAATATCCCATTATAATTTATAAAGAATAGATTTGAAGGCATAGATTATATGTTACATATGAGAACCAATAATGGGATTCTTAATAGCAAATATCGAAATTAATAGTTATTGAACCAGTAGACCTGCTCCTTAAGGAACAGCACAGAATGAATTATCTCTTCACATTTGCTTACTATAAAGAGAAAAAAAAGCATAGATGAGCAAAACATGCCTACTTAGCTACTTCCACATTTACCAGTCATACAAAGTACTCCATCTCCTGTTAGCAGATTGAGTAAAAAGATAGAGAGAGGCTAGGAGTTAAGATAATTCAGAACCTTTCTCACAGAATAAAACATCACACAAAAAAGCATCCCTTTTTAACACTTCATAAGTTCAGTTAGTATTTATGATCATTGGCTAAAAAACATATGGAAACAAGTTCATTCTAGATTTATAATGATGATCATTAACCATATTTTACTGCAGCAAAAATTACATTTCCAAAGATTCTAAAATTCATCAGGGATGTATACATGAAAGATAAAAGTTCAGATAGAAGTATTTTGATATACCTAAATTTGCTTCTGTATTAATGTCAAATCATCACACTAGTTGAAAGATAGGGAAATTATTCTCAGTGCATCTGCCAAGCAATTCTAGACAACTTGACTGATTTTTTAGGTAGTAAGTTCTGAAAACAGAAACTGTTAAAAGCTATCTGACCTGAATTTATTCCGCGAAATTTTATTCCCATCTGAAAGTGTGCCTTTGATTTATTCTCTGTCACTGCTGTATCTACACTAATGCACCATTATGCATAGCTGATGTTTCAGATGTATAATCATCATTCTTCTTGAAGCCAGAACTTTATGATTACGTCAGACATTGTCTGGCATAATCTATTTAGCTAGTCAATTTTACCTCTATAGTTTCTGATGAATCTGGAATAATTACTTAAATATTTACTCTTCTCTGTTTAAAATTTGCTAGAACAAAGAAATTATGCATGCAGAAAGTGTGCAGGGCAGTTGAAGATAACAAATGATACATCAAGCCCAGCCTAATGTGGCTTTACTGGAGTAGAAACAGTGGTAATAAATCAACTGCCATTGTTGATAATAAAATACTGCATTGGCCTCCATCAGCCACAAGAGAAAGGTTAAATGTTATTTCTCACAATAACAATGTGGTCTTCATAGCTGACACCTTTAATATCAAATTCCATCATTATTTTATATCCAAACATTTGATCTTTATTCCTAATGGAACAATTTATAAAGAACTACTTTGTAAATATCTAATATCCCTGAAAGAGTTTCATTCATTTTATGGTTATTTTACCCCATAAATGTATCTCCTCTCTTTAGTGTAAGACTACTGTTTTGTAATGGGTAGCTGTGGGAAGTTGAAATTCATTCTGGTCAACTGTAAAGTGATCTTTTAATGATTGACTTCATATGAAGCCAGTGTTAGTGTAGGGTGGAAATTGAAATGTTATTAGTAAAAAACCTCAGGGATTTATTTTCTAGTTTATTAAATAAAATCTCAATTTTGTTTATATTATATTCTAAGTAACTCATTTCAAACACCAACCTCATATCTTGACCTATCTATACAATTATTTTTAATATGCTTTCTGTTAAGAATTAATTATTATAGAGTAGTTTTGCAATGTGTGTTGATCTTAAAGTGGAAGGTATGCAATCTGTTTCAGAAAAAGTAAATTTGAGGCTTCTATTTGTGAAGATATTGATGATATATGTACACATAAACTAAATGATTACATATCCTTCCAACTGAGTTCATAAATGAAATCACACTAACCGTTCATGTCCCACCTACACTTCCACTACCTGCTGCAATATTGACTATTCTTACTTCTGAAAGATGTCAGACTGGAAATCTGTATCTATACTAATGCACCATTATGCGTAGCTGATGTTTCAGATATATAACCATCTTTATACTGTAATAATCATAAGCATCTTTCCCGTGCTTCCTCTGTTCAAGAAGCCACTTTAAAGGAGATCTACTATGAGTGCTCATCAAGATAACACTAACGCTCATCAGAATTGTTTTATGTTTCGCATTCACTAAAGAGCCAATCTTAGAGCTCTTAGAGTGGTCCTGGGTAATGTGTAGAAGTAGACAGAGTGTTTTCCTGTGCGATTCATTGCAGAAATGTGTTAACTGGGTACCTAAAGTGGCATTTATGTGACCACTTACAGACTTACACACACTAATACTCATACCCCTCCACCTAAACCAGCAATGATTTTCTGGACAACTCATTCCAAGGTCTCACTTTGAAAGACATGTTTCTATAATAGACTATCTTTTATTTTTTCTGTTTTTCACATGTTGTTAAATCTTCACACATGTTTTCTAACTACAGAATCTTTCAAGAAACCTAATTTGAGAATACAGTCTGTTTTTTACTACAGGATTGTCAGCAACTTAAGTGTATGTGCTGTTAACTTTCTTTCTCATAGCTGTATGCTCAACAATTCCTGGCATAAGTGAACAGTCCTCAGGGTTGTGTCTGGCAAAGGTCTTTGTTTTTGTTTGTTTTCCAGTCTGAAAGTGGCAAAAATTAAATCTGTTTTAATCCCTGCTGTATCGTCAGCATGGTCCTGACATTGAGTACTTTTAAAGAAATAAGTGAATAAATGAAGGCAATTTGGGTGATTTTTCCAAGGTGTATCAGTCTAAATAAAAAGATAATTCAATATTCTATATCATATAAAATTATAAATTATGCATATATTTGAGTTTATGGCTTTTCAGTTTTCTGCCTTCACCATCAAGTTTTGAAACATATAAGATAAACTATCAGTTTTATAAAGAAACAAAAGTACCGGCTCATGTCATAGAAAATGGAAAGCAGAACATTTCTCCAGTATATAACTTAGAAACTAGAACTCATTTTTGTAAAGATGATGAAGAGCTTGTCATCCTTATTTTGTTTGATTTTTGCAGCAATCCCTGATAGAACAAATATATAGAAGGTGGGACAGAGAATTTTCTAGATCTTACCATACTACCATTTAGTTCTTACATATTTGAGCCTGCAACCAACTGTTTACCAAGAAACTTACATCCTTCTTTTAATATTCTTGTTTTATATGTTCCTCAATTGCACTCTTATTCTAGTAATAATATATTCGGATAATTTGGGAAGGTGAGGTGCATGCCCTACAGATACAGGATTCCAAATTTTGCATTTAAATTTGCACACATTTCAGAGGAAGAAAGCATATATATTTGTTGAGTTCTTAAGAGTTTTTAGGCTCAAATTATTAAGAACAATTTTTCCATGTTTCCCATATTCAGTTATGCCATTTTATTCTCAGACTAATCTTAAAACTATACATTTTAAATGTGACACTCTTATCCTAAAAGGATAATTTTCATAATTAGTTACCATACTACTTGTTTCTTCATAACCAGAAATTTTTATAGCCAAACGTAACTCCAACAACAAATCTTTTGCTGCCATGTGTTGTTAGAGTTTGCAATGCCAATTTGTATATAATAATTTTGTTTATAAATACTCAGAATATATTCCATTATCTGGACACAATGCTTTATATTAAATCACACCTAGGCCTTTGCCTTTATTATCCTTTAAGTTTATTCCTGGTTTCAAGTCCCGTGTTGTTTTGTTTCACAAGAAAGGAATGCTCATTCTTTCAGCTGCCTTAATCTTTCAAGATGAAATTAAGTCTCTTCTCCCTAACAACAGACATCAAACAGATTTTGTCTTTCTCTAAAGTCCAGACACAAGGTGCTGGGTCTCTTTGGGGAAATATAACTATGTTTAATTTATATCTACTAAGATTTTTATAGTGGGAGTAGAGTGAATACAGGAGCAAGAAAAATGTCAATGAAATCATAGAAGAAAAATTTCCAGAAATGCATAAATACTTGGGAATTTTTTTAGCTTGGAAGAGCTCTACTAAATGTGGAATAGCATGAGAAGTAAAAGACCTCAAATCAAATACATCTTTATAAAATTATATTAAGTATTACCTGATATTGTTCATCAAAAAGTTTTTAAAAATCAAAGAAAAGAAAAAGACAAATACTTTCTAAGGAAAGAAATGTAGATTATCTGGAAATTAATAAGATTAAATATTGATTAAGTGTAAGTGAGAAAACACTTTAAAGCAAAACTTTCAAAATCCTGAGGGAAAAATATTTCAAGAGGAGAATCTTATATTCCACTAAATGATATTTACTAAAAGTTTAAAATACAGACATTTTCAATTTATAGAAAGACACAGAGTTTATCTCCAAAGCACCTTTATTGAACAACATCAATAGCAAAGGAAGGTGTTTATTACTTGGTGTTTAAGAGAAAATACATTTAATACATGTTTAAAATTTTACAGAGATGAAATATTTCTATAGCTTTCTCCTTTGTTTTTATAAACTTATAAAACATATCTTTCTTTCAAAATAAGCAGGATAACTTTGTATATTTATATGTTTCAGAAAAATATATAAAATGTGGGAAATAAGTGGCATTTAATATACATTATTACATGGATATATGAATAAAACAAAATGGTACTCTACTATTTTATATAAAAATAATACATTTTGCTTTTTTTAAAAAATAAAGGATTATAGTCTTGGAAATCTTTTTCCATAAGTAAATAGAGAAACAAACCATTTGTTTTAGACGTCCATGATGATTGAATTCATAGATATACAGTAGTTGCCTTTCTGAAGTTTTAGTTACCCACGGTTAACCACAGTCTGAAAATATTAAATGGACAATTTCAGAAATGAAGAATTTATATGTTTTCAATTGTGTGCCATTCTGAGTAGGGAGATGAAATCTTACACCATCATGTTCCATCTCACCTGGGATGTAAATCATCCCTTTGTCTACCGCATCCTCAGAGTATATGTTCCCTGTCCATCAGTCATTAACATCCTCTACTCTGGACATTCAACCACTGTCAACACCATGGATCAAAGATCTAGGATCTCCCGAGGCAGATGATCCTCCTTCTGACATATTGCCAGAGATCAATAGTAGTCTAATGCTATCTCACAATGCCTACATCATTCACCTCACTTTATCTCATCATGTAAGCATTTTATCATCTCACATCATCACAAAATAAGAATGATTATAGCATAAAAAGATATTTTGAGAAATGTCACTTCACATAACTTTTATTACAGTGTATTATTATAATTGTTTTATTTTACAAGTTAGTGTTGTTTATCTCGTATTGTGTCTAATTTATAAATTAAACTTTATCATATGTATGTGTATTTAGAAAAAACACATAATATATTAGGTTTGGGACTATCTGCAGGTTCAGGCATACACTGGGTGTCATGGAATGTATCTCCTGCAAATAAGTAAGGACTACTATAATATTATATTTAGCCAATTTATTGCTCACTGACATTAAGATTGCTTTCTGTTTTTTTACCATTATAAAAATGATTTAATAAAACTATTGAAAATGTTGCATATTTGGCACATATTTTTATTGGAAATAAAACTTTGTTGTATTTTATGGTATGCAAATTTTATTTTGAATGGCTATTACTTAATTTCACTTCAAATATGCTAATATTTGTCTTTTCAGAAATAGTATGTGTGTGTATATATATATCCCTTCCTTAATCTTTTCTTCAATAATATTCTATGTCATTTTAAAGTCATCACAAAACTAATTCAATAATTACTTATGTATCAGTCAATGGCAGAAATTTACAATGCATTAACGTATGTAATTAAAAAAAGAGTTTGAGGCCGGGCGCGGTGGCTCAAGCCTGTAATCCCAGCACTTTGGGAGGCCGAGGCGGGTGGATCACAAGGTCAGGAGATCGAGACTATCCTGGCTAACATGGTGAAACCCCGTCTCTACTAAAAATACAAAAAACTAGCCGGGCGCGGTAGCGGGCGCCTGTAGTCCCAGCTACTTGGGAGGCTGAGGCGGGAGAATGGCGTGAACCCGGGGGGCGGAGCTTGCAGTGAGCCGAGATCGCGCCACTGCACTCCAGCCTGGGAGACACAGTGAGACTCCGTCTCAAAAAAAAAAAAAAAAAAAAAGAGTTTGAGGAAAATATATTTACAAAAGTATATTTGGTTTTCTTAAAAAGGAATAATGGTTTTACAGTCACCCCAACAAGGTTACTAACAGTGGATCAAACTTAATAACCTAGACCAGAAAGAGCAAGATCAGATAGAGCAATTTATAAAACACAGTAAGAACCTAGCTATAGAAGAAAACTCTCTCTGATCTTGGGTGGAGCATTACAGCCACTGAAAGCCTATAGGCTAGTGAAATGGGAGCTGAAGTGGGGAGAATAGCCTGACATTCTTCCTTTTTCACAATATTCTGGCAATGTATTTCATTGGCCAAATCAGAAGCCAGAGGGGTAAGACCATCTAGTTTATACCTTAACAAATACCTGCCTTCTGGGTAGAGACCAAGTTGAAGAAAGATAAAACTTGGCTCTACGGAGGCAAAGGAAGACTGCTCATAATACCTAGAAAACAGAGAACTTTTTGTCCTGAATCTATAGTATTTCAAGACCATAGTTTTAAAGTGAATAATTTATCTTTATCAGGAAAATAGAGCGATTACAATTACTTATGCCGGCAACATCAGAGTGCCTAAATATATAAAGCAAATATTAAATGATCTGTAGGGTAATACAGGTGGCAATACAATAATAGTAGGGTACTTCAATGCCCCACTTTCAGCAATGACTAGAACATCCAGAAAAAAAATCAACAAGGAAACACTGGACTTCAGCTATATTTTAGACCAATAGGATCTAACAGACATATACAGAACATCCCATCCAACAACTACAGAGTACACATTCCTCTCAAGTGCACATGGAATGCTATCCAGGATAGGTAATTTAGCCAAAAAACAAGCCTTTACAAATTTATGAGGATTAAAATGATATCAATTATCTTTTGATCACAAAATACGTAAGTAGCAACCACAGTAGAAATCTTGGAAAATTCACAAAAGCATGAAAATTAATCAACATGTTCCTGAAAACCAATGAGTCAGAGAATAAATCAAAACGGAAATTTTAAAAATATATCTTAAAACAAAAGAAAATGAAAACACACATCTCAAACATATGGGATGCAACAAAACAGTTCTAGGAGGAAAATTTATAGCAATAAATGTCTCTATCAAAGAAGAAGAAAGATCTAAAATAAAAAACCTAATGTAACAACTCAAAAAAAAAAAAAAAAAAGAATAGAAAAAGAAGAACAAACTAAGTCCAGAGTTCACAGAAAGAAACAAAGAAAGAACAGCAGAAATAAACGAAATAGAGTTTTAAAAAACATTAAAACTCAATAAAACAGGTTTTTTAATTGAAAAGATAGAAGAAAATTCACAAACCCTTAGCTAGACTTCCTAAGAAAAAAGAGAGAAGTCTCAAATAAAATCAGAAATGAAAGAGATGGTATTACAGTGGATAGCACAAAAATCAAGAGCTTTATAATAGACTTATTAACAATATGCTATTATATTAGATAGCCTTAAAGAAAGAAAGAAATTCCTAGACATATACAAACTACGAAGACTAACTCATAAAGAAAGAGAAAATCTGAAGAGGCCAATAAGTACTGACGTTGAATCAGTAACAAAAAATCAATGGTTCTTGAATCAAAGAGCCGAACACCTGATGGTATCACAGCTGAATTTTACCAAACATTTAAAGAATTAATGCTAATTCTTCTCAAACATGACCAAAAAAGTGAAAGTGGAAGGAATACTTCCAAACTCATTTAACTAGGCCAACGTTACTCTATTAACAAAGTCAGATAAGGTGACTACATAAAAATTGCAGGCCAATTTTCCTAGCGAACACAAATTTTTTAAATACTCACAAAATAATGGCAAAAGAAATCCAGCAGCACATATGATCATTTACCATCACCAAGTGTGATGAGCAAGGATAGTTCAAGACATACGAGTTAATAAATGTGATATACCACATTAACAGAACAAAAGACAAAAAAAAATGATCATTAGAGTAGATGCAGAAAAAATCATTCTACAAAATGTAATATCATTTTATGATAAAAACTTTAAAGAAATTATGTGTAGAAATAATGTACTTCAACACAATAAATGTCATAGCTGAAAAGCCCACATTTAACATACTGAACGGTAAAAAAATAAAAGTTCTGAAAGTTTTTTCTCTAATATCAAGAGCAAGACAAGGATTTCTATTCTTGCCACCTCTTTTCAAACATTGTGTTGGAAGTCCCAGACAGAGCATTAAGGCAAGAGAAAGAAATAAAAATGAATGCTAATCAGAAAGGAAGAAGCAAAATTGTCTCCGCCGATGATATGACCTTATACATAAATAACTAAAGATTCCACCAAAAACAGCTGGAACCAGTAAATGAATTCAGTAAAGTTCCAGGATAAAAAATTAACATAGAAAATCAGTAGAATATCTGTACACTGACAATGAACTAGCCAAAAACTAAAATTCTTAAATACCCCATTTACAATAGACAAAAAATATATATCTATATACCCAGAAGTAAATTTAACCAAGGAGATGAAAGATCTGAAAACTATAAAACACTGACGAAAGGAATTAAAGAGGGCTCAAATAAATGGAACAATGTCTCATATTCATGGACTGAAAGAACTAATATTGTTTAAAAGTCCATACTTCTGAAAATTATCTAAAACTTCAATGTATTTACTGTCAAAATCTTAATGTCATTTTTTTTACAGCAATAGAAAAAAAATAAATACAGTTTGCCAGGAGCCACAAACTCCCTCAAATAGTGAACACAATCTTGAGCAAAATGAAAAAAAGCTGGAGGCATCACAATACCTGATATCGAAATATAGTAGAAGATTACAGTAATCAGAACAGCATTCATACTGGCATAAAAACAGATACATCAGTGAGATAGAGAACTTAGAAATAAAGCCATGTATGTATGGACAATTGATTTTTTAAAAAAGATACCAGAAATGTACAATAGATAAAAGGCAGTGTCTTCAATAAATGATATAGGTACATTTAGATATCCACATGCAGAAGAAATTGGACTTTTATCTCACACCATTTGCTAAAACCAACTTAAAATGAATCACAGACTTAAATGTAAGACCTAAGATGTAAAACTACTAAAAGAAAACATAACAATAAAGCTCCACGACATTGGTCTGGGCAATGATTATTATTCTGATATGATCCCAAAATCACATGTAGCAAAAACAAAAATAGACAAATAGGATTGCATCAAACTAAGAAGCTTCTGTACAGAAAAGAAAACAATCACCAGAGTGAATAAAACACACAGAGTGGGAAAATAAATATTTGCAAACCATGTATCTCATATAGCTTCCAAAACATATCAGGAACTCAAACAACTTGATAGCAAGGAAAAAAAAAAAAATGCTCAAAGGATTTCAACAGACACTTCTCAAACGAAAAATGACAAATAGGTTTATTTTAAAATGCTCAATATCACTAATCGTCAGTGAAATGCAAATTAAAAACATAGTGAGATACCATCTCACACATGTTTGAATGGCGACTACAAAAAAGATAGAAGATAAGTTTTGGCAAGAATGTAAAGAAAACGGGTTCCTGGTACACTGTTGGTGAAAATGTAAATTAGTACAACCATTGTGAAGAATAGCGTGAGGGTTCCTCAAGAAACTAATAATAGAATTACCATGTGATCCAGCAATTCCACTTGTGGGTATATGTCCAAAATAATTGAAATCAGTATATTGAAGAGAGAATCTGCACTCTTGTGTTTATTGCATCACTATTTGTAATAGCTATGATCTGGAATCAACCTAAGTGTCCATCAAGGGATGAATGCATAAATAAAACATGTTAGAAATACACAATAGAATACTATTCACATGTTAGAGATACAAAAATAGAATACAATTCAGCCTTAAAAAAAAAGAAAAAGAGGAAACTCTCATGGTTTGTCATAACATGGATGAGTCTGGAGGACATTATCCTAAGTGAAATAAGCCAGGCATAGAAGATAAATAGTATGTGATTTCATTTATATATGGAATCTAAGAAAGTTTAACTTACAGGAGTAGAGAGTAAAAAGATGGTCACCAGAGGCTGGGGGCAGGGGTGGAGGAGAGCATGGGGATAAAATGACCAAAGTTTACTAAGTTCAAATTAGACAAGATTTAGTTTTCACGATCTATAACAAAACAAGATTGTCATATTTAATATTAATGTATTTTATATTTCAAAATTGCAAAAGGTATAGATTTTAAATATTCTCATCACAAAAAGATGATTATGTGATGTTTATTTGCTTGATATAATCATTTCATACCATATACATATATCAAAACATTATATTATAATTCATATATACAATTATTGTCAACTAAAAATATAAACATAAGTAAAAAATAAAATAAACCAAGTTTTACATAATATCAAGAAACATATTATTAAGTATTAAGAGAAATAATCACAACTCGCTTTCTGCATCTTAATGTTTTAACAATATGCACTTTTGATTTCCATTTAAATCCCTGACATTTGCAATGTGTTTGCATTAATAGAACATAATTTCAGACTTTTCTTGAAATGGTTTTATGTTTTGAAAAATTGTTTGTAGTAGCACTGGGCAGATTACTTATTGCTGCTTCTGAAAATAATTTAGGAATTTTTGAAAGAACATTATCAAACATGAATTAAATAACAGCACTGAATAAATTACCAATACTTTTCCTATCTACTTTTAAATACGTATTTCTCTGCAAAACAATAATAATAATTTTTAAAAATCAAGTAAAGATCAATATTTTAATATAATGTCTTTTTAAATATATTTCCTGCTATCAATTAATTATATTTAACATGAAAACATGGGTGTTCTTTGCTATAGGGAAAAGAAACATTCCCGGTATATAAGCTTGCATTTTGAAACTTGAATCACATTTTAAAGGCACCAGGCAGCTTGCAGCAAAAAAGAGAGCATGGTCAATTATTTAATACAATAAAAAATTACTTTGAGAATTATATGTACATTTACTCTTTTAGGAGTCTATAAAAGTATATCTAGTAACTGCTCATATATATGCATACACACACACACACACACACACACACACGTATGTATATGTATATTTGCCTGGACTATGGGGTACCCAGATATTTCGTCAAATAATATTCTGGATGCTTTGTGAGGATGTTTTTGGATAGGATTGGCATTAAAATTGGTAGATTGAGTAAAGAAGATTGTCCTCCCTAATGTGGATGGCTTCATCCAATCTGTTGAAGGCCTAAGTCGAACAAAAAGGCTGACCTCTTCCAAATCAGAATTTTCCTGCCTGTTTTAAAACTGGACGATTTGCATTTTCTTACTTGAGCTGAAACATTAACTCATCTTGGATCCTTAGCCTGCCGATCTTTGGACTGATGCTCCATCATTGGCTCTCCAGCTTGCTGACTCACCCTGTAGATCTTGAAATTTATCAGCTTCCATATTCTTATAAACCAGTTCTTATAATAAATCTCTTCAGACAGATATAGATATATAAATATGTACCCTATTGGTTCTGTTTCTCCAGAGAACTCTAATTAAAACACATTGCATTTAATAATATGGATAGCCTATAATTTAATGGTCTGTGGAAAATTACTTGGGGGCCCTAGGTATTGGAAAACTGTTTAACTCAAGAAAAAAGACATGTAAATATTATTTAACCTTTAACCCCAGGTAATCTGCATAAATTATTGAAGTTCAGGTTATCTGCCAAGGCTGATTGTGAAAGAACAGGGAAAAAAAATATGCACTGGCTAGAATTTGAGATGTTTTAATATAAGAGTTAATGCCTCAATTTTAAAAATATGCTCACAAGGTCAGTCACCCCGTTTAATTTTGGAAATGTTCAATCATAAACCCATCAATGGTTTCACAGTCCAAAAAAAACTAAGGATCTTTTTAACATAAATTTTGTCCAGTGTCTGGAAAGCATTGGAAGGAAATTACAAAGAATATAAATTTGGGTCAATTATTATATCAATTTCAGGAAGTTACCTCTATTGTGTCTGAAATAGTTGTGTCATATGGAATAAGTCAGTGTGTTTATTCCTAGAAATGCACATTAAACAATATTTTGTAATAATAAGCCCAGGGAACCACCTAGCAGTGAATGGTGGTTCCCAAAGGGGATTCCAACAGGACCATGTATGGAATATTTAGCTCTTAGGACTGTAAAAGGCTGGCGCAGTGGCAAGGAGCAAGCCAGAGTTCGGACCTTCAAGTGCAATGTCAGGAACTCCAGGGAATAGTAACTACCTAGTTCATATTCTAAAGGGACATAAGATTAAGAAATAAAAGTGAACTAGAGAATGCAAGGAAGTGGGAAGAGCTGGGACTATGGCTTGGCAGAAATGACCTTTACTCAAACTTAATAAAGTTGGAGCAGTGGAGTGGGTCAACTTCTCTAGCTTAGGAAATTGTGATTACTTGTTTTTTCATACTTGGGATTTTCAACAGAAAAGTGCATAATACCAAATCAGGTTTGTATACATAAAAATACCAATAAGATTCTTTTTCATTTTATTCAGTAATAGCATGATGAAACTTCCAACTGTTGGTTCTGAATGATTGAATTGAATCCCTAATGAGTCCAACTGTATGTTTTGTTGTGTTTTTTTTTTTAATTGGTTATCTTTATATATAGGAAACTCAGGTGTATATTCAGATTATAATATTGGGTTCCTTGATGTCCAAAATGAAGACATTTCAGAGTTTCTGAGGGTATAAGCCTATTTCCAGTATGTACAAGATAACAATTATAATCCTGATGAAACATTTCTTTCAAGTCCCAGTGGGTGGTTACCTGTGCATATCTCTGGTAAAGTTTACTTCTTACTTGCTACTTATGGCCTTGTGACATGTCATCAATGTATTGACACCCTGATCTTAAATCAAGGATCATATTACTAGCAGAGATAGAACTTTGTCTTTCTTAACTCCTGGTTTTGGTAAATGGATCTTTACTAATGGATTTTTCCAAAACACTGTCTAATTAAACACTAATAAACACTGTCTTAAAAAACCTAACGATTTTTTTCGGTTAGTAACCATATTTTTATCATGCTCATTTTATTTTGAATACTATGCATACAAGGAATATGTTTTAATCTTTACTTTCCCCAGAAAGAGTCACTTTGCTTGAACTCTTAGGTAAAATAAAATATTTCTTGTAATGCAGAAATGATTATTACAATTACTGTGCATTTAATCTTATTCCTCTCTTCTTACCCACCATACTAATTCAGAATTTTTTCCTATTTAACAAATTCCTGTCTCTTTACACATTAAACCCCATAAAAACCCTGCAAACTATGGTTTCATGGTGTAGTTTGAGTGAGAGATCAACAGGGAGTGGAAGAACTCTTTTATAGGACAGAATGGCTTAAAGCAGTTGATTCTTTAATGTGGTCTTTCTCATCCTCTGCTCAGAAAAAAATACAGCATTTTAATATTAAAACGTGTAAGAGGCTATATCCTCAGATTTACATTACTTGCAGAAAAATTTTAAGTTATCATTCTTTTATATTTTCCCTTTGTTTATCTGTGACTTGATGAAAATGTTCTTATTGATTGGTGCTTTTACAAGATCCTATCGGGAGCAACTGGCCTAAAGAATAATATTGACACTCAGAATTGTGACATGTCACAAACATTGAAAAAGGAAGTACACTTACGTTACTTCTAGAAGTCATCTGGTAAATTTAAACAAAAATAACTCGATGAACTTTTATAGGCCAACTTATTGATAAATCTCTTCTATCCGTTAGGGTTATATCATTTCATGTATACATGATGTCGTTTAAGATTGCCATATTTGCTTGTTCAATAGTATGGGAATATAGGTCTGTTGAGAAGGTATTTTCCAGCTCTTTTACTTTACAAAGAAAATGTTCTTATACATTTGTTAATTATTTTAATATTTAAAAGTTTAACTTATATTGTCCTTAGTTTTTTCCCCTATGATTCTGTAGTTATAATATGTCACATAGTTGAGGTCCACTAAATGTCTGACACTATATCATCTCTGAACTTAATATTTTAAAATTATTTATTAGCAAGATTTTGCTATCTCTAATCAAATATAAATTTAATTCAGCTTATTCATTGCATATGTTTCAATTTAAAATATGTTGTTCAAATTAGTTTTTCTGACAAAATCTTTGTTCTCAATAATATGCTGATTAAAAAAAGTAGTCTATATTTCTCATTGAGGTATATATTCTCAGTGACTGAAGCTATTTCTTAAACTATTAGCAAATTAAGTTATTAATGTAGAAATATTCATAAATTAAGCAATAAATTGATTTTAGAATGACTTGAATTAGAAGTTTCATTTCTACTCAAGGGAATTTTCATTGTGCTTGCAAGTTGGACAGAGGTGCTAATATCGAGAGATAGTGAAATCTATATACATGGTGACAATAATATAATTACTTCTGAAAGTCAGATGACTCATATAAAATAATGAGCAATTAGTGCTTACAAACAGTCATTTGTTATATATTATTATTAGAATGTCTACCATTAAAAGGGAATACATGAAGTATTGCCAATCTTAAAAGTATTATTTCAGAGCAAATATATTCTCTGATTACACAAATCACCTCTGATTTTTAAAAAACTGGTATATGTATTTGCGGTCTAGAATAATATATTCACTAGGTTAATGCTCATTGTTGAATTAGATACTGTGTTATGTCTCCCAGATTTCTCTAGGAGAAAATTCCTTTTTCAGGAGTTTTGAATGCTGAGGTCTCAAAACTGAGCTAATCCCTCAAAATTGTCCTCACCCAATATTATGCCCATGCCCTGAGAACAGTCTGCTTCTAAGAACTGATCAATTTGTATGAAAACCTAGTCCTCTTACTTTAAGTCAGGATATGTTTGAAGAACTATCTCAGTTTACATTTCCCTATAAGTTGAGCCCCCTATTACAACCATATCATGATTCAAATCCCCTTTCAGCACAGTCCTATTTCTTCCATTTCCTTATAAGACTAACAAATAATATTGCTTATTAAAATGATAATAAGCAAGATATAGCTAACATAAGGGAAACCTTGATAAAATACATGCATTCCAGAGCATGAGAAATTAATTCTATTGTCACGGAAACTTTGGGATGTTGTTTTTTTAGCCAGAAACCTCTGTGGTCCATGGCACCTTTACCTGAGATTTTCCTCATGTCTGCTGAGCTCATTCCACCCATTCGACCTGACAGTCTGTGCTCAGCTCATGCTACCAGCCTGATTCTCACACCTGCATGGGTGAGCCAGGCACAGAGGGCTGTGTGAGGGAGCAAGCGTGGGCTCCAGCCACTGCACATGGCCAGGCATGCCAGCTGCAGCAGGGTGGGTATCTCTAGGCGCTGGCTAAGCTGCAGCTGGACCAGACACACTGCAAGCACCTTCCATGGCTGGCACCAGGGAACTCAGTGGCACCCAGAAGCTTGGAGAGGGCATGAACTGCAGCACCTCAAAGAGGATGTCATAGCCCTGGCTCAGAGACCTCCTAGGTCTCGGTTCCCCAAAGGCTTCAGCTCTTCTCTCCTCTCTTTTCTTGTCATCCACAACGTGGCAAGCAAGGGTCATGTTTCAGCCTGTTTGTATTACAGCTTTTTTAGCCCCACCATTCGGCAGGTCCCAAGTTCTTGTCCGGCATCCAGGAAGAATGAGGACAAGTGGAGGGTGAGCAAGGCGAAGAGGAGCTTTACTGAGTGACATAACAGCTCAGAGGAGACCCGCAGTGGGTAGTTCTTTTTCACAGGCAGGGTATCCCAATGAATGTTCAGCTTTCAGCAGAGAGGAGACCCTGGAGTGGGTAGCTCTTCTCCACAACTGGTAGTCCCAACCTCTGCTGGGTACAGGGGGTTTTTATGGGGTTCAGAAGGGAGGAAGTGCATGCTGATTGGTTCATGGGTGATTACAGGCAGGCCCAGAAAAAGCAGTGTAAGTTCTCATACTGGTCTGTCAGCCCAGCCCCCAGACTTCATCTCCGGCTTGAAGGTGGGACCTCACCGGGGACCTTCCCTTTTCCGCCAGGAGCCTATCTGCCTCCTGCAGTCACCTAGGCTGTTTATGCTGAGAGGTGCCTGCAGGCCAGTACCAAGCTGCCCTCAGCCACCACTTGGCCTCCCTCCTGTGCTCATCAACAACCAAATTCCAGAGGGGGCTGAGACAGCCGGTGGCTGGCATATCAGTACTGCCCTTAGCATGCACACACCCAGTTGCATTACAACAGCACCCGGAATTGGCCTCAACTCATCTCCAAGATCAGAGCAAGCACTGAAAATTGGGAGAGGCTAGGCAGAGGGAGGAGTCACTTCTGAGCCTGTAGGGGTGAGATGGGGGACTTCCAAGTCCTTGAGAGTGCAGAGATGTACAGGTCTGCAGCCACAGCTGAGCAGCTGCAGCTGTACCTGGGAGTACATGGATCCCTCCTGCTCCCAGCTCCCAAAAGAACAGGGATGCCAGGGTCCAGAGCAGCAGCTGGTCAGCTGCAGCTGTGCCTGAGGAGCACAAGACTCTCACCCTGCCAACCGGGAAGGGGGTAGGGCTTTTGCCTATTCCCAGCTTCTGCTGGCTCCATGGAACATGCAGCTCCAGCTGTGTTTTCCCTACTGCAGCTGGCATCATGGCAGTAGCTGCTCGATATGGGCCATCACTGCCATCACTATAATGTTTTAGAGACTGAGCACATGAATAATATTTTAAGAGTCCAGCCATCTGTTGTGCTCTGGTGTATTCCTTTCAAAACAAAAGTTAATTGTGACACTTCATACCTCCCATCAAAGTAAAGGAGCAGGATTCCTAGATCTCTTTGGTTCTTTAGACAACATATTCTGCACTTGAGAATACCACTCCTAGCCATTTACTTACTGAAATGAAAACTGCCACCTTTGATTGAGGCATGAATAAGGAATGCCTTTGCAGAAGTTTTGGGCTGCAATGCAAGTCCTATTGTTAAGATCATACAAACTAGTAGACTAAGGAATTAAAGCTATTGGTGGTAGAAAAATATTCATGAGTCCAGTTGTGGTGGCTCACACTTCTAATCCTGGCATTTTGGGAGGTCAAGGCAGGAGGATCACTTGAGCACAGGTTGTTGAGGCTACAGTGACCTATGATTGCACCACTGCCCTCCAGCCTGGATGACAAAGCAAGACTCTAGAAAGAGCAGGTGGGGCCAAGATGGCCGACTGGAAGCAGTGGTGTTCAGAGGCTCCCATCAAAAAAAAGTATAATAAGCATGTTAATCCTTCACCGGCATCCAAGGTATCCAGGTTCTCTCATTCAAATTGAATAGAAGCCTGAAGTGACCCATGGAGAGAAGGAAGAACAGTGTGATACAGCAGCCCACTTGGAGAGCCACACGGGGCAGGGGAGCTCTCTTCCCCCAGGCAAGAGAGGCAGGGAGTGAGTGTGCTATCCAGCCTAGGAAACTGCTTTTCCACATAACTGTACAATCACAGATCAGAAGATCCCACTTACAGGCCCAGTCCACCAGGTCCTAGTGTCCCAACCTCAAAATGAGGAGATTCTTACAGCATCTCAGTTGGAATCTGCTTAAGGCTACCAGACTCCTGGGGTGGGGAGAGGCGACCCACACTGGCTGCTGCTGCCTGCTATCTAAGCCCTTTGAGTTCCTTTGGGGAGGGACAGCAGCCAGCATTAGGACTTGCAACTGCCTAACATGCTAAGTTTCCTGGGTGGGGGAAGGGCAGTACCTATTTCTATAGCTTCAGGCTGTGTTTTCCCCTGCTAGAGCCAGGGTGGCTGGAAGTCTTGGTCTCAAGACTTGTCACCACAGCCCAACACACTGGCTGTGGTAGTCTGTGGCCAGAGTGTCTCTTTGGGCCAGACCCTCATGCATCCTTCCTTATTGGGCAGGATTCCCTACAGGAACTCCAATAACTCCAGCCAGAGGCTAAGGGACAGAATTTGGATATCCCTGCGCCTGAACCCCAGTGGCGAGGGGTGGCCGCTGTCTCTGCAGACCAGCAGACTTAGCCTCTCCTCCTGGTAGTTCTGAGGAATCCAGGCAGCCCAGATAAGTGGGATTTTCCCCAGTAAAACACACCCCCACCCAACAAGGAACACAATACTTCGTTAAATGGGTCCTAACTGGGTGAGACCCTCCAAGAGGGATTCTCAGACACCCTATATGGGGGCAATCTTACTGGCATGAGTTTGGTGCTCCTCGAGGTCAAATGTCCCAGAAGGAGCAGGCATTCATCTTTGCTGTACTCCAGACTCCTCGAATGACATCTCCAGGCACAGGAGCGAATCAGATGAATAGAGCCTAAAGTGAACCCCCAGCAAACTGCAGCAGCCCTACAGAAGAGCAACCTGACTATTGACAGAAAAACAAGCAAGCAGAAAACAACAACAGCATCAACAACAACAAGAAAAGGTACCCACAAAAACCCCATCCAAGAGTCAGCAGCCTCAAAGATTGAAACTAGCAAACTCATGAAAATGAAAAAGAGTCAATGAAAAATGCTGAAAAGGTCAGAGTGCCTCTTATCCTCCAGATGATCGCAATGTCTCATCGTCAGGGACACAGACCTGGATAGAAGATCAGATGGATGAATTGACAGAAGTGGGTTTCAGATTATGGGTAATTAAAAACTATGCTGAGCTAAAGGAGCATGTTCTAATCTAATGCAAAAAAACTAAGAACCTTAATAAAAAGTTAGAGGAATTGCTGACTAGAATAACCAGTTTAGAGAGGAACATAAATGACCCAATGGAGCTGGAAAACACAACACAAGAATTTCGGGAAGCATACACAAGTATCAACAGCCAAATCAACCAAGTGGAAGAAAGGATATTAGAGTTTGAAGACCACCTTGCTGAAATAACAAGCAAAAAGAATGGAGAAAAAAGAATAAAAAGGAATGAACAAAGCCCCCAAGAAATACTGGATTCATAAAAAGACCAAATTTATGAATGAGGGGAGATGACAAGAATGGAAACGAGCTAGAAAACACACTTTAGGATATTATCCAGGAGAACTTTCCCAACCTAGAAAGACAGGCCAACATGCAAACTCAGGAAATACAGAGAATACCATTAAGATACTCCATGAAAAGATCAACCCCAAGACATATAATCATCACATTCTCCAAGGTCAAAATGAAGGAAAAACTGTTAAGGGCAGCTGGAGATTGAGGCCAGGTTATCTACAAAGGGAAGCCGATCAGACTAACAGTGGTCCTCTCAGCAGAAACTCTACAAGCCAGAGGAGATTGGGGGGCAATATTCAACATTCTTAAAGAAAGGATTGTTAACCTAGAATTTCATATCCAGGCAAACCTAAAATTCATAAGCGAAAGAGAAATAAAATCCTTTCCACACAAGCAAATGCTGAGGGATTTCATTACCACTGGACCTGCTCTGCAAGAGCTCCTAAAAGAAGCACTAAATATGGAAGGAAAACCTGTATCAGCCACTGCAAAGCACACCAAAATATAAAGATCAATGACACAATGAAGAAACTGCAACTAGTGTGCAAAATAACCAAATAGCATCATAATGGCAGCATCAAATTATCACATAACAATACTAACCTTAAATGTAAATGGGCTAAATGCTCCAATTAAAAGACACAGACTGACAAATTGGATAAGGAGTCAAAACCCATTGTTGTGCTGTATTCAGGAGATCCATCTTACATGCAAAGACACATATAGGCTCAAAACAAAGGGATGGAGGAAAATTTACCAAGCAAATAGAAAGCAAAAAAAGAGCAGTGGTTGCAATCCTAGTCTCTGACAAAACAGACTTTAAATCAACAAAGATAAAACAAGACAAAGAAGGGCGTTACATAATGGTGAAGGGAATAATTCAACAAGAAGAGCTAGCTATTCTAAATATATATGCACCCTATATGGGAGCACCCAGATTCATAAAACAAGTTTTCAGAGACCTACAGAGAGATTTAGACTCCTACATAATAATAGTGGGAGACTTTAACACCCCAATGTCAATATTAGACAGATCAATGGGACTGAAAATTCATAAGGATATTCAGGACTTGAACTCAGCACTGGATCAAGTGGACCTAATAGACATCTACAGAACTCTCTAGGCCAGATCAACAGAATATACATTCTTCTCAGTGCCACATGGCACTTATTCTAAAATTGACCACAAAATTGGAAGTAAAACACTCCTCAGCAAATGCAAAAGAACTGATATCATAACAAACAGTCTCTCAGACCACCGTGTAATCAAATTAGAACCTAGAATTAAGACACTCACTCAAAACCACACAACTACATGTAAACTAAAAATCCTGCTTCTGAATTACTACTGGGTAAATAATGAAATTAAGTCAGCAATCAAGAAGTTCTTTGAAAGCAATGAGAACAAAGACACAATGTACCAGAATCTTTAGGACACGCTAAAGTAGTGTTATGAGGGGAATTTGTAGCACTAAATGCCCACATCAGAAAGCTAGAAAGATCTCAAATCGACACCCTAACATCACAATCAAAAGAGCTAGAGAGGCAAGAGCAAACAAATCCAAAAGCTAACAGGAGACAAGAAATAACTAAGATCAGAGAAGAATTGAAGGAGATCGAGAGATGAAAAACTCTCCAAAAGATCAGTGAATCCAGGAGGTGTCTTTTTTTTTTTTTTGAAAAAATTAACAAAGTAGATAGACCACTAGCTAGACAAATTAAGAATATGAGAGAGAAGAATCAAATAGACACAATAAAAAGTGATAAATGGGATATCACCACTGACCACACAGAAATACTACAAAAACCTCTACACAAATAAACTAGAAAATCTAGGAGAAATAGATAAATTCTGGACACATAACACCCTCCCAAGTCTAAACCAGGAAAAAGTCAAATCTCCTAATAGACAAATAACAAATTCTGAAATTGAAGCAGTAATTAACAGCCTAGCAACCAAAAAAAAAAAAAAAAAAAAAAAGCCCAGGACCAGACAGATTAACAGCTGAATTCTACCGGAAATAAAAAGAGGAGCTGGTACAATTCCTTATGGAACTATTCCAAATAATTGAAAAGGAGAGACTTCTCCCTAACTCATTTTATGAAGCCAGCATCATCCTAATACCAAAACTGGGAAGAGACACAACAAAATAAAGAAAATTTCAGGCCAATATCCCTGATGAATGCTGATGCAAAAATTCTTAATAAACACCTGGCAAACTGAATCTAGCAGCTCATCAAAAAGTTTATCCACCAAGATCAAGTTGGCTGCATCCCTGGGGTTAAAGGCTGGTTTTACACATGCAAATCAATAAATGTAATCCATCACATAAACCAAAGACAACAACCACATGATTATCTCAATAGATGCAGAAAAGGTCTTTGATAAAAGTCAACATTCCTAAATGTTAAAAAGTCTCAATAAACTAAGTATTGATTGAACATATTTCAAAATAATAAGAGCTATTTATGACAAACCCACCACCAGTATTATATTAAATGGGCAAAAGCTGGAAGCATTCCCTTTGAAAACTGGTACAAGACACAAGGATGCCCTCTCTCATCACTCGTATTCAACATAGTATTGGGAGTTCTGGCAAGGCAATTAGGCAAGAGAAAGAAAGAAAGGGTATTCAAATAGGAAGAGAGAAAGTCAAATTGTCTCTGTTTGCAGACTACCTGATTTTATATTTAGAAAACCCCATCATCTCAGCCTAAAACTCCTTGAGCTGATAAGCCACTTCAGAAAAGTCTCAGGATACTAAATCAATGTGCAAAAACCACCAGCATTCCTTTACACCAACAATAGGCAAGCAGAGAGCCAAATCATGAATGAACTCCCATTCACAATTGCTACAAAGAGAATAAAATACCTAGGAATAGAGCTAGCAAGGGATGTGAAGGACCTCTTCAAGGAGAACTACAAACCACTTCTCAAGGAAATAAGAGAGGAAACAAGCAAATGGAAAAATATTCTATCTTTACGGATAGGAAGAATCAATATCGTGAAAATGGCCATACTGCCCAAAATAATTTATATATTCAATGCTATTCCCATCAAAATTGACATTCTTCACAGAACTAGAAAAAACTATTTTAAATTTCATATGAAATCAAAGATGACCTAATATAGCCAAGACAATCCTAAGCAAAAAGAACAAAGCTGGAGGCATCACACTACCTGACCTCAAAGTGTACTACAAAGTCTACAGTAACCAAAACAGCGTGACATTGGTACCAAAACAAATATATAGACTAATGGAGCAGAACAGAGACCCCTCAGAAATAGCACTACACATCTACAATCATCTGATCTTTGACAAACCTGACAAAAACAAGCAATGGGGAAATGATCTCCCATTCAGTAAATGGTGCAGGAAAAACTGGCTAGCCATATGCAGAAAACTGATACTGGACTCCTTCCTTACACCTTATACAAAAATTAACTCAAGATGGATTAAAGACATAAATCTAAAACCATAAGCCACAACTACTCTAGAAGAAAACCTAGGCAATACCATTCAGGACATAGGCATGGGCAAAGACTTTAGGACAAAAATTCCTAAAGCAATTGCAACAAAAATCTAAGTTGACAAATAGGATTTAATTAAACTAAAGAGCTTCTGCATAGCAAAAGAAACTATCATCAGAGTGAACAGGCAACTTACATAATGGGAGTAAATTTTCTTAATCTACCCATCTGACAAAGGTCTAATATACAGAATTTACAAGGAACTTAAACATATTTACAAGAAACAAAAACCATCAAATATGGGCAAAGGATATGAACAGACACTTCTCAAAAGAAGACATTTACGTGTACAACAAGCATGTGACAAAAAGTTCAACATCACTGATTATCAGAGAAATGCAAATCAAAGCCACAATGAGATACCATCTCATGCTAGTCAGAATGGTGATTATTAAAATGTCAGGAAACAACAGATGCTGGCAAAGCTGTGAAGAAATAAGAATGTTTTTACACTGTTGGTGGAAATGTAAATTAGTTCAACCATTGTGGGAGATGGTATGGCAATTCCTCAAGGATCTAGAACCAGAAATACCATTTTGCACAGCAATTTCATTACTGGGTTTATACCCAAAGAAATACAAATCATTCTACTATAAAGACACATACACACATATGTTTATTGCATCACTATTTACAATAGCAAAGGCATGCAACCAACCCAAATGCCCAGCAGTGATAGACTGGATATAGAAAATGTGGTATATATGCCCCATGGAATACAATGCAGACATAAAAAGTAATGAGATCATGTCCTTGTAGGGACTTGAATGAAGTTGGGAGCTATCATCCTCAGCAAACTAACACAGGAACAGAAAACCAAACACTGCATGTTCTCATTCATAAGTAGGAGTGAACAGTGAGAACATATGGACACAGGGAGGGGAACAACACATGCCATGACCTGTTGGGGATGGGGGGTGAGAGAGGGAACTTAAAGGACAGGTTAATGGGTGCAGCAAACCAACATGGCACATGTATATCTATGGAAAAAACCTGCACCTTCTGCACACGCATCTTTTTTTTTTTTTTTTTTTTTTTTTTTTTTTTTTTTTTTTTTTTTGTAGAAGAAATAAAGAAAAAAAAAAGAAAAGGAAACATAAAACCAAGTAATAAATTTAAAAAAAATAAATAAAACTCCTGATAGACTTGGCTACAAAAGAAAGACTTTAAAAAAAAAAAAAAAGAAAAGAAAAGAAAATAGAAAAACATTCATACGTCACTCAAAAAAGATCTGAAAATGCTACTTTGCCATGAGAGAAATGCTGATCCTGGGATAGCAAGTGACCATTCAGCCCATCCTTTATGAGCCAGCTTCTGTGAGACCCTCCACATCATGTGGTCTTGTAGATCCAGCTATCTATTTCAAGGTTGAAGGAATGTATTTGAAATTGGGCAGCATCAAAGTTAGGGCTACAAGTAATTTGTGTAAAGTGACTCAGACTTTCAATTTATCTGACACTGGTGCACTGGGCCCTGTCCCTCAGCTCACCCCTATGGTTACATTGGCATCCACTCAGAACAGCCCATGTTGAAGGCAAAGGCCAAGAAAAAGTTTGTGAGTACATTGGCTTGTGGTTGCAAATTAAAAATGTGCTAATTCTACTGCATAAGGTGGGCCTTGATAAGGCTCATGCACTCAAGAGTGTGAGAAATATACTCTATAATGTTTCTGGGACTCAGCGTATCGATAAGTGCATTGTTTTGGAGTCCAGTGGCCTGGGGTGTTCTGAAATGTCCCTCAAACATAAAGAAACCCGATTATAGTATCTCACAACTCCCACCATAAAGAAATAAGAATCGTGAGAAAGGTCGGGTTACCCACAAAGGGAAGCCGATCAGACTAACAGCAGATCTCTTGGCAGAAACTCTACAAGCCAGAAAAGAGTGGGAGCCTATATTCAACATTCTTAAAGAAAATAATTTTCAACCCAGAATTTCATATCAAGCCAAACTAAGCTTCATAAGTGAAGGAGAAATAAAATCCTTTACAGACAAGCAAATGCTGAGAGATTTTGTCACCACCAGGCCTGCATAACAAGAGCTCCTGAAGGAAGCACTAAACATGGAAAGGAACAACCAGTACCAGACACTGCAAAAACATGCCAAATTATAAAGATCATCAATGCTAGGAAGAAACTGCATCAACTAACGAGCGAAATAACCAGCTAACATCATAATGACAGGATCAAATTCACACATAACAATATTAACCTTAAATGTAAATTGGGTAAATACTCCAATTAAAAGACACAGACTGGCAAATTGGTAGACCCATCAGTGTGCTGTATTCAGGAGACCCATCTCACATGCACGGACACACATAGATTCAAAATAAAGGGATGGAGGAAGATCTACCAAGCAAATGGAAAAAAAAGAAAAAAGAAAACAAAAAAGGAGGGATTTCAATCCTAGTCTCTGATAAAACAGACTTTAAATAAAGATGAGAAGAAACAAAGAAGGACATTACATAATGGTAAAGGGATCAATTCAACAAGAAGAGCTAACTATCCTAAATATATATGACCCCAATACAGAAGCACCAAGATTCATAAAGCAGTAGAAATCAAAACTAAATTTCTGATATAGGAATATACCTTAAGAAAACTAACTAGACACTTAATGCCAAATTGACTACAGAGACTAACTTACATTCTGAAAGGGACAGTAATTCGTCATGACTGGAGTTCACACATTCTTCAGAGCCCTAGTTTTTGCTAGTATTTCCTTTCCCACAGAACCTCGGTTTTACCTAGTATTTTAGTGCATAGAGTGTTTGATCCACTAACATGGTATTCTGCATAACATTATATTATAACAAGGAACTCTAGAGGAAAGGATATGAAGAAATGGAAAACTGAGGCATGTTACAGAAGCCAGGTTGGTAACACCCCGCTCAGATGGAGCACCATATTTTAGGAACAATATACATACTAAATCAATGTAATAATGTGGTATCTCTCCTCATTATGTAAAATAAATAAGCTTCAGAACCAAGAGATGGAAGTAGGAATGACTGTAATTACCATTACTATCAGTGATTGACTTGGTAAATGTGTGCTTGACATATCTACAACTGTAGTCTCCTTAGATCTGAAAGTCTAAGTTCCCCAGGAGGATACATCTCTACCAGGGTTGATTGACAGAATTTCAGTAAATTTTAAGGTATGGCTGCCACATCATGTTAGTCTCCTAATACTAAAAACAAGCAGGGAAGAAAAAAGTCACTATCTTGGCAGAGATAGTGACTTTAATCATCAGAAGAAGGAGGTAGGGTTATTATTAAATTACAGGTAAAATGAAAAATATATTTGGCATCCAGATGATTCATTGGGTCATAAATTGGAACTCATCTGCCATTTTAAAAATAATTTTATTGATATATGATTAACATAAAATACAATTTTCCTAGTTAAACCATTCAAGTCAATGGTTTTTAGACTATTATATCATTTTTTAGTTGTGGTAAAATATATAAAAACTGTGTATATTATAAATTGAATAAAACGTACATATAGCATACATTTTATAATTAAATTTATATACATGATCTCTATATAATTGTATATATTTATATATTAACATAAAATTTACCATTTTGATTATTTTCAGGTATACAATTCTGTAGCATTAGTTGCATTTAGAATGTTATGCGACCTTCATCACTACCTGTTTTGAAAAGGTTTTTGTCATCCAGGAAGGAAATCCTATAACCATTAAGCAACAACTTCCACTTCTCCCTCCTTTCATCTCCCCTCTCATCTAATCTATTATTATCTCTATAAATTTTCCTAAATATTTTATATAATTGGGATGATACAATGGTTTTCCTCATGTATCTGGCTTATTTCATTTAGCATAATGATTTTAAGACTCATCCATGTTGTAGCGTGTATCAGAACTTCATCCCTTTTATTGCATAGTATTATTTTATTGTGTATTTGTAGTACATTTTATTTATCCAATAATCAGTTTAAATACACTCAGGTGGTATTTGCCCTTTGGCTATTATGAATAATGCAGGAATAAATATCTGTTTGAGTCTCTATTTTCAGTTCTTTTGGTATGTACCCAGGATTGGGTCATATGGTAATTCTATGTTTAGCTTTTTGAAGAACCACCAAATATCTGCCCAATTTTGACAATAAATACATGACCATGGCAGCCTTAACTGGAGAAGGGCATCATGGCCTAGAGAATCAGCTTTTCAGAAGAAAAGTTGTCTTTCCTGACTAGTGGAAGTTATAGTTGAAGTTGAGGGGAATCTAGAAAGGGTAGCAGAGGAGGAAGATTACGCATATCATGTGTGGCCCTGAGACCAGCTGAAGCCAGGGGAGTGAGGCTTGTGTTAGTCTCAATAATAATTTTCTCTCAGGAAGTGAGACCTGAAAAATCTATTTCCAGAAGAAATAAATATATTATTTGAAACAAAGGCTCTAAGAGACACAAAGAGTGGACTGCAATGGAAGTTGTAGTGTACTGTTTAAGTCCCCTTTCAGAGTAAAGACACTTGTTAGCCCAGGTGCTGAGAATAATAGCTGCCATTGTATCATAGAAGTGTCCCTTCCAAGGAATTTCTCTCAGCCTAAAAAGGCATCTTTATACACTCTTACATCTCCTCAATGGGAAGAAACCTGTAACAAAAGCAATTAATACAGGAATATATAAAGCCAAAATACTTTTCCTCAATTTATTTCTGAAGGTCTAACCCAGTTTTAGAACTCACAGTGAGATCAGATGATCTGTTGCAACTATATCATAGTTAAATTTCTTCTTCTACCCATTTTTGTTTTCCGCTTCCCCCCCCCCACCTTATAGGTATAATTCCTTAAATTATTCTCTAATATATTTTTCTTTCATTTGCCATTCTGGTAACCTGATTAAAAAACTAATTGTCTTAGAAAATCTGAGAAATTGCAATTACTATTAGTAAATACTGAAACTGATTTTTGGCTTGGTTTTATCTCTGACTTATTATTTTCCATTTACAGGAAAAATTCCAGTTTGTTAACATTGAAATTCCATATTCTTTCCAGAATGACACTTTTCTTTTTCTCTGATAGTGCAAAGAATGCATTACACTTTCTATTTAAAATTAACTTATGGAATATGATGGGTAGTGAAGACTTTAAAGGAAGTCAAAGCAAAGCAATAACTAAATATTTAGGGAAAAATAATGGTGATATATTGTATGCTTATGAGTATGAAAAAAATAGAATACATGGCAGCAATAGTGCAGAGAATAAGATGAGAATAGTTCAGACTATATTGGTATAAGATAAACTGCACAAGAAGTGGAAAGATATCATTGGAAGTTAGACTACAACTGAGTAAAAGTGTATATTTCAAAACTGGTACAACTACTAAAAAAATTAAACAGGTGTACATGATGAGACAATAGTGAAGATGAAATGTAACCATGTAAAATGTTCATTTAACACAGAGAAGGCATAAATGGAGAAAAAAGCTGAATAAAAATGAAACAAACAGAAAGCAGCTATAGCAATACTCACATTAAATATAAAAGGTTAGAAGATACCAGTTAATAAATATATTGGTAGATTGAATGAGAAAAGAAAGAGCCAATTATATATTAGCTACAGGAAGCACACTTTAAATATCTGAGCTTAGAGCCATTAAAAGGAAAAGGATGAAAATCTTTATACCATACATATGTCAAAATAAACCTCTTTAGTTATACTAATATCTGACAGAATAGATTCAGAACAAGAAATGTTACCAAGGATAAAGGGCGACATTACATAATGATAAAAGTGTCAATTTTCTAAGAAGTTACAAAAATTTTAAATCTGCATGTACCTAATAACAGAGCTCTGAGTTATATAAAGCAAAAACTCATAGAAGTTGAAGAAAAAATAGAAACAAATATCCAAAATTAGTTCTGGAAACTACAACACTCCTCTCTCTCTAATTAATAGAACTAATAGCCAATCAGTAAGAACGTAGAAGAACTGAACAACTCCATCAAAAGAAATAATTGACATTTATGGAACACTTTCCTAATGTCAGCAGAATACACATTCTTTTCAAATGTGTATGAAACCTTTACTTAGAGACAGCATATCCTTAGTCATATAGCAAACTATACGAATAGAAACAGTAGAAATAATACACATTTTTTTCTGACCATACAGAGCTAATCTAAAAATTAATAATTATTTAAAATAGTCCAAACTATTTGGAAATTAATTAATTTATATATATATATATATTTTTTTTGAGACAGGTTCTCACTCTGTCTCCTAGTCTGGAGTGCAATGGCACAATCTTGGCTCACTTCAACCTCTACCTTCCAGGCTCAAGCTATCCTCCCAATTCAACCTCTTGAGTAGCTAGGACCAAGGCACTTGGCTAATTTTTATATATATATATATATATACACACACACACACACACACACACATATATACATACACATACACACACACACATATATATGTATTTTTTTTTTTTTTTGAGACTGAGTTTCACCATGCTGTTCTCAAGCATTCTGCCCCCACTGGGCCTCCCAAAGTCCTGGGATAACAGGCCTGAGCCACTGCACCTGGTGGAAATTAATATATTTCTTAATAACCTATGGGTTAATGAGGAAGCCTGAAGAGATATTGAAAAAGAAAACTTAAATTGATTAAACATGAAAATAGAACATATCCAAATTTGTGGAATCCATCTAAAACGGTTGAGTATAATGTATAGCACTCAACTCTCATTTTAAGCAAAATTACATTCTCAAATCAATAATCTCAGATTCCACCTAAATAAAGCAAATAAAATTCAAAGCAAGTGAAAAAATCATAAAGAATTGAGCAAAATTCAATCAGAGAAACCAAAGAAAATAAACAATTTCAGTGAAGCTAAAAGCTGTTTCATTGAAATGAATTATAAAACCAATTGCATTTTATCAATGAGTAGATTAACACTCAGAGAGTTTAATTTATTTGCCCAAAGTTATGTAGAGGCAGAAATGGAATAGAATCTAGGCCTTTCTTGATCTGAAAATTCCTGATTACTAGCCTGAAAGTTTACATATTTCACCTTGGCTAATTTAAATGAGAGAAGACTTCCAGAGTCTTCATTTAAATTAAAAATTTGGCAGAATGTTTTTGTTTTCTCTTTCAGGTATAGAGAAGATATATGTTCCAATCTCACCTCATAAATCAAAGAAGAATTGAAAAGATATGTACCATTGAGAAATCAGAGATGCCAAATTAAATGCTATAATGATGGCAACATTTCATTAATTAAGACAATCTATCCATGGTTAAAGTTTAGTTACACAAGTCATAGCAACATTTTCCAAAGTTTGAAGGTCTTTCACGTCTTACTTATTAGAAAAATACATGTATAGACACTTTATTTTTATAAAACTCAGAGTATTAAACATTTTTCTTTCATCTCTGAGAGAATGAGAAAGATTTTATTCTTCCAATTTTGCTGAGATTTCTTTAATTCACAGTTAGAAGATCTTGCAGTTTCAGATCTTTAATCACAAAGAATGGCGAGTTTTCAACATCTCTGCTTGCAGTTTCTCAAAGTTCAAACTTTATGTACTGAATCATTATTAATTGTTTCTTTATATCTGTAACTGCAGCCCAGCTTCACAAAAGGCTTGAATTTGAGTTTTGCTAAGTTGCACTTATCTACAAAATGATTATTACGACCACATTGTATGCCTGTAAGAGTGTCTCTTAAAGTGCTGTCTGATATACACTGTGATAAAATTTGGATGGTGGGTGTTAAAATCTATAGTCAGTTTTAGTAGAAAGTGCAGATTTATGATCGAGTTGGACCTCAAAAAGAATCCCTCTGTGAATATATTCATGAATTCATGAACTAGCTCAACAGTCTCTGAATTGAGGCTCACATCTTTATATTCTATTTTGTTCCCAAGATAAATTATTATTTTAGGGTGGTGTCCATAGCAAGGGATAAAAAAATCTCAACTAAAACTGGCTTAAGAAGAGATCTAATTTGTTCACATTACTGAAAAGCATAGACACAGAACAGAAAAGCACAGAAATAGAATTAGCTTCAGGGAGAATTTGAATCCAGAGTCTTCTTTAATAGCATCAGATCTCAGTACATATGCCTGCATTATCACAGCCTCAAAGTAGGTAGAAATAAAAAAGAATATGTCTTAATTTTGTGTCCATACAAGTCTGTTGTTAATTGATAGTAATTAAACCAGCTTGGGTCATAGGCTTATCTCAGAACAATGGATGTGGCCAGGGGTTGAAAATTACATTGTTTAGTTCTGTCTTTGTTCCATTCTTACTACTAGACCCAGTGTTATCTTCATCATATGGGATGACGGCGAGGGAAGATTCTGTTTTTGTTTGGCTTGGTTTTTGTCTTTTGGGTTTTTGGTTTTGCCTAAAGGAAAATTGGGAGTCCCAAAAGAAAGGAGTGCATGCTGAGGAGGTAGAAATAATAACCACAGATTATAGTTTTTTATGTAAAAAAGAGTAGAATAATTTTTGAGAACAGTTCTCCTTTTCCATTTCAAATACGGCAGCACAACTTCCGACATGAAGTGTCACTCTCAGTGGCATATTTCAGAATGACATGCCACTTAACACTGCTGTACTGATTAGTTCGGGAGGAAGTTATGATCAGAACAGTTCTTGCAACTATTCTACTTGTGTGCTTGCTGACAGGAATTCAGAGAAGTCTTGCTTGCTTGATGGGAAGATAAATGTCTTAAGAATTAAGAGCAACATTATATTCATGTTTTAGAGATGACTGTAGGTTGCTTGGTTAAAAAGGGAGAGCTGCCACTCAGTGGTAAGTGAGAAAGTGTTTGAACTTCTAGAGCACTATGCTTGAGCTGCAGACAGAGTGAAGAACTCACCCAGAAAATGGGTTGCCCTTTGGACATCTCAACCTAAATGTAACATTTCTATTCAAAACGAATGTCTTCAATCAATAACCCTGCAAATACAGCAGAAATTATATCTACAATTTTTCCAATAGTTATCTTCCAACACCCATATGGGCAATGCTGAATTTAATGTGACCTGTGGCATGGATACTTTTTCTATTCTTACTTATCCTCCTTCAACAATTATAATTGCTCCCTTAGGGAATAATTCGGGATATTCTTCAACAATTTACCCCTATAAATGATAGGCTATTTTCAAGCTCAGGTCTAACACAATAAAATGCAATATAACATGTAGTCAAAAAGACTTGCTGAAGATTGAAATAGGTAGTTTAATGTAAATCCATAACTCAGATTTCAATCTGTCATTGTTTTGCTATCTTTAGGAATCCAAATACTCATGAAACTTTTCAAAATGTACTTTCTTTATATTTTACTTCCATTTTTAAAAGTTAATAGAACCTAATTAATTATAATTAACACTTCTAAGATAGACCACAGACTTTGGGCTTTTGGCATTTTAATTATATTTCATTATTTACTTAGTCATTGACAGTGCCTATACCCCACAATGGTCCCTTTCTAGTGTTGATGCAGCATTAAAAAAATGGCATTATTGAGACACAGGACAGAGGCTTCAGGGGTAGCTTGACTAAACCAGAAGGTCACAACAGGCCTGAGAGGGAGTCAGGGAAGGGATTATTATCCCCACTTTATAGATGGGAAAACAGTGACAAAGAATTTAGGTGACTTGGAGAGGTGCGCCCATGATGGCTGAATGGGAACAGCTCCAGCCCCCAGTTCCCAGCATGAGCGACACAGAAGACAGGTGATTTCTGCATTTTCAACTGAGGTACCGGGTTCATCTCACTGGGGTGTGTCAGACGGTTGGTGCTGGTCAGCAGGTGCAGCCTGACCAACGAGAGCTGAAGCAGGGTGAGGCCTTGCCTCACCTGAGAAGTGCAAGGGGGAAGGGAATTCCTTTTCCTAGCCAAAGGAAATTGAGACACACAACGCCTGGAAAATCGGGTAACTCCCACCATAATACTGTGCTTTACCAAGGGTCTTAGCAAATGGCACACCAGGAGATTATATCCCACACCTGGACCATGCACACGGAGCCTCCCTCATTGCCAGCACAGCAGTCTGAGATCTAACTGCAAGGCAGCAGTGAGACTGGAGGAGGGGCACCCACCATTGCTGGGGCTTAAGTAGATAAACAAAGCCACCAGGAAGCTCGAATTGGGTGGAACCCACCACAGCTCCAGGAGGCTGGCCTGCCTCTGTAGACTCCTCCTCTGGGGACAGGGCATAGCTAAACAAAAAGCAGCAGAAACCTCGGCAGAGGTAAATGCCCCGTCTGACAGCTTTGAAGAGAGCAGTGGATCTCCCAACACAGAGGTTGAGATCTGAGAATGGACAGACTGCCTGCTCAAGTGGGTCTCTGAACCCTGAGTAGCCTAACTGGGAGATATCCCCCACTAGGAGCAGACTGACACCTCACAACTCACACGGCGGGGTACACCCCTGAGACGAAGCTTCCAGAGCAAGAATCAGACAGCAACACTCGCTGTTCAGCAATATCCTATCTTCTGCAGCCTCCACTGCTGAAGAACCCAGGCAAACAGGGTCTGGAGTGAACCTCAAGCAAAATCCAACAGACCTACAGCTGAGGGTCCTGACTGTTAGAAGGAAAACTAACAAACAGAAAGGACACCCACACCAAAACCCCATCAGTACGTCACCATCATCAAAGACCAAAGGCAGATAAAACCACAAAGATGGGGAAAAAGCAGTGCAGAAAAGCTGGAAATTCAAAAAATAAGAGCACATCTCCCCCTCCAAAGGAACGCAGCTCATCGCCAGCAATGGAACAAAGCTGGATGGAGAATAACTTGGACGAGTTGAAAGAAGAAGGTTTCAGTCAATCAAACTTCTCAGAGCTAAAGAAGGAACTGTGTAACCAGTGCAAAGAAACTAAAAATCTTGAAAAAAGAACGGATGAATGGATAATTAGAATAATCAATGCAGAGAAGACCTTAAAATAACTAATAGAGATGAAAACCATAACACGAGAACTACGTGACAAATGCACAAGCTTCAGTAACCGACTCGATCAACTGGAAGAAAGAGTATCAGCAATTGAAGATCAAATGAATGAAATGAAGCGAGAAGAGAAGTGTAGAGAAAAAAGAGTAAAAAGAAATTAACAAAGCCTCCATGAAATATGGGATTATGTGAAAAGACTAAATCTATGTCTGACTGGTGTACCTGAAAGTGATGGAGAAAATGGAACCAAGTTGGAAAACAGTCTGCAGGATATCATCCAGGAGAACTTTTCCAACCTAGTAAGGCAGATCAACATTCAAATTCAGGAAATAGAGACAATGCCACAAAGATACTCCTCAAGAAGAGCAACTCCAAGACACATAATTGTCAGATTCATCAAAGTTGAAATGAAGGAAAAAATGTTAAGGGCAGCCAGAGAGAAATGTCGGGTTACCCACAAAGGGAAGCCCATCAGACTAACAGCAGATCTCTCAGAAGAAACTCTACAAGCCAGAAGAGAGTGGGCGCCAATTTTCAACATTCTTAAAGAAAAGAATTTTCAACCCAGAATTTCATATCCAGCCAAACTAAGTTTCATCAGCGAAGGATAAATAAAATCTTTTACAGACAAGCAAATGCTTAGAGATTTTGTCACCACCAGGTCTGCCCTACAAGAGATCCTGAAGGAAGTACTAAACATGGAAAGGAACAACAAGTACCAGCCATTGCAGAAACATGTCAAAATGTAAAGTCCATCAATGCTAGGAAGAAACTGCATCAACTAGTGAGCAAAATAACCAGCTAATATAATGGCAGGATCAAGTTCACATATAACAATATTAATCTTAAATGTAAATGGACTAAATAATCCAATTAAAAGACATAGACTGGCAAATTGGATACAGAATCAAGACCCATCGGTTTCCTGTATGCAGGAGACCCATCTCACATGCAGAGACATACATAGGCTCAAAATAAAGGGATAGAGGAAGATCTACCAAGCAAATGGAAAACAAAAAAAAAGCAGGGGTTGGAATCCTAGTCTCTGATAAAACAGACATTAAACCATCAATGATCAAAAGAGACAAATAAGGACATTACATAATGGTAAAGGGATCAATTCATCAGGAAGAGCTAACTTTCCTAAATATATATGCACCCAATACAGGAGCACCCAGATTCATAAAGCAAGTCCTTAGAGACTTACAAAGAGACTTAGACTCCCATACAACAATAATGGGAGACTTTAACACCCCACTGTCAACATTAGACAGATCAACGAGATAGAAACTTAACAAGGATATCCAGGAATTGAACTCAACTCTGCACCAAGCGGGCCTAATAGACATCTACAGAACTTTCCACCCCAAATCAACAGAATATACATTCTTCTCAGCACCACATCGCATTTATTCCAAAATTGACCACTCCTCAGCAAATGTAAAAGAAGTAAAGCACTCCTCAGCAAATGTAAAAGAACAGAAATTATAACAAACTGTCTCTCAGACCACAGTGCAATCAAACTAGAACTCAGGACTAAGGAACTCAATCAAAACTGCTCAACTACATGGAAACTGAACAACCAGTTCCTAAAAGACTAATGGGTACATAACGAAATGAAGGCAGAAATAAAGATGTTCTTTGAAACCAATGAGAACAAAGATACAACATACCAGAATCTCTGGGACACATTTAAAGCAGTGTGTAGAGGGAAATTTATAGCACTAAATGCCCACAAGAGAAAGCTGGAAAGATCTAAAATTGACACCCTAACATGACAGTTAAAAGAACTAGAGAAGAAAGAGCAAACACATTCAAAAGCTAGCAGAAGGCAAGAAATAACTAAGATCAGAGCAGAACTAAAGGAGATAGAGACACAAAAAACCCTCCAAAAAATCAACATATCCAGGAGTTGGTTTTTTGAAAAGATCAACAAAATTGATAGAGTGTTAGCAAGACTAATAAAGAAGAAAAGAGAGAAGAATCAAATAGATGCAATAAAAAATGATAAAGGGTATATCACCACCGACCCCACAGAAATACAAACTACCATCAGTGAATACTATAAACACCTCTACACAAATAAACTAGAAAACCTGAAGAAATGGATATTTTCCTGGACACTTGCACTCTCCCAAGACTAAACCAGGAATAAGTTGAATCCCTGAATAGACCAATAGCAAGCTCTGAAATTGAGGCAATAAAATAGCCTACCAACCAAAAAAAGTACAGGACCAGACGGATTCACAGCCGAATTCTACCAGAGGTACAAGGAGAAGTTGATACCATTCCTTCTGAAACTATTCCAATCAATAGAAAAAAAAAAAAAAGGAATCCCTCCTAACTCATTTTACGAGACCAACAACATCCTGATACCAAAGCCTGAAAGAGATACAAAAAAAAAAAAAGAGAATTTTAGACCAATATCCCTGTTGAATATCGATGCAAAAATCCTTAATAAAATACAGGCAAACCAAATCCAGCAGCTTATCAAAAAGCTTTATCCACCATGATCAAGTGGGCTTCATCCCTGGGATGCAAGGCTGGTTCAACATACACAAATCAAAAAATGTAATACACCATATAAACAGAACCAAAGACAAAAACCACATCATTATCTCAATAGATGCAGAAAAGCCCTTTGACAAAATTCAACATCCCTTCATGCTAAAACCTCTCAATAAATTCAGTATTGTTGGAATGTATCTCAAAATAATAAGAACTATTTATGACAAACCCGCAGCCAATATCATACTGAATGGGCAAAAACTGGAAGCATTCCCTTTGAAAACTGGCACAAGACAAGGATGTCCTCTCTCACCACTCCTATTCAACATAGTGTTGGAAGTTCTGGTTAGGGCAATCAGGCAAAAGAAAGAAATCAAGGGTATTCAGTTAGGAAAAGAAGAAGTCAAATTGTCCCTGTTTGCAGGTGACATCATTTTATATTTAGAAAACTCCATTGTCTCAGCCCAAAATTTCCTTAAGCTGATAAGCAACTTCAGCAAAGTCTCAGGATACAAAATCAATGTGCAAAAATCACAAGCATTCTTATACACTAGTAACAGACAAACAGAGAGCCAAGTCATGAATGAACTCCCATTCACAATAGCTTCAAAGAGAATAAAATACCTAGGAATCCAACTTACAAGGGATGTAAAGGACCTCTTCAAAGAGATCTACAAACCACTGCTCAGTGAAATAAAAGAGGACACAACCAAATGGAAGAACATTCCATGCTCATGGATAGGAAGAATCAATATTGTGAAAATGGCCATACTTCCCAAGGTAATTTATAGATTCAATGCCATCCCCATTAAGCTACCAATGACTTTCTTCACAGAATTGGAAAAAACTGCTTTAAAGTTCATATGGAACCCAAAAAGAGCCCGCATTGCCAAGACAATCCTAAGTCAAAGGAACAAAGCTGGAGGCATCATGCAACCTGACTTCAAACTATACTACAAGGCTACAGTAACCAAAACAGCATGGTACTGGTACCAAAACAGAAATATAGACCAATGTAACAGAACAGATCCCTCAGAAATAATACCACACATCTACAGCCATCTGATCTTTGACAAATCTGACAAAAACAAGAAATGGGGAAAGGATTCCCTATTTAATAAATGGTGCTGGGAAAACTGGCTAGCCATAAGTAGAAAGCTGAAACTGGACCCTTTCCTTACTCCTTATACGAAAATTAATTCAAGATGGATTAGAGACTTAAATGTTAGACCTAAAACCATAAAAACCCTAGAAGAAAACCTAAGGAATACCATTCAGGACATAGGCATGGGCAAGGACTTCATGTCTAAAACACCAAAAGCAATGACAACAAAAGCCAAAATTGACAAATGAGATCTAATTAAACTAAAGAGCTTCTGCACAGCAAAAGAAACTACCATCAGAGTGAACAAGCAACCTACAGAATGGGAGAAAATGTTTGCAATCTACTCATCTGACAAAGGGCTAATATCCAGAACCTATAAAGAACTCAATCAAATTTACAAGAAAAAAACAAACAATTCCATCAAAAAGTGGGCAAAGGCTATGAACAGACACTTCTCAAAAGAAGACATTCATACAGCCAACAGACACATAAAAAAATGCTCTTCATCACTTGCCATCAGAGAAATGCAAATCAAAACCACAATGAGATACCATCTCACACCAGTTAGATGACAATCATTAAAAAATCAGGAAACAACAGGTGCTGGAGAGGATGTGGAGAAATAGGAACACTTTTATACTGTTGGTGGGACTGTAAACTAGTTCACCCATTTTGGAAAACAGTGTGGTGGTTCCTCAAGGATCTAGAACTAGAAATACCATTTGACCCAGCCATCCCATTACTAGGGATATACCCAAAGGATTATAAGTCATGCTGCTATAAAGACACGTATACATGTATGTTTATTGTGGCACTATTCACAATAGCAAAGATTTGGAATCAACCCAAATGTCCATCAGTGACAGACTGGATTAAGAAAATATGGCATATATATATCACGGAATACTATGCAGCCATAAAAAAGGATGAGTTCATGTCCTTTGTAGGGACATGGATGCAGCTGGAAACCATCATTCTCAGCAAACTATCGCAAGAACAGAAAACCAAATACCACATGTTCTCACTCACAGGAGGGAATTGAACAATAAGATCACTTGGACACAGGAAGGGGAACATCACACACCGGGTCCTATTGTGGGGCGGGGGGAGGGAAAGCATTAGGAGATATACCAAATGTAAATGACGAGTTAATGGGTGCAGCACACCAACATGGCACATGTATACGTATGTAACAAACCTGCACGTTGTGCACATGTACCCTAGAACTTAAAGTATAATTTTAAAAAATGGCATTATTAAAGTTTTAATAATTAGTTCTTCCAATAGCTAATTTTTAAAATTGCAAATGTAATTATTTAGGAAATAGCTGAAAATTTGTGTCTGATCTATATGAATTTTCCATGTCAATTTGTTACATCTTATTCTTCTATCTAGTTAAAATTACATCTTATTCCTTATATCTGTTACATCTTATTCCTTCTTTATAGTCTCAAGAGAAAGAAGAGAAAAATCAAAAGTATCAAATAAGTTCCACATAAGTATGGAAATGCTCCATCTGTAACTTGTACATTTCTACTTAGGTTAGACAGTGTTTATCTTTATGTTTTGGTGCTTTTCAGCTGTTTGGCATTCTGGTACAATATTGCATGTCTTGAAAACTAAAATCTCTAATATTTGAAAATATTACATTGTTGCAAGGTAAGAGTGGGGTGCAGGAGGGATTTTAATATGGGGAGATAATAAAATGCCTTCATTTATTCATGATACAAGGATTTGAAAACAGAATAATAATTTAGTGATTTGGAAACACAGATAATACAGTGGAAATATGTCACATGACAAATGTGTATAAGATAATTTAATATGAAAAACAACAATAACAATTATGTAGCGGGCAGCTATCACAAACTAAAAATTAAAATTTAGAAGACTTTCAATTCTCTCAAGTTCTTTAAGCAAATTCAATGTAACTACAATTTTACTTTTCCCTGAGGTATTGGGAAACTCACTGCGTAATAATAATGGTGCCACTCCTTTCTCTCCTTTCTGAACATCACACAAACTCCAAGAGAACCCATGAAATTGGACAGACCTCTAACAGCCAGGTTTTATAGTCAATGCCGATGTCTTATACAATCTTAAATAAATCAGGAAAAAGGAGTTCCAATCTCACACAAACATACATTGCAGCATGAAGAATTAAAAGAGCAGTGCACTTGTTACATTCACTAAGATTTTGAACACATTTGGCTACATATTAAAATCCCATGATAGCCAATTTAATATAAACCCTCAAAAATACCAACTAATAGGAGCCTTGTTTAATTTTCATATAACATGCACATGTAAGCGAATTAAATTATATGTGTCCTTCCAAGTACGTAAAAAAATATACATCAACTGTTTGACCCACATATATAAATCAATCTGAAGAACTCAATAATGTTTATAGAATTAATACTGGGATATTAATCAATGTTTTATTACTTGTTATGAATATTACTCAGTTTTGAATGTCTATAATGATTACGCAGCATGTGATCATCATAAAAATATTTCTTTTATTTGGTCTAATGCAAATTACAATAGAGGATTAAAATTAATGTGGAATTTCTACATTGTTTTGGCATTAATACTTGCATATTTAATGCTATAAAACATTTAGTTTAAGGTTAAAATCATCGTATTATTTGTGGATAGAATTGTTTATTCCTAATTCTTTTAAAAATTAGATTATGTTGACATAATCTACCACTTTCCTTTAGCTTTCTCTTGAGGGAGCCTTCTATGTTAGACGATTTGTTATTTGTTTGATAAAAGAAATTGTGACGCTGAAGAAAAGCTGTAATGTTCGAAATGTTCTTTATTAAAAGTAAATATTATTTCTTATTTGAAATCATAAAAAATAGGTTATTCCAAATTGAACTGAATGATGGTTAACTGTTAGTCATCTCTTCTTTCCACAGAAAGCATATTTATTAAATCTCTAAGCATTTAGAACAAAAGAAAATCATGCCTGAACACATCTTGGCAGCAAACTACGCAATTTATTTAAACCTTCAAGTTTTTTCTGAGTATCAGTTCTCATCAGTGATTTCATGCTATTGCTAGGGATGTCTGCTGCAGGGCCATTGTCACCATGCCTAACAAAACAGGAAACAGAAAATATCACGCATTGTGTCTATTTACCTAATTCTTTTCTGATGCCTAATTTTGTTTCTCTTCATAGATTGCTTAGGAATTACATGTTTGTAAATCCCTAGCCATCTCTCCTCTTGTCACTTTTGCCTCTATATTTTTCTCTTAAAAATGTGAGAGAAATATTGAAGTATTTTCTCTTCAAATATTTGATTTTTAATTTGATTTTCAAATGCTTGCTCAAGTTTCACATTTGAATTATCTTTACAATATCATTTAAAATGCGCTTTAGGTATTTTCTTCTTTTTTCCTATTTTTGACAATTCAAACAATATTTTTGGACATTTGTAATTTAGTTCAGTTAAAAAAACATTCAAGAAATTATATTCTGCAGAAAATATTGCAAATATGCCCAATATTTCCTTACAAACAACTTAAGATTTTTGATATATGCAATTTTTCTTGCCAAAATTTGATCAATTTACAACATACTTTACATAAATTGAAACTGATAGTATAATTTCTGTGTCTGCAAATTTTAGTAAAGCCAAAATGATATCTTCTTTAATTTGCATTGCTTCAATACTACTTTTTTGGATAATTTCCTTTATTCGTTTTCTAGTTTTTATTTTTCTTTCATAGATTTTGTTTTGTGGATTTTTAAACGTTATGTCATTTTTTTGTTGGTTGGTTGGTTTTATTTTTTTATGCACAGTATAGCCAAGAACATCTGCAGTCTTCAGAAGGTAAAAGCAGGTCCAGAGAATTCCACTGGACAATTAAGAATTATGCCTAAGCCAAGACTAATTCTGAGTTTATTTTTATCCATATATTCTTTATTAAGAATTATTTATTTAAATTAATATGTATCTGATCAAAGGTTGGAATTTTGCTTGGCAATTTTGGCAGTTTCAGGGTATCTATCTGTAGCCACATATTCACATTTCTGCAGTTTCCTACACTTGAATTGATAAAATCTAATATATTTTGTTCATTTTGTATAACTAAAGAGAACAAAATCTAAAGGATGTACAGTAGGTTATATCGATCTTCACTTCTTTTGTTATTAATGTATCAGTTTCACCATGGGCTCTGTTGCATAAAACATCAGAAAGCAGCAGATCCAGCGTCCTGTCCTGTGCAGCCCAGCCAAATCCATGTAGAAATGAAAGAGTTTCTGCCTTCACTCACAGGCTCAGCTGAAGCTCTGTGTTTTGAGGGATCAGACTCTCTCACAGGTTACCAGAAGAGCCAGGTAACACAACTCAATAAACTCGGGGACTTAGTTCTCACGCTGTGAAACAAACTTGACCATTGAGAATAAGGAGACAAGAGTTAAATTCTACTCACTTACTGTAAAGACTGTTCAGAGTTGCAGTGATCCCTCCCAAGCTGGCTGCACAGTCTCAGAGAGCTGTATACAACTCAGGAATGCACTCCTTTAAATATCCTGCCCATTCTCTCCTAACTTATTGTCTGCCTCCCTCCGTACCTTCTCCTGCTTTGAGTCCACACTCCCCACAGTTGTGATGTTCAAAAGTCTATTTTTAAGGTGTCTCAGGCAATGATGTTTGTTACTTCATAATTATCCCTTTCCATATCCCTCAGTTCTTCTTTCTTCTTTAGCGTTCTCAACCTCTCTTGACAAAACCACAACCCTGGTTTGATCCAACACTGCCTGCTCCAAATTTGCACCTATGTCCTTACATATAGGTGGAAAAATGCATAAAGCAAACTTAACTCTTAACTTGAATTTAAATTTCATATTTAATTTTAAATATATGTCCATGAACCTCATTAAGGATTACAAATCTCGTCTTTGCATCTATCACCGATCATTCTGATGCTTCTATCTAAATTCGGTTCCCCCACATACGTGCTTGCTAAGTCCCATCTTTATTCATTTACTTAAAGACATTGCTTCAGCAAACCTCTCTTTATTTCCTAACTCATTACTTTTTTCTGTAATTTTATTGAATGTTTCCCATCAGTATGCAAACATGTTTTTATTGCCTGTGTTAAAAAAAAATACACGTGAAAGACACTTCTTTGACCCCTTTTACTCTGTAGTTATATTCTTCTTTCCTCTTTTCATTTTAAAATTCTCAAGAGAGTTATTTCTAATTCTATTCTAGTCTCTCTTCAGTGCATTCCAATCAGGGTTTACTAGATTAGCAATGACCTTAAAGTTGCTAAATCCAGCAAGTAATTATATGTTATCTTTTTTTTGTTTTTTTTACTTAATTCACAGCAGTGACTTATTTTCTCATCCTTGATATGTTTGTGTATATGTACACATATATATTTAACTTGTATTCTAGGACATCAAACTCTATTTTCATTCCTTCTCAGTAATTGCTCCAGTTTAGTCTCTTTTGATTATATCTTCTCTTCACTCTGACTAATGTTACAAAGCATAAGCTAATGTAACAACGCAAAACTTAGTCCTTGACTCCCAGTGGACTACAGTAATATTTTTTTTTTTGTTATTTTACCCAGATTCAATGGTTGCATTATATTCTGTATGGTGATGAATCAGCAATAGATAACCCAGCCAATTACTCTCCATCTCAAACTCCTATTTGTTTATGTAACTTTCTTATTACCACATCCTATTGGTCATGTGATAGACATTTGTAGTACAACACGATGAAAACTAAATTCCTGTTCATTCTGAAACCAGCTTCATCCACATTACTCTTTATAACCATGAATGGCAATTCAATCATTTCAGTGGACTACTGCAAAAGGCTTGGAGAAATTATTTTCTTTCTCTTTCTTTCACACTCCATAAAAAATGAGAATACAGTCAATGCTTGATACTCAGGATAATGTGCTCTACAAAGTTAACAAAAACACTGAGTTAGGAAATACTAAACCATTGCTCCTACATGGAGAAGAGAGTTGCTGCAAGCCTTTGGTTACAGCTTTTTTGTTTACTGATCAATATGTGACTTTGTTTTATGGAGGTTTCTGTTTAAAGGCACTTTATTTAATATGAACTGTTGATTTATTAACATCGAACTTTCAGCCAATATAACTATGAGTCATGGCTGGGCAAAGTTTATGTAACAGAGGTGTTTTCTCCATAAGGTACATCACAGCCTTCTTGCACCTGTGAGCACTAGACAGCACTTCTGCACTATGCTTGGGGCCATTTTAAACAGCAAGATCACAAACCAAAAGCATGAAAGGCAAAAACCATGGTACTAAATAAACCATGAAAAGATTTATTTATAGTGTAACCACTGAAACAAGAAAGCAGCATCACTTTATTTGACCTCAACTTAGGAACATGGACGTTGGGCAACTCAAATTATTCCTGGCTCTGTGCATGTACATGAACGGGCATGAAAGCAGCACAAGTATTGCTATTGGGGTAACAAATAATTTAGTGAGTAGGCAAATTCATAAATATTGTATCTTTGAATAATTTGGATTGACTACATTTTGAAATGTTACTTACCAAATATCACTAGAATGTTAATGTTTATTACCCTCTCGTTCAAATTATAATCATCTCTCACTTGGATTCTTCAAATAGCCTGTTTTATGTTGCTCCTTGCTTCCAATACCTGCTTTTTTACTGTCCACCTTCACTGCACTCCAGATGCAATGTGTCTCTTAGAAAATGGGAGGGGGAGGAGGAAGAAAACAATCCTGCTAATTATTATGGCAGGGTACCTTAGATTATAATAGTTACTTCAATTTTTACTCCAGTTTTACCTGGGGGAAAATGTGTCTCTTAGAATTGGTGAAATATAATACTTCTTGTTTACTTTATGTGTTTAAGTTCAACAAAATCTAAAGGATATGTAATGGGTTATATGAATATTCAGTTTCTTTTAATAGAGATATCAGTGTAATCCCCTTTGATTATTAAGACGAAAGAAACCATGGCTATTCTCCCATAGCATTTTTGTATGATGTCCCCATCTTATTTCAGAGATCTGAATATCAAGTCCCTACCTTTGCTTATGTTTGTACTGGAGTATTGAATTTAGGTATTTATCAATTGTTTCTAAGGAAATACTTATTTCCTCACCAATAGGTTTTGAAACAATGCTGTCTGTGGGTGTGTCTTGCTCCAGGTCTTTATCTCTCTGCCTTGAGGACTCTATGCCTTTTTTGTCTTTGTTCTCCTTATAGAAAGAACTATAGGCATGCATAACACATATTTTAATGGTTGAGAAAAATAACTTTCTGCTGAAATAGGATATAATATTGTGCATCACAAAAATAAAAAAAAAATTCATATTTCTGGCTACAGTAGCTCCTGGGTAATATAGTGTTGAAACTTGTTGGCCAAGTATTACATCCACTGTATCAATAGGCCTCACTACTAAGACTACCTGAGTTATGGCAAAACTTATGCATAAAATTCGCATGTAATCATTTAGTGAAACTATTTAGATTTCATTTTTAGTGCTAGTTTAAGTCAAATATAATTCTAAATTGCATCCAGTAATCATAAAGCAATTATATAAAATTAATAAGGTGATCTAAAATGTTAGTAAAATAAGCGCCTTCTAAATATTTTATCCACTAATAATTTTCATTGGTGATTATCCATTGCAAATGTGTTTTTCAGATTTGATTATATTTTATTCAAAAATGTTGAAAAGTTGTTTATAATTTATTTAATTATATTATTTACCCTATATAATGGCTATTAATATTTTAAAGTAGAGGACTCAAAAGGCTTAAGTAAAAAGCTTTTTACAAAGTTATACAGTTAGTTAATAAATGGTGGGGCTAGGATCTTTTGATTCCAAACACATCATCAACTTCATCACATCATAAGCTAAAATTAAACTACTTGTGTGGTGGCTTCATGTAGAACAAATTGCTGTATTTTCCTTGAGGTTATATGTTTTTAGCAAGCGAAACAAACAAATCCAGAAAAAAAAAAAAAACAATCAAAACAAAAGCCCAGGCTCTACTAAGTCTTTACAAGATAATGGCATAAAACACACACACACTCAAGATGGGGAGAGAGAGAGACAGACAGAGAGGAAACAACTTCAGCCCAAGTACACTAGAAATGTTGATGTCATTCAGCTTAATGAGAGTGCAGAGTGTAAGAAGACCTCTCAAAAGTAAACCTACCAGAATTAGATGGATTACAGAAGGCATGCTGGAGGGACAGCATATAAGATTAGAAACAAGTAAAAAGTTTCTAGGCCAGAAGGAAAGAAGGGAAGAAGGTTAAAACACAATGAAAATAACTCCTCCACACATTCTAGGGGAATGGAAAAGGAGAGAGGATATGCAAAGACTCATTTTCAGGTAAGAGAGCAGAGAAGTGGCCTATCAGATATGTGCTTCACTTCAAATTGAGGAATTGAGAATGACTGTTGATAGTACAGAGGAGAATAATGATGTAGCCCGTGAATGTAGTAGTAGTAGTATAAAAGGGAGCTAGTGGGCTGGGCGCAGTGGCTTAAGCCTGTAATCCCAGCACTATGGGAGGCCCAGGCAGGTGGATCGCCTGAGGTCAAGTGTTCAAGACCAGCCTGACCAACATGGAGAAACCCCGTCTCTACTAAAAATACATAATTAGCCAGGGATGGTGGTGCATCCCTGTAATCCCAGCTACTCAGGTGGCTGAGATTGTAGAATCACTTGAATCCAGAAGGCGGAGGTTGTGGTGAGCCAAGATCGCGCCATTGCACTCCAGCCAGGGCAACAAGAGCAAAACTCTGTCTCAATAAATAAATAAATAAATAAATAAATAAATAAATAAATATGCTAGTGAGTATGCATCTAGGCCCAAGTTATACCTACCATTAGACTAATTATAATAAAAACCACACATATTGCACTGTTTTACATGTCTTATTTCAAAATATTTAATACTTGTAACAATGCCAGGTATTAGGTACTTTAATGTCCTTTTTCCTTTGTTGGGAAAACTGAAGCACAAGGAGTTTAAATAACTTGGTCAGGTATGCGTAATATAAAAAGAATGAACAGAAATGCAAATTCAGGGGGCTGACTCCAGAGTCTAGTTTCTTAAATCCTATACTGTTCTGCTGGATGGCTGGACGCTTGAGGGTAGCTGTATCATACTTAGCAAATTACATGACTTATTTGTATGGCATTGCTTCAAAAGAAGAGATGAGTGTGATAATCATTTTGTATTTAACCTTTCCATCTTTTTAATGGGGCGGTAATATACTGTAGTCAAGATTAGATCTTCCTGATAAAGGCACAGTTTATAAAAGCACCTCTCTTATTTAGTCTTAAAAATATCTCGCAGCACCAACAGCTGCAGATTTATCAGACTCAAACCCTACTTATTATAGGAGGCTCTTCTTTCCTTTTCTGGTACCAAATATCACTCATTTAAGGATTTCTTAGTAACACTTGTCTGAAACTCAATAATAGATCTTTTTGTTATTGAGGCCCAAAAGTTCATATTCAGTATTTGTGGAGAAATGTTAAGCAATTTATTTTATTAATAGTATAATTTGATTATAGACTAGAGACATAACTGGAGTGTCATCACCAACTGATTGGTCACTTGAGGAAATTCCTTCTGTTGATGATATGCTAGTAGCTGTTGAGAAGTATTGCTGGCAACTATTATCCTGGGTGTAGCTGTGATTATCATCCATATATCTATCAATGGCCAGGGCAGTGAGAAAATGAATGAAGAGTGTAGCCTCAGCCCATATTTCCTGCCAAATTTTATAACACACAGACACACACAGAATTTTAAATTGAAAATAAGTTATTTATAGTCCTAGGTAACAAGAAACAGTGCACTCAATTTTTAATAATTTCTCTAAGTAGAGCTCCAACAACCTTGGCTTGATGAACACAACTTTTTGTAGTGTATTTTTCTGAAGAAGCTTGAAAGTCAGAGTCTATAGATGAAGAGTGTGGATTTTGGTCTTGTGTTAGTCACCAGAGGGTACTAATAAAAATGTCATTCAGAGTAACAGGACAGAAAATGTTTCCCATCTCTTATCTGCACAGAATGAGGGCAGTAGCAGCTTCTTCTGCCCACAAATAATGTCCTGGGACTGTAGATGTAGAGAGTGCTCCCTGTAGCTGCTAGCTTCTTGCCAGCATTCAGAGACATCTTAAGTTCCATCCAAGCAAACTACACACAACACGGCTACTATGTTTATTGCACAAATGATGAATTTTAGGAAAAGTATTTTTTTAGATCAAATTGATAAAAATTACATAAGCTATATAATGTAAACGATTTTTTTTATGTTAGTGCACTCCTAATGAAAACATTGGTTTATTACACTTTTTCCCATCATGAAGTTATGCACCATAAATAACAGACTCATCGCAATGAAGAGTTTTTCAAACATTCCATAGAGAATATTTTCCAGTAATCATACTCATTAGATATCTGATTAAAAGTAGCAAAGTATAATCAGCCAGAATCTTGAATCAATTACACATGGCAGCTTTGCTATTCTCCCAGTGCATGCATAAAACTGCCATTTAACATTACTAACATTTGAAGTCTTTGGAAAAAAGTGGCTGCTTTGAAATGTTAGAAATAAAAAATTGCCTTCAGGGTGGGTATGGCGGCTTATTCCTGTAATTCCAGCACTTTGGGAAGCTGAGGGGGCAATCGCTTGAACTCAGGAGTCAAGACTAGCCTGGACAAAACAGCAAAAACCTGTCTCTGCTAAAAATACAAAAAAATTAGCTAGGCATGGTAGCAAGCGCCTCTATTTCCAGTTACTCTGGAGTCTGAGGCAGGTGCATTGCCTGAACTCAGGAGGTTGAGCCTCCAGCGAGTCATGATGGCACCACTGCACTCCAGCCTGGGTGACATATGAAGACCCTGTCTCCAAAAAAAAAAAAGAAAAAAAAAAGCCTTCTATATTCTTTCTAGTCATTTCTGTACAATTAAGTGTATGTAATTTAATCATGTGCAAATTTTCTTACAATTTAATACAATAAATATTAATATTAATAAGTACAATTCTAGATGACACATCCAATAAAATACATCAAAATACTTGATTCTGCCCTTCACAATATATTTCTTGTTTACAATGAATCTGGATGGGTACAATAGGGGTACAATTATAGCACAAAGTGCTATAATCCCAGCACTTTGTGATGCTAAGACAGGTATATCTCTTGAGGCCGGAAGTTCAAGGTTACAGTGAGCTATGATTGTACCACTGCACTCCAGCCTTGGTGAATGGGCAAGACTGCCTCCAAAAAAAAAAAAAAAAATGGATAAAAATCTAACTTACAGCTTGAGAAATTTCTTCTTCAACCACAAGAGTCTCAATAAAATTAAAGATTATGAGAACATTATTGATAAATTATTTTAAAGCTTTATTATTACTTTAAGTACCAAAGACTTAGAAGTGATCATTTGAGAAAACAGAATCACTTATTTTGTATTTCTTAATTCTACAAAGATAAATGTGTGAAATGTTAGCTTGCTGCATTTTTTGCCTGAAACTAAATGTACTAAATTATGATGTATTTTTCCTTTTCTCCTATATTCAAATTAAATTCAATTGAATACAACAAATACTTTTTTTAATACGTAATCATTTTTATTATCTAAGATATGTCAAGGAGGAGTGCTTAAAGGCCTTGAGAGATAAACACCCATATGAGTCAAGTCAAACATTACCAGACTGTAGTCAAGAAAGTATTGTCAATCTCTGATTGAAATGTAGCTGCAGCTGCATACAGACATGTATGTACACACCACACACATACACACACACACAGAGACATCAACAGTGATCAATATTTTAAAGTATTCAATTCCCAAAACAATCTTATGTCATATATTCTATACTCTTTTAAAGCCAAGTTATTGCCAAGACCACAAATTAGATATATATTACTTACACATCTTTTAATCTTTTTTCTCCTTAAATCTTCTGGAGCATATTATAGTGTAAATAAATTAATAAAAGCATGATGCATAAATAATATTATGATTTCTTATAAGATATATTTAACTCAGGATTCAGAGGTTTAAGGGTGTAAAATATTTCCATCCACCATTGCATGCCTTAACAGTAGCTCCAATGGAAGCCACCTCAGAAGAGTGAGTCTGCTTTTTAAAAAAACTAATTCATAATATATTGCCAGTTTCAGATTTTAAAAAATGCTATTTGTGAAGAATAAATGTTTACAATTTGAAATCAAAATGTATAAACTGTGAATATCTATCTAGTTGTCCTAGTGATAAATGGAGTTTTCTCCTCTTATTTTATAAATGTTACATGAACAGAAATAATCTTTAATAACATGCTGAATAAATGATAAATCTACTTATTTTTTTTTTCCCAGAAAGAATGAGCAGAAGGTCTTTTGGCAAATGCTTTATTTTTATTTATTTATTTATTTATTGAAACAAAGTCTCACTCTGTCACCCACACTGGACTATAGCGATGCTAAAATCCTCCCACCTCAGCCTCCTGAGTAGCTGGGACCACAGGTGCCACCATGATGACCGGCTGCTTTCAGTGTTTTAGTAGTGATTGCATTTCACCATGTGATTCAGGCTGGGCTCGAATTCCCTGGCTCAAGTGGTCTGCTCACTGAATTAGATTTACAGCAAGCTTTTGTCTCTGATTGAATGTGCAAATTTCGTTTCACAATGGAAATTTCTGAAGTTTGTTCCAACTTCAGAGCTTTGGACACCCATTGTAAAAATTTTATGAAAGTTTAGGAAGCCATATCATTTCTTTTGGTGAGATGCTTTGTCTCACTAACAGCTTAATGGAGGGATTTTATTTTTTATGTGGAGAGGAAGTCATTAAATTTAAAAATCCAGAGGTTTGTGGAAACACAAGATGATAAAAGTGATATTGTAGCTAACGGTTTCTGTCAACTGTGAAATTAGTCATAAACACCAATATAATTCTATGAAATCTAAGGCATATAGAGGATCCAAAGCCTGGCTTTTTACTAGTAGTAGAACACTTTAAATTTCTTATAAAAAGATATATATATATATGATTTTTAATAATTTCCAGCATGTATGAAAATAGGAACATGAAATTAACTCATATTTCAAATATGTTGTTACACAAACAGCTCAGGAAAGACCCACCCCCATAATTCAGTCACCTCTCACCAAGTTCCTCCCACGACACATGGGAATTGTGGGAGTTACATTCAAGATAAGATTTGGGTGGGGACACAGCCAAACCCTATCAATATGCTTGTTTTCAACCTATTCACTTCTGAGACATCTGGATGCATTTTACAATCAGTTGGATTTTACAATCACTGCCAGCTGGTTGAAGTCATGACATAGACATGTGAAAAAAATCTCCCTTAGAATCTTCTGGCAAAACCAGGAAACTGTCAACATCTATGGTGCTTAAATGTCATGTGAGAAAGCTTAGTGAGTGATTAAATCAAGGGTGTTGTTTTTCCCTTTTAATCTTTTACTCAGGTTTTAAAAATTGTATGATTTTTGTAAAGACAAAATGTATTAACAAACACTGTACAAGAAAGCATACAAGGAAATGAAATGAAGGAGGGACATGTGTTCGTAATATAGAACTATAAAGTCCTGCCGAGAGATTAGATATAATGTCACTTTAACTGTATTGAAAACAAAGGTTGGCACAGAACCAGAATAGCAAAGAATTAAAAAGTAGAAAAGAGGAATTGTACTAAATATTAATTTCTTTATTGCTTTTCAGACCATTGTTAACTTAAGTAAAATTTAAAGTAACTAAGCCAATTAACTTGATGTCAGGTTTAGGTCCCACATAACACTTACGACCTTGGCCAAACCACTGCTCTCACTTATATTTAATTATTTCCATTTTTAAAATTGGGAAGTACCCCACCAAGTTTGGGAAAGTTTGTAAATTATGTAAATATTGGGAAATGTATAAAACACCTATTTAAATATGACTACTGAGTCATACAGATTCTGGAAAGCTTTAGTGCCAAGATATTTTCATTTTGAGAAATGCCAGTCTTACTTAAAGATTTTGTGGGATAACATTGGTACCAAAATTACCCATTGTAAACGTACAATTTAGTGAATTTTACCAAATTTGTACAGTTGTGCAAATCTGCACAATTCAGTTTTAGAACATTTATGTCACTCCAAAAACTTCCAACTTCTTCCTTTGCAGACAATCCCTATTCTCACCCTAAGCATTGATCTGCTTTCTGTCTCAATAAATGTGCCTTCTCTAGACATTTCATATACATAGAATCATGTGATATGTGACTTCTTTCACTAGACAGTGTTTTTAGATTTATACATGATGCAGCATATATTAGTAGCTTGTTCATTTTTATTGCATACTATTACAATTTGTCCCTATACTGCATATGTTTAATCATTCACCAGTTAATGGACATTTGGGTTCTTTTTAGGTATTGGCTATTATGAATCATGTTGCTGCGAATGTTCACGTGTGTGTCTTTGCATGGACTTGCGTGTTCACTTATTTTGGTAGATTTCTATGAGTGGAATTGTTGTGCTGTATGGTAAGTTTATGTTAAAATTGTCAAGTGACCAGCTGTTTTCCAAAGTAACTTTACCATTTTGTATTCCCACCAGCAATGAATGACGGCTCACATTTCTGTTCATTTTCCCCAACACTAGGTATTTTTTGTCTCCTTTTTCCATAACCATTCTAGTGGGTGTGTAATGGTATCTTATGCTTTGCATGTGCATTTCTCTAATGACTAATGACGTTGAACATCTTTAAATGTGTGTCCTAATCCTTTATACATCTTCTGCAGTAAAATGTCTATTAAAATTGTTGATCATAATTTTTAAGAAGAATCTAAGAAATGCTTATCTAACCCAAAATCATGAGGTACTTCTCCTAATTCTTTTATATATATATAGTTTTAGGTTTTTCATTTAGGTCTTGTGATTTGTTTTTATTTAATTTTTGTGTATGGTATGGAGAATTTTATTACTGTTATCATTATTATTGTTTGCATGTGGTCACTTTGGTTGTAAAGCAATTGGCCATAAGCGCATCGTTTATCTGAAATTGCCAAGCTCACAATAGAAGACATAAGGTTACACAATTCGAATTTTATTTATGTATCTATTTATTATTTATTTAATTTTTTATTATACTTTAAGTTCTAGGGTACATGTGCACAACATTCAGGTTTGTTACATGTATACATGTGCCATGTTGGTGTGCTGCACCCATTAACTTGTCATTCACATTAGGTATATCTCCTAATGCTATCCCTCCCCGCTCCCTCCACCCCACAACAGGCCCCTGTGTGTGATGTTCCCCTTCCTGTGTCCAAGTGTTCTCATTGTTCAGTTCCTACCTATGAGTGAGGACATATAGTGTTTGGTTTTCTGTCCTTTTGATAGTTTGTTGAGAATGATGGTTTCCAGCTGCATCCATGTCTCTACAAAGGACATGAATTCATCCTCTTTTATGACTAAATAGTATTCCATGGTGTATATGTGCCACATTTTCTTAATCCAGTCTGTCATTGATGGACATTTGGGTTGATTCCAAGTCTTTGCTATTGTGAATAGTGCCGTAATAAACATACATGTGCATGTGTCTTTATAGCAGCATGATTTACAATCTTTGGGTATATACCCAGTAATGGGATGGCTGAGTCAAATGGTATTTCTAATTCTAGATCCTTGAGGAATCACCACACTGTCTTCCACAATAGTTGAACTAGTTTACAGTCCCATCAACAGTGTAGAAGTGTTCTTATTTCTCCACACCCTCTCCAGCACCTGTTGTTTCCTGTCTTTTTAACGATCGCCATTCTAAGTGGTGTGAGATGGCATCTCATTGTGGTTTTGATTTTCATTTCTCTGATGGCTGGTGATGATGAACATTTTTTCATGTGTCTGTTGCCTGCATATATGTCTTCTTTTGAGAAATGTCTGTTCATATCCTTCACCCAATTTTTGATGGGGCTGTGTGTTTTTTTCTTGTAAATTTATTTGAGTTCTTTGTAGGTTCTGGATATTAGTCCTTTGTCAGATGAGTAGATTGCAAAAATTTTCTCCCATTCTGGAGGTTGCCTGCTCACTCTGATGGTAGTTTCTTTTGCTGTGCAGAAGCTCTTTAGTTTAATTCGATCCCATTTGTCAATTTTGGCTTTTGTTGCCATTGATTTAGTGTTTTAGACATGAAGCCCTTGCCCATGCCTATGTCCTGAATGGTATTGCCTAGGTTTTCTTCCAGGGTTTTTATGGTTTTAGTCTAACATTTAAGTCTCTAATCCATCTTGAATTAATTTTTGTATAAGGTGTAAGGAAGGGATCCAGTTTCAGCTTTCTACTTATGGCTAGCCAGTTTTCCCAGCATCATTTATTAAATAGGGAATTGTTTCCCTATTTCTTGTTTTTGTCAGGTTTGTCAAATATCAGACGGTCGTAGATGTGTGGTATTATTTCTGAGGGATCTGTTCTGTTCCATTGGTCTATATTTCTGTTTTGGTACCAGTACCATGCTGTTTTGGTTATTGTAGCCTTGTAGTATAGTTTGAAGTCAGGTAGCATGATGCCTCCAGCTTTGTTCTTTTTGCTTAGGATTTTCTTGGCAATGCGGGCTCTTTTTTGGTTCCATATGAACTTTAAAGTAGATTTTTCCAATTCTGTGAAGAAAGTCATTGGTAGCTTAATGGGGATGGCATTGAATCTATAAATTACCTTGGGAAGTATGGCCATTTTCACGATATTGATTCTTCCTATCCATGAGCATGGAATGTTCTTCCATTTGTTTGTATCCTCTTTTATTTCATTGAGCAGTGGTTTGTAGTTCTCCTTGAAGAGGTCCTTTACATCCCTTGTAAGTTGGAGTCCTAGGTATTTCATTCTTTTTGAAGCTATTGTGAATGGGAGTTCATTCATGATTTGGCTCTCTGTTTGCCTGTTATTGGTGTATAAGAATACTTGTGATTTTTGCCCATTGATTTTGTATCCTGAGACTTTGTTGAAGTTGCTTATCAGCTTGAGGAGATTTTGGGCTGAGACAATGGAGTTTTCTAAATATACAATCATGTCATCTGCAAAAAGGGACAATTTGATTTCCTATTTTCCTAATTGAATAACCTTTATTTCTTTCTCTTGCCTGATTGCCCTGGCCAGAACTTCCAACACTATGTTGAATAGGAGTGGTGAGAGAGGGCATCCCTGTTTGCGCCAGTTTTCAAAGGGAATCCTTTCAATTTTTGCCATTCAGTATGATGTTGTCTGTGGGTTTGTCATAAATAGCTCTTATTATTTGAGATGTGTTCCATCAATACCGAATTTATTGAGAGTTTTTAGCATGAAGGGCTGTTGAATTTTGTCAAAGCCTTTTCTGCATCTATTGAGATAATCATGTGGTTTTTGTCTTTGGTTCTGTTTATATGGTGTATTGCATTTATTGATTTGTGTATGTTGAACCAACCTTGCATCCCAGGGATGAAGTCCACGTGATCATGGTGGATAAGCTTTTTGATGTGCTGCTGGATTTGGTTTGCCCATATTTTATTAAGGATTTTTGCATCAATGTTCATCAGGGATATTGGTCTTTTTTGTTGTGTCTCTGTCAGACTTTGGTATCAGGATGATGTTGGCCTCTTAAAATGTTAGGGAGGATTCCCTTTTTTTTCTATTGATTGGAATAGTTTCAGAAGGAATGGTATCAACTCCTCCTTGTACCTCTGGTAGAATTCGGCTATGAATCCGTCTGGTCCTGTACTTTTTTTGGTTGGTAGGATATTTTATTGCCTCAATTTCAGAGCCTGCTATTGGTCTATTCAGGGATTCAACTTATTCCTGGTTTAGTCTTGGGAGAGTGTAAGTGTCCAGGAAATTATCCATTTCTTCTAGGTTTTCTAGTTTATTTGCGTAGAGGTGTTTATAGTATTCTCTGATGGTAGTTTGTATTTCTGTGGGGTCAGTGGTGATATCCCCTTTATCATTTTTTATTGTGTCTCTTTGATTCTTCTCTCTTTTCTTCTTTATTAGTCTTGCTAACACTCTATCAATTTTGTTGACCTTTTCAAAAACCAGCTCCTCGATTCATTGATCTTTTGAAGGGTTTTTTGTGTCTCTATCTCCTTCAGTTCAGCTCTGGTCTTAGTTATTTCTTGCCTTCTGCTAGCTTTTGAATGTGTTTGCTCTTGCTTCTCTAATTATTTTACTTGTGATGTTAGGGTGTCAATTTTAGATCTTTCCTGCTTTCTCTTGTGGGCATTTAGTGCTATAAATTTCCCTCTACACACTGCTTTAAATGTGTCCCAGAGATTCTGGTATGTTGTATCTTTGTTCTCATTGGTTTCAAAGAACATCTTTATTTCTGCTTTAATTTTGTTATGTACCCAGTAGTCATTCAGGAGCAGGTTGGTCAGTTTCCATGTAGTTGAGCGATTTTGAGTGAGTTTCTTAATCCTGAGTTCTAGTGTGTTTGCACTGTAATCTGAGGGAGAGTTTGTTATAATTTCTTTTATTTTGCATTTGCTGAGGAGTGCTTTACTTCCAACTATGTGGTCAATTTTGGAATAAGTGTGATATGGTACTGCAAAGAATGTATATTCTGTTGATTTGGGGTGGAAAGTTCTTTAGATACTTATTAGCTCCTCTTGGTGCAGAGCTGAGTTCAATTCCTGGATATCCTTGTTAAGTTTCTATCTCGTTGATCTGTCTAATGTTGATAGTGGGGTGTTAAAGTCTTCCGTTATTATTGTGTGGAAGTCTAAGTCTCTTTGTAAGTCTCTAAGGACTTGCTTTATGAATCTGGGTGCTCCTGTATTGGGTGCATGCATATTTAGGATAATTAGTTCTTCTTGTTGAATTGATCCCTTTACCATTATGTAATGGCCTTCTTCATCTGTTTTGATCTTTGTTGGTTTAAAGTCTGTTTTATCAGAGACTAGGATTGCAATCCCTGTCTTTTTTGTTTGTTTGTTTTCCATTTGCTTGGTAGATCTTCCTCCATCCCTTTATTTTAGCCTGTGTGTCTGTGCATGTGAGATCAGTCTCCTGAATACAGCACATGGATGGGTCTTAACTCTTTATCCAATTTGCCAGTCTGTCTCTTTTAATTGGGGCATTTAGCCCATTTACATGTAAGGTTAATATTGTTATGTGTGAACGTGATCCTGTCATTATGATGTTAGCTGGTTATTTTGCTCATTAGTTGATGCAGTTTCTCTCTAGTATCAATGGTCTTTACATTTTGGCATATTTTTGCAGTGGCTGGTACCAGTTGTTCCTTTCCATGTTTAGTGCTTCCTTCAGGAACTCTAGTAAGCAGGCCTGGTGGTGACAAAATATCTCAGCATTTGCTTGTCTGTAAAAGATTTTATTTCTCTTTTGCTTATGAAACTTAGTTTGGCTGGATATGAAATTCTGGGTTGAAAATTATTTTCTTTAAGAATGTTGAATATTGGCCCTCACTCTCTTCTGGCTTGTAGAGTTTCTGCCAAGATATCTGCTGTTAGTCTGATGGGCTTCCCTTTGTGGTAACATGACTTTTCTCTCTGGCTGCCCTTAACATTTTTTCCTTCATTTCAACTTTGGTGAATATGATAATTCTGTGTCTTAGAGTTGCTCTTCTAGAGCATCTTTGTGGTGTTCTCTGTTTTTCCTGAAATTCTCCTGGATAATATCCCACAGAGTGTTTTCCAACTTGATTCCATTCTCCCCATCACTTCAAGTACACCAGTCAGACGTAGATTTGGTCTTTTCATATAGTCCCATATTTCTTGGAGGCTTTGTTTGTTTCTTTTCACTCTTTTTTCTTTAAACTTCTCTTCTTGCTTCAGTTCATTCATTTGATCTTCAATCACTGATACCCTTTCTTCCAGTTGATCGAATTGGTTACTGAAGCTTGTGTCTTTGTCACATAGTTCTCTTGCCATGGTTTTCAGCTCTATCAGGTCATTTAAGGACTTCTCTACATTGGTAATTCTAGTTAGCCATTAGTCTAATCTTTTTTCAAGGTTTTTAGCTTCCTTGCGATGGGTTCAAACCTCCTCCTTTAGCTCAGAGAAGTTTGATTGTGTGAGGCCTTCTTCTCTCAAGTTGTCAAAGTCATTCTCCGTGCAACTTTATTCTGCTGCTGGCGAGGAGCTGCGTTCCTTTGGAGGGGGAGAGGTGCCCTGATTTTTAGAATTTTCAGCTTTTCTGCTCTTTTTTTTCCCCATCTTTGTGGTTTTATCTACCTTTGGTCTTTAATGATGGTGACGTACAGATGGGGTTTTGGTGTGGATGTCCTTTCTGTTTATTCGTTTTCCTTCTAATAGTCAGGACCCTCAGCTGCAGGTCTGTTGGAGTTTGCTCAAGGTCCACTCTGCTGTTTTTTGTTTAGCTATGCCCTGTCCCCAGAGGTGGAGTCTACAGATGCAGGCAGGCCTCCTTGAGTTGTGTTGGGCTCAACTGAGTTCAAGCTTCCCAGCTGCATTGTTGACCTACTCAAGCTTCAGCAATGGTGGGCTCCCCTCCCCAAGCCTCGCTGCTGCTGTGCAGTTAGATCTCAGACTGCTGGGCTAGCAATGAGGGAGGCCCCGTGGGCGTGGGACCCTCCGAGCCAGCTGTGGGTTATAATCTCCTGGTGTGCCATTCGCTAAGACCCTTGGAAAAGCACAGCTTTATGGTGGGAGTGACCCAATTTTCCAGATGGTGTGTGTCACAGTTTCCCTTGGCTAGGAAAGGGAATTTCCCTTACCCTTTGTGCTTCCCGGGTGAGGTGATGCCTTGGCCATCTTGGAACTGCCCTCATACAATTCTAATTTTTACTGAAAAACTCACATTATCCAGGTGTGGTAGCTCACACCTGTAATCCCAGCACTTTGGGAGGCCAAGGTGGGAGAATCACAAGGTCAAGAGATCAAGACCATCCTGGCCAACATTGTTAAACCCTGTCTCTACTAAAAATACAAAAATTAGCCTGACATGGTGGTGCTCACCTGTAGTCCCAGCTACTCAGAAGGCTGAGGAAGGAGAATAGTTTGAACCCAGGAGGCGGAAGTTGCAGTGAGCCGAGATCGTGCCACTGAACTCCAGCCTGGCGACAGAGCAAGACTTCATCTAAAAAGAAAAAAAAAGCTCACATTTTATTACTGGTAATAAATATTGCCATTTGTTTTTCTTGAAGTGTCAATCTAATTAATTAATTTCTCAAAAATATCTGCCAAATATCAAAGACTAATTATATTATTTTTAAATCCTTTTCCTATATAGCTTCCTTCCTTCTCTCTAGAGCAACTTCTATACCTAAAGTGCATCATTTTGTCTGTAAGTCAGTGTGACTAATATGTTCTGTTGAGAACCTCCTTTCTTGATGAGTGTTCTGGAATGTGTTTCCTGGAAGAAAACGGAGGAAATGGTAGGGATCAACTTGTTTATTTCCTTTCTCTCAGGGACCAGAGTCTTAATCCGGCATTTGTGTAATGTCAGAAAATAGTTTTATATAGTCCTTTTGGGTTTTTTGTTGTTGTTGTTTATTTTGTTTATTTGTTTACAGATATAGGCTTTAAGTGTTCTTTTATAGTTTGTAGTCCATTGTAATTGGAAGCCAGCTACAGTTCTTCATCAAATCATTTTAATTGAGTCATTCTAGTAATTTAATAATTTTAATTATAGAGTAATATTTCTTACTTTAAAAAATAGTGATGATATATTACATAATTAATTTGAGATAAGAGTTCTAAAAAACAATAAATTTATCTTAATATTTTAGCTGTTCCAACACACACAAAAAAATGGACAAATGGTATTACATCAAGTTACAAATCTTTCTACAAAGCAAACAAAACAATCAACAAAGTGAAGCGATAAACCACAGAATGGGAGAAAATATTTGCAACCTACTCACTGACAACGGGTTAATAATCAGATTGTATAAGGAGCTCAAACAACTCTATAGATAAAAATCTAATAATTCAATTTTTAAAATAGGAGAAATTTTTTGAATAGACACTTCTCAAAAATAAAACACTACAAATGGCAAAGAAACATATGAAAAAGTGTTCAGCATCACCTCACCCCAGTTAAAATGACTTATTATTTTTTTTTTTTTTTTGAGATGGAGTCTCGCTCTGTCGCCCAGGCTGGAGTGCAGTGGCGCGATCTCGGCTCACTGCAAGCTCCGCCTCCTGGGTTCACGCCATTCTCCTGCCTCAGCCTCCCGAGTAGCTGGGACTACAGGTGCCCGCCACCACTCCTGGCTAATTTTTTTTTTTTAATTTTTTTTTATTTTTAGTAGAGACGGGGTTTCACCATGTTAGCCAGGATGGTCTCGGTCTCCTGACCTCGTGATCCGGCCTGTCTTGGCCTCCCAAAGTGCTGGGATTACAGGCGTGAGCCACCGTGCCCGGCTAAAATGACTTTTATCCCAAAGACAGGCAATAACAAATGCTGGCAAGAATGTAAAGCAAAGGAAATCCTTGTACACTGTTGGTAGGAATGTAACTTATTACAACCACTATGGAAAACTATTTAGAAGTTCCTCAAATACTAAAAATAAAGCTACCTTGTGATCCAACAATTCCACTGCTAGGTATGTATCCGAAAGAAAGGAAAACACTGCATCAAATAATATCTGCAGTCCCAAGTTGTTTCAGCACTGTACACAATAGCTAAGATTTGGAAGCAACCTAAGTGTCCATCAACAGATGAATGGATTAAAAAAAATGTGATGCTTACACAAAATGGAGTACTATTGAGCCAAAATAGTTAAAACTGCAGTTACATTGGCATGAATCAAAGTGGAGACACCAACTGTTCTTGTAGTCAATGCATTCTTCACTGCCTTACACTTAGAATAAAATTAAAAATTCTAGTTCAATTCTAGTTCAAATAAATGCCCTAAATGATAAATTAAAAATTGTTATTGTTAAAGGTATCTACCACTGATTTATGCATTTTTAATATTTTGTGTGAAGAAATAGGGAGCATGCCTAAAGTACCTAATGCTGAGTACATATTATGATGATTGTCTCAGAGAAAGTAATTTGTGGACCATTTTGAGTGGCGGAGTGAACCAGCCATTGTTTTTGTGGAATGTAACTTTTACTTGATAAGTGAAAGAAAAGTAACATGATTATTTAGACTGTGATATTTGGCAGATAATTTTGAGAAAATGAACAACTGAGAGACTGACTCCTCAAAAAAGGCAAATAGCAGTCTTCATTTCCATTAATACAATGTGAGCTCTTGAGCAACAATAAAATTTTAGAAATCTTGTATTCTCTGCTGTGTGCTTGGCAATTTTAAATACTTGAAACTTTTTAAATGAGATAGGGAGTGAGATTAATGAACGTGAACTTTTCATATCTTGTACTGTGTTAAAATTTGAAAGATTTATGTAACTCAGTGAACTAATATTTTTAAAATAATGCATGATATTATGAAATTATGCATTGGTAAATAATTCATTTGAAGTTCAAATCAAGCCAAGAAATTACAATGTAATGTAATGTAAAAGAGTACCAAAGAGTATCAAAGTTCATTGATAGGGTTTCCGATCCCATATTGCAAGTAATCTTTAAGAAATTATTACTTGTTAAATTTTGGTGAAAACCAAAGAATCATATTCACAATTACCTAGAAAGGTCATTTTAACTTTTTAAACTACATTAATAATTGAACAGATTTTATCCAAATACTCCAACTAAAACAAAATATTGAATGAAGAAACAAATATGAGAATCTACATGACTTCACAGATATTTGCAAATGTCTAAAATGGTCCCATCCTTCTCATTTTATATTTTGTTTTGAAAAATGCAGATGTTTTTAATAAAAGCCTACTGATTTTACTATGATCTTTATTCATAGTACCTAGTACATTTATTACTGTTATTCCCAAATTAATTTATTACTAAATATTTTTAAAATTTCTTTTTGATATCAATATGGTAGATATTGATAGACATAGCACACACAAACAAAAGATTTTGTGAGACCTCAGTAAGTTTTGGAGCATAAAAAATTGAATTAGATGGGAAGAAGAAAGTCAAATTTCTGTCCTGTAATACATCCCCTACCTCATCAAATTTGCAAATATCGTGTTTAAATTAAATCCCATAAGCTATTCTGGATGTTTGCTGCTTTTACATAACATCAATTTTCTGTCCCTTTCACATTCAATTATTTAACAACAAGGTATTTTTGAATTCAAATTTTGTCGATAATTTTATATTATTATTATATTTGCTATTTTATACAGAACTAGTAATTGGTTTATAGTATCAACAAAAGAAAGATTTAAAAATAATCATTATTTTAGACCTCTTGAAATTAGACAGAGCTACAGTATTATATCACAGGTTCTGCTAACTATGGTAAACAGAACGGTGAGGGAAGTTATAGTCTATCCCTTAGGTGTTTGCTTACAATGAGGAGGTAATGATAGAGGACAACAGAGAGCATAAAATATTTATGTAGTGCCACTTGTTTTGCCCATTTGGGAAATCAATATTTTAACAGTCGTATTTTACAATACCCAGGATCATGAGTCTACCGTGCTAAGAATAAGAGAGTTTATAGAAGTGGAGACTGAAAACACAAAGTATATAAAACTTCTTAAAAGTGTACATCCTGGAGCTATAAAGAGAGAGAAAACATAGCACTAGCAGAAGCTAAACCAGTAATGTTCTTCCTGCTTTTTACCTCATATGCATTAAAACTCTCTTTTCCAAGTTTCTATGTTTTCTTTATGGTATTTGATATTCTTCCAACAATATTCTGTAAAATAATAATATGCTGTGTTAATTAGGCTGCTTTTAAAAGATCTCAATTGAAAAATAAATACTCATGTTATACAAACAGCATTATTTTTTCAGAATCATATGGAGACTACTTTTTTGTTAAAAAACTGTATGTTTAATGTAATTATTTGTAGTGTTGTTTTATGATGTCTTAGCTAGATAAAACTACCTAAAACACATATAAATGTACTCGATTACTGTAATAACTTATAGAATACATATAGGGAAAATACTCTCTGTCATATATGTGATTTAAGTAATTCATTATTATGGGGGGTTTTATTTTCTTTTGTTATTCTTGAAAAGCAAAATCCACCATTTGTTCTACTTATCAAGGGTATTAGATTTTAAATGACATTTAAAGGTATGAAATATAGATTATTAAAATATTTTAATAAAAATAAAGGTGTAGAAAGTCAAGAATGAATACAGGAATTTAGAATAATTAATAATTTAAAAGATAATTATGTTGGCCTATTATAAAGTTAGAAAATTGAAATAAATATAAAATGCATAAGAGTAAGCTAATCCTCTCTCTATATATATAGTAAACCTAGAGTAAACCAATCTACTGTGTATATGCAAATGATATATACATATACATATATAGAGAAAAAAAGAGTGGAAGGAAGGAAGGAAGGAAGGAAGGAAGGAAGGAAAGGGAAGGGAAGGAGGGAGGGAGGAAGGGAGGAAGGAAGGAAGGAAACGGAGGCTATGGCAAATAAATCTGAATTTTATACAAAATCTAATACATAATTGCATATCTCTTCCATTTTTTGCATTAAAGATGATAGTTATGCAAGACAATTTTCCCTTTTCACTATACATTTCTCTGAGTTTCAACAAATGTATAATCATGCTAACTGCCACTATAATCAAGATGTAAAACAACTCCATCAATCTCATCCACTCCATCCTAATTTTCCTTTAATGCTTTGTATAACCCTTCCTCACACTGCCAGCTCCTGTCAACCAACAATCTGTTTCTAGTTCCTGTAGTTTTGCCTTGTCCAGAATGTCATATAAATGATATCATGTACTGAAATCTAATTATATCCTTAGACCCTGTAATCTGAGTCTGTTATATTTCAGACAGCATAATTTATTTGAGATTTGTGTAGATTATTGTGTATATCGAGTAGCTTTTTTTAAATACTGAGTAATATTCAATTTTGTGGATATCCCAAACTTATTCTGCTGTTTACCAGTTGAAAGAACTTTGGTTTAGTTTCAGTTTGAGAACAGCTACAAATAATGACACTATAAACATTTCTGTATAGGATTTTCCATAAACTAAAGTGTTTACTTGGCTAAAATCTGGTGAGTAAAGTGTTTCTGTTTGTTTGGTGATTTTATGTTTAATTTTATGGGACTACCAAGCTATTTTCCAATGTAGCTGTATCATTTTACATCCCTCCAAGCATTGTTTGAGTGTTTCAGCTATTCTACATCTTTTCTAACTTGAGATTGTGAGTTTTATTTTTTATTATTATTTTAACCACTTACGTATTTGTGTCATGTATCTTTTCATGTATTCATTTCTATTTAACCGCTGATGAAAAGCATTGAGCATCTTATTTGCTTTTCGCTATGTTTATGTCTTCTGGTCAAGTATCTGTTCAATTATTTTGCCAATTTTCAATTATTAGTAGTAAAGCAGATGAAAAGGACACATACTAGGTGGCTTCATTTATATAAATTTCTAGAAAATGCAAACTAATTTATAGTGATAGAAGACAGTGCAGTAGTTGTCTGGTGATGGGAGAGCAGGGAACAGGGAGGGTTATTTTGGGGAGATTATGAAGAGAAATGTGTAAACCTTCACAGATGATAGACATGTTTATGTATCAATTATGGTTATAATTTCACAGACATATATATGTTAAAACTTATCAAATTACACAATTTTTAATATATGAAGTTTCTCATTTGACAATTATGCCACAATAAATATATGTAAAAATGAAGCATAAACAATAAATGAGTACACATGTTTTTACCCACCTGCCTTTAGACAATTCTTATTACAATGGGATAGGAGGACTATTAAAAATAAGTCTGATAATATGCTCATTTGCTCAATACTTCAAGTAATTTCCCATCTTTGTCAATGTTTTTCAGGGGTATAAAATTTCTTTCAGCGTTACTTCCCAATGTACTGATCCCTAGGAGAAGTTTTGGAAACAGGATACTGTTGTGGCAGTGATGACTGGAGCTCTATTGCGCTTACTGGGATGCTATACGTTCTACAAAAAGTTCCACAAAATGATTTTTCTCATATTCTGCAAAACATTTGAATTTCCTGCTAGATATTTATCCAAAAGAGTTTTGAGCCTAAAACACTACTCCATTGTCCTGAGGATATTAAATATTTTTGCACAGTTTTAATAGAAAGTAAACAATTTAGGAATGTAAATCACATGAAAGTGTAGGACAGCTATATTTGTTGTATTTCTACTTGTTAGGTTTTTTTTTTGTTTTTTTACCATTTCAAAAAAAAATTACATGACAGAAAGTAAAAGTAGACACCCTCCTCAAGTCTATGTTTATAGCTGTAACATGCACATTACTCTACACAGAGGTGCAAACATCTGACTTCAGCATCTCATGTTCTGGAGTAGTTGTGCCTGAGCTTTCACCTACTGAAACACTCAGATTTTATAAAGACTTTACATTAATGTTTTTTAATAGTGATGTCAGGTGTTACAAGTTGGGTTCTCAAGAAACATACTCTCTGAGGTGGAGTTTAGGATTCAAGTCCTTTATTAGGTAATATCCTTCCAACTCAAATCTGTTGAAGGTAAGAGTAGGAGTATGACTCAGCAGAAGGTGAGGTGGATCTGCAATGCAGACCAAAGAAAAACTAATTCAATGGTCTGAAAATTTTGGAGCCAGAATATTCCTTCCAAGTTAGATCTCATTAGGACTAAATGTCCAGGCATTTGTCAGTCATTTGATGTGGACTGCCTCAGTAGTTTTATATCAAGAGTACTGCCTTAAATTCAGTTTATTGTGAAAATATTCAATGCCCTGGCTCTCAGCATTTTCCCATTACCATCACGGATAGTTTTAAGACTCAGGTTTGTCAACTTTGAATAAACTGCTTAATATACAGTTAAAAAAATCTTGGGGTGTTAATTATTAATGCATGACTACTTGACTAGTGGAAGACCTTGTGAGTGATGCCCTTTTCCGGGCAGTGACATGCACGTAAGGAGTGCTGTCACTGCGGCTATGTACTGGTGAGTAGGCAGCCAAATATCAGAAAATTGGATTACACTTAGAGGTAAGCTTTTGCCTCTGATTGAATGTGCAAGTTTCATTCCACAATGGAAATTTCTGAAGTTGGTCCCACTTAAGAACTTTGGACACCCATTGTAAAATGTTTATGAAAAATTAGGAGGTAGTATATTTTCCTTAGATGAGATGCTTTGTCTCAGGAACAGCTTAGCAGAGGGATTTTGTTGTTGCTGTTGAGAGAAAGTCCTTAAATTAAAAAACTTAGAGGTTTGTGGAAATAAAACGAGGAGACAAAAATGATATTGTAGATAAAGGTTTCTGTCAACTGTGAACTTAGTCATAAATACCAATATAACTCCATGAAATCTAAGGCATACAGGGGATCTAAAGCCTGGCTTTTTTATTGGAAGTAGGACACTTTCTAGCAGTTTTATTTGTCTTATTTTTAATTTTATTTTCTTTTAAGTTCCAGGATATATGTGCAGGATGGGCAGGTTTGTTACGCAGAAAAACGTGGGCCACGGTGGTTTGCGGCACCTGTCAATCTGTCACCTAGGTATTAAGACCTGCATGCATTAGCTGCTTTTTCTGATGCTCTCCCACCTCCCTTCCCTTCCCTCAGAGGTCCAGTGTGTGGTTGTTTCCCTCCCTATGTCCATGTGTTCTCATTGTCCAGATTCCACTTACAAGTGAGGACATGAGGTGTTTGGTTTTCCCTTCTTGTGTTAGTTTGCTGAGGATAATGTCTTCCAGCTTCTTTCATGTCCCTGAAAAGGACGTGATCTCATTCCTTTTTGTGGCTGCATAGTATTTCATGTTGTATAAGTACCACATTTTCTTTATCCAGTCTATCATTGATGGGCATTTGTGTTGATTGCATTTCTTTGCTATTGTGAATAGTGCTGCAATGAACATATGTGTGCATATATCTTCATAATAGAATAATTTTTATTCCTTTTGGGTACATACCCAGGAATGGAATTGGTAGGTCAAATTGTATTTCTGGTTCTCAATCTTTGAGGAATCACCACCCTGTCTTCCACAATCGTTGAACCAATTTACGTTACCACCAAGAGTGTAAAAGCATTCCTATTTCTCTGCTACCTCACCAGCATCTGTTGTTTCTTGACTTTTTAATTTATATTCAGGGACTCTTCATTCAATCTTAGATGCTGTTTGATTACGTGGTATATGAATTTAGTAAATTATCTAGGTATAAAATATGCATCTGAAACATTCAAAGAAATCAACTTCTTTAGAGTTAATATCTTCCAAGTCTATTGGTTTATTTCTCAGTAGGTGTTAAAGTTTTATTCCCAAATTGTATAACCTTGGATTGTGTCTCACGTTTGAATAGATAACACTTGGTAAGCATAAATATGATGTTGGTTCCTCTTCTGCTGAAGGTAAACGACGTAAAAATTTTACAAATGAAACATTTGAATACCAACAGTTCACAATGTGTAAAGATTTTTCCAACCCATTGATGACGTACTTTAAGATCATTAACATATACCTGTGAAAGCATGTCAAATGTGTATTGCACCCCTTTCATGAGGAGATATACTGATATTTGTATTTTAGATGAGCATAGAAAAGAAGGCATTCGCAAAAGCAAAGGCTGTATTCAAATGCTAAGAGGAAGCAAAATATTCATTTACTGTAAATTCAACAATAGTCATGTTCTTGTTAAAGCTTTGGTAGCTTACAGTGCTGTCCTAAGTAGCAATAGCTTCCAGAAAATGGTGCATAGTGTTCAACTTGTATAAATCTTGTAAAAGAATATTATTTTTTTTCTCCTAAATTAGTTCATTACATGACTATGGCAGCTGTAAGAAGTATGAAAATTCTTGGTCATGTATATTAGGTTTTTTTCGTGCTGCTGATGAAAACATACACAAGACTGAGAAATGTACAAAAGAAAAAGGTTTAATTGAACTTACAGTTCCATGTGGCTGGGAAAGCCTCACAATTGTGGTGGAAGAAAAGGAGAAGCAAGTCTTATCTTACATGGATGGCAGCAGGCAAAGAGAGAGATTGGGCAGTGAAACTCCCCCTTTTGATATCATCAGATCTCATGAGACTTATTCACTATCATGAAAATAGCACAGGAAAGACCTGCCCTCATGATTCAATTACCTCCCATGGGTGCCCTCCCACAACACATGAGAATTCAAGTGAGATTTGGGTGAGGACACTGCCAAACCATATCACCATGCATTTGAATTACCATTCTAGAAAACACTAGCAAAGGTCATAGTGGATGTGCTCAAATACTATATTCACATGCTTGTTTCTACAAAATATCCATATAAAATATATAGGATCACCAAAGAAAAGCAAGCATAACCCATACAGATGATAATGATAATACTGATAATAATGACCAGTGTTATAACCATAACTACAATCTTGTAAGGTGCAGTACTTGGCTTGGGATTCAGTAGTTAGCCTCCCCTTGGAGGAAAGAATGGGAAATTGAGTTTCAAAATTAGTCCATGTCTCTGTTTTCTTTTGCCTCTGACCCTGAAAGAAAAATTATTTCTGCATTTTCACATTACTCTATTTCATTATACACGTTTCTACCAAGTGGAAGTAGCCAAATCCATTTCTGACTTAATCTCGAGTTATCAGTACTTTTGATTTTCACTATCATTGTAAACGTTGTAGCTTCTAGCTTAGCTCAGACAAGTAATATGCATAATTCACTGTTAGGATCCAAAATATATTGCACAGAGGTACATAGTAATGAACCACTATTGTCATGCAGTATTAATGTAAAGTAGCACTTACTGGAGAAACTCAGAGGCCAAAAGAGCACCTGAACACATATGATCTTAAAGTTCTAAGTATTCTACAAAAAGATCACTTGAGGCTGGACACAACTGAAAAATTGTGGAAGAATTTCAGGAAAGAGATTTCACAATGTGATAATTTACTTGTTTGTAGAAGACTTGAAGGAGGGACAAGAAACATGTGTTACATGGTTTAAACCATATAACAATTGGAGCTTTTTGATCAAGGAGAAAGCTTTGTCAAGACCCTTCTCCTGGTATTATTCAAAAGCCTTATGTTGTTCTGCTCAGCTAATTTTGATTAAGCTCCCAAGCATAACCCTAGCGCTATCCATATATGCTTTCCATTAAAATCATATTATTGAATTTATTAAACAGTGATCATAGTTATGCTTGCAAATTATCAATTGGAAAGAAATAAACTAAAGGTAATTTGTAGAATTCCATTAAAAAAATAGAGCATATCTTAATAATGGACTGCATATCCCATGCCATCTGTATATTTACATAAATACTATATTTATATGAACTTATATGAAAAGAAACAAGGATTACTGAAGTGTGCCACCACTCCTTCCATGCAGATAACTAGAAATAATAGACAATAAAATGTTTATACAGATTCTTACTTGTCTAGAAAATACCAAAGTACACCTTAAATGATGCTGCATTTTAAAAAAGGAAAAAAATGTGGATATGGGAGAAATATTTACTTTTCATTGAATACATTTTCTGTAATATGGACTTTTTAACTAGCTTAATCTACTGGGTCTTTTTTTCATTAAAATAAAAACAACCTATTACTTCCCAGAACTTGATTTCTAATATTATTCTCGAGTAAAAATAAGCAAAGTTCCATGAATAAGTAGCTGATTCTAGTGCTGAGGTATGAGAAATCAAAGAACACGGAGCATCTTGCCATGCCAGGAAATAAGGATGGACACAATGGTGGAGATATTTTAAAGATATGTAGGATCCACCTTAAAGAACTTTCAGTGTCAAAAGCTGGAAAAATATGAGCAATAAAATAATTAATATAGTTGTTTTAAAATGCAAAGTATAGAATAAATGCATATGATGTGGTTTGGCTCTGTGTCCCCACCCAAATCTCATCTTGCAGCTCCCATGATTCCCATGTGTTGTGGGAGGGACCCAGTGTGAGATAATTGAATCATGGGGGGAAGTCTTTCCCATGCTGTTCTTATGATAGTGAGTAAGTCTCATGAAATCTGATGGTTTTAAAAATGGGAGTTTCCCTGCACAAGCTCTCTCTCTTTGCTTTCTGCCATCCATGTAAGATATGACTTGCTCCTTCTTGTCTTCCACCATGATTGTGAGGCTTCTCCAGCCATATGGAACTGTAAATCCATTAAACTTCTCTCATTGTAAATTTCCCAGTCTCAAGTATGTCTTTATTATTAGTGTGAAAACAGACTAATAAAGCATATGAGTCCATATTAATACAAATAAAAGACTAAACAGATAGAATGAGAAGATATAGGCAAATCCATGTAAAATAATTCCAAAAATTTATATAGATACTCTCTATTCACAGATGTGAAACTTAATTTTCTTTTCTTTAAGTGTGGGCTGCATAAAGTAATTTCCTTCCAAAAAAATAAGTATGTAAATGGCGAAAATGATAGTAACTTTACAGTGGAGAAACATGACAGGCACAGTGCCATCCAGATGAAGGTTAATCTCTGTTGTAATAAGTGATATTGACAGTATGTTTCTTTGATGTGATGTAATGTGATGAGAATGGCATTTTACCTCTCTGATTTTCCTTCCCCTAAAAGGATAATTATTATCTAACTTTGAGGGGAAAAATCTAAGCAAACCCAAATTTAAAGGCATTATATAAAATACCTTACTAGTACTTCTTAAAACTATCAAGGTCATTAAAAAAAAAAAAAAAAAAAAAACTTGAGAAATGTCATAGTAGAAGATCATACACAGAGATGACAATGAAATGTATTGTTATGTCCTGGATGGGATTATTGGAACAAAAAGTGACATTAGCCAAAATCTAAGGAAATCCACATGAAATATGTTTTAGTTAATAATAATGTATCAACGTTGATTCATGACAAATGTATCATACTAATAACCTAAGATGTTAATAATAGGAAAAACTCAGGGTGAGGTGTATTGGAATTCTCTGTACATACTTTGTAAATTGTATGTACTTTCTCTGTATATACTTAGTAAATTTCCCTTTTTTAAAAAAAGTTTATAAAAATAATATGACAGTATCTGTATGTAAAGATTTATTTTCAAGCCTATAAGATACTAGAGCTTTTATTAATGGCCCTATATTTATTAAGAGATGGTTTCCTATTTTATTGATTGTTATTATTATAATTTTGGAATGAATTATTTTGAAAATATTTTTTAAAGATATCTTTTTAAAAATCTAGGAAAATAACACATAAATCTGCAACAATGAACATTGCTGTAAAATTTTAAGAATGGATAAACCCTGCTGAGTTGTTGGGTTCATTCTACCATCTGTTCCAACGATTTTTCAAAAAATCTGTTTTAATAGATTACTAAATATGCCTCCAAAGCTCATATCCCACAGGCAATAAAGACCCTGGAGATTTCTAAGCATAAAAATAATTGTGTCACAGCTTTATTAATTTGAATCCAGAATGTGGCAATTAGCTCAGATCTGGTAAAATTAGTTTTATTATTCTCTTTATGTAGATAGCCAATAGTGTTCAGTTATTAATCTATTTTTTCACTGTTTAAAGTATCACTTTCTAATTTTTATATCATGCCTGCTGTTGATCTTCTATTTTCTGTACTAAGCAATAATATCCAAGTCACAATTCTGCTCTCCAAATTTCATTTGAGAGAATATTTTAAGGAGAACCCTGCTATGAACTAAACACTGATGTCCCTTGAAATTCGTATGTTGAAATCTTTATCCCCTGTGATGGCATTTGAAGGTGGGGCCTTTGGGAGGTAATTAGGTCATAAGGACAAAACACTCATTAATAGGATAATGCCATTTTAAAGAGATAGGAGAAAGATAATCGTTCTCCTTCCTGTATGAGGATACAGCAAGAAGTTGGCCATCTATAAACTGTAAAGAGAGCCCTCACCCGTAACTGAATCTGCTGGTATCTTGATGTTGAACTTCTCAGCCTCTAGAACTGTGATAAATCTTTTCTGTTTTTTTAAGACACTCAGTCTATAGTGGTAGTTATAGCAGCCTGAACTAAAACAAAGCTCTGACACTAGTACTAAAACATGGAACATAGAGTTAAATCATGATCTGTTTCCCATTTGCATCTGTGTCTAACATAGATTTTAGTTGATTATATCTAGAATAACTAAGGTAAGATCTCTCTCAATGATATTGAGTACATTATGAATATTTACAAGAGATACGACACATATATTCAAAACAGCGAATTACAGACCAGACTCAGAACTGTGTGTAGAGATGGTTGAAATCAATTTGGAAAGAGGGACATCTTAACAATATTATGTCTCCAATTCACCAAGATGGTTGGCTAATACCACTTCGTGTATACTTCATCTACTTACAAGAACCAAAATAGTGTGTACTTGCACTTTGAATCTATTATCAAAGAGGGAACATGGTAGCTCAACAGAAAAGTGATAGGAAACATCAAAACTATAAAGGATAAAGAAACAGGCAGCACACTTGTCTAGGACTGGCTGGAAACCAGGAATAACTCCCCAATATGAGAAAGAGGTGCATGAGAATCTTTCTGTGGTCTACTTTCCTACTGGGGAATCAAACAATCAAGGCCACAGGAGAGCTCCATTACCCGCCCAAGCTTTGAATTTAACTTTGGCAGCAGCTGCGAGACTATAAGAAGAAACTGCTCCAGGGAAAGAACTCACATTGGTTCCCAGAACGTTTCTGAAACCTAAGCAGCTACCATTTTATATTCTAGCTTCTAACAGACTGTGTTCTGTCTTGAGTACCAGCAACATCAGTCCTAGGCATTATGAAAACTCATGCTGTTGATTGCACAACTGGGATATAAGTTGGGGGTGAGTTCTCAGAGCAAGGACTTGGAAATGACTGTGGATTGGGCTTTTACTGCTGGTGGTGGGAAAAGGGTGTCTCCTCTGGAGATTGAAGGGGGATCAACTGCCGTGAATTCTTGATCTTGAACTGGATGGGCACTCTTAAGGCCTGGGGTTGAGTTGTGAGCATGGTGCAGACTTATAGGTCTGACAGATACCCTGGATCCACTGCAATAGCCTGGACTGGGGAATGAGCTCCACTGGGACGGGCATGATAAGGACATGTGTCCCCAACTCATGAGCCAAGACTGTGGCCACTGGAGCTGGCTGCACCCTCCCCATGGCAGGACCTCAATGTGGCAGCTACTGTCCTTAACCCTAGCAATCAACCAGAGGCTTCAGGATCACTTTTCCCCCAGCTGCCTTGACTGGTGCATGTGCTCCCCATTGTGGGGGCCTGAGCTTAAGCCTACACAGTCCAGCTCTGCCTGGCTTCATTTCCACTTTAACACAATACAAGGTTGATGGTCTGAAGGATTGGACATTCCAATCACCAACCAAGCACTCCTTCTAGGGCACTGAATTTGGACCTGTACATCTCACCACTTCCACCTCAGCTGTCTCCTACCTGCAACTGCTATACATATACTGACCTAGGCGGCAGCCTGCACAGCCCACTGCAACCAGTACCAACGAAAGCACCCATTGCTTGGGATCCAGAAGAGAATGTTACCACTGCTGCTGCCATTGCTCACACCACACTAGCAACCCAGGGGCTCAAGAGAATACTCACACACCTGATATACTACTACCATAACTGGCATCTGGGAGAACCACCCAGAGTCCCAGTAATCAGATGGCCTGGAAAAGTCAACATAGGTGCCTGTGTACACTGCCCCAGATTACAAGGATAGAAATGTCTAGTTCTCCAATGCCAGTGCTGAGTCCTGAAAATAGGCTCATCTGGCATTGCAGTCTCTAGCACAACTCTTCCACAGCCCCCACTATTAATTCTACTCTAACATGCCAAGGAAACCACAGATGGCACTGATGCTGTTTATAGCAAAGAAATAATACGGAGGCTTTACATGCATTCAGAAGCAAAGCCAGAGGGTCCTACCCAGCCAATACCATTGACACATCTTCAGAAATAGTACTCCTTGAACAAAAGTAAACTCAGAAATAGGAAAAAGTGACTGTTACACTACATGTGCAGAAATCAATGTAAAGACACAGCAAACATAAAAAAGCAGGACATGTGTTCTCTAGCAATAGTTTTTTTTTTTTTTTTTTTTTTTTGTTTGAGACAGAGTCTCGCTCTGTCGCCCAGGCTGGAGTGCAGGGGCCGGATCTCAGCTCACTGCAAGCTCCGCCTCCCGGGTTTACGCCATTCTCCTGCCTCAGCCTCCCGAGTAGCTGGGACTACAGGCACCCGCCACCTTGCCCAGCTAGTTTTTTGTATTTTTTTTTTTTTAGTAGAGACGGGGTTTCACCGTTTTAGCCAGGATGATCTCGATCTCCTGACCTCGTGATCCGCCCGTCTCGGCCTCCCAAAGTGCTGGGATTACAGGCTTGAGCCACCGCGCCCGGCCTAGCAATAGTTTTTAACCAAATGATAATTTTGTTAAATTCTCTAGCAATAATTCTCTAGCAATAGATTTTAACCAAAATGAAATTCTCAAAATCTCAGATTAAAAATTTTAAATATTATTTTAAAGAAGCTGAATAAGATGCAAGAGAAATCTGAATACCAATAGAAAGAACTAAAAAAAAAATCAATTCAAATTGTAAATAAGAAATTTATCAAGGAGCTAGCTTAGAGAGAACTAAAGGTTTAAAAAGTCTATTTAATGGCATAACAAATGAAAAATCCCCTAGACTATTGATAGAGTTAGAGATCCATACACAGGAGACTCATTACTCCCTAAGAAAATGCAAGGCTGAAAGGATTTGCCATGACACATTATAATCAGACTGTCTAAAGTCAAAGAGCAAGTTATGAAATCAGCAAGAGAAATGTGTCTAGCTACCTGTAAGAGAAATACTATCAGACTAACAGCAGACTTCTCAGCAAAAACCTTATAGGTCAAAAAAGAATGGCATATATTCTAAGTAAATATATATATATATATATATATATATATATATATATGAGAGACACTTATATATGACATATATATACACACACACACACATATCAGAAGTGCCAAAAAATTGTTTTTATTTTTTTATTTTTTTTTTTGAGACGGAGTCTCGCTCTGTCACCCAGGCTGGACTGCAGTGGCCGGATCTCAGCTCACTGCAAGCTCCGCCTCCCGGGTTCACGCCATTCTCCTGCCTCAGCCTCCCGAGTAGCTGGGACTACAGGCGCCCGCCACCTCGCCCGGCTAGTTTTTTGTATTTCTTAATAGAGACGGGGTTTCACCGTGTTAGCCAGGATGGTCTCGATCTCCTGACCTCGTGATCCGCCCGTCTCGGCCTCCCAAAGTGCTGGGATTACAGGCTTGAGCCACCGCGCCCGGCCTTGTTTTTAGCTAAGAATTATATACCCAGATAAGAATGTATTTAGTTAAGAATTATTTAGGTAAGAATTAAATATTCCGCAATATTAAACTTCATAAAAGAAGAATAAAGTCTTTCCCAAACAAGCAAACGCTGAGGGAATTGACCACCACCAGACCTGTCCTACAAGAAATGCTTCAAGGTGTCCTAAAAGTGAAAGCAAATGAAAAAATACAGTATTGTAAAAACAACTGAATTATAAATCTCACTGGTAAAACACTTACACAAAGGAGGAAAATAAAGGAATCAAATGGAACCACTATAGAATTCCATCAAACCACGATGAGAAACATTAAGTGAAAAAGAAACCAAGAATTTATAAAACAACTAAAAAAATTAACAATATGAAAGAAGCAAAACTTTCCATATCAATAATAATCTTGAATGTAAATAGTTTGAATGTTCCACGTATAAGTTCTAGATTGGCTAAATGCATAAAAAAAGAAAAAAACATGATCCAACTGTATGTTTCCTAAAAGAAACTCACTTTAGCAGTAAAGACACATATAGACTGAAAGCAAAGAGGTGAAAAAAGGTATTCCACAAAAATGGAAACAAAACTGAGCCAGGTGCCGGAGTGATGAGGGGTGTGTGGACAAGTGAATTCAGGATTCAGCCAGTGCACACAGCCAGGCACACTGGCTGCTGGAGCAAGGCAGGCAGCTCAATGTGCCAGCACAGGTGCCAGCTCCGTGGGAGGCTGTGGCTGGACCAGATGTATTACACGCAGTTTCAGCTACAGGCACCTGCGTCTGGATGAAGGGAACATGGTGGCACCAGGAAGCCTGGAGATTCCAGGAACTGAAGAGCCCCAAGGAGGGGTCACAGCCCTGATTCCAGGAGCCTCTAGGACTGGGCTCCCCAAAGGACCACAGATCTCTTCTCCTTCTCATCGCCTGCAATGTGGCGAGTGGGTGAGGCGTGTTTGAGCCATCTTTGTGTTATAGCTCTTTCAGTCCTGACACTCAGCAGGTCACAAGTTCTTGTCTCCCATCCACGAAGACTAAGGTACACAGACAACAGGGGGTGAGCAAGGTGGAGAGGAGTTTCATTCAGCAACAGAACAGGTCTCAGGAGATCTGAAGTGGGTAGCTCCTTTCCGTGGGCAGGCCATCCCGATGAGTGTCCAGCTCTCAGTGAAGACACCAACAGCGGTAGCTTATTTCCATAGGCAGGTCATCCTAATGTCTGTGTAAGTCTGGCTGAAACTGGTGTTTTGATGGACTTCAGAAAGGAGGAAGTGTGTGCTGATTGGTCCATGGGAAACCATGGGCAGTCCTGGAAAAAGCACCATAAGTTCCCACTCCAGGCAGTGGACTTCCCCTGGAATTGACAGCCCCACCCTCATGCTTCAGGCTGTTCCTGGCTTGAAGGTGGAGCTTCACCAGAAACTTGCCCCTTTCCACCCGGGAGCCTGTCTACCTCCTGCCGCCATCAACATATGATCCATGGCACCCAGGCACTTCGTGCTAAGGGACATATGCAGACCCCACTGACCTCCCTTCCTGAGCTGGTTCATGCCCAGCGTTTCAGACAGGTCTGAGGTGACAGGGGAGCTGGTGTGTCAGTACTGCCCTGAGCATGCACACACCCAGCCCGCTCACAACAGCACCTGGGCTCGGCGTCAATATTGGTCTGAAATTCAAGCAAGCACCGGGAGCGGGGAGAAACCAGGCAATGGGAGCAGGCACTTCTGAGCCTGCAGGGGCAGTGAATACTTCCCAGGCCCCCGAGAGTACAGGTATGCATGGGTCTGCAGTCATGGTTGGGTGGCTGCAGCTGTGCCCAGAAGGATAGGGCTCCCACCTGTTCCTAGCTCCCACCAGCTCTATGGAGTGTACAGCCCCAGCCAGGTCTCCCCCGCAGCAGCCATCGTCTTCACAGCAGCCTCTTCAGACATGCCACCACTGCCATCAATAGTATTGGAAGAAAAATATATGCATAGATCAATGGGAAAAAATAGAGAACCCAGAGACAGCCACATATTTACAGCCAAATTATCTTTGCCAAAGCTGACAAAATCCACTGGGGAAAAGACACCCTTTCCAATAAGTGGTGTTGGGAAAATTGGATTCTCATATACAGAAGAATAAAATTTGACCTCTACCTCTCACCATATACAAAAATCAACTCAAGATCAATTAAATACTTAATTTTAAGACCAGAAAGTACAACAATGCAAGAAGAAAATATAGAGAAAACTCTTCTGGTAATGGTCTAAGCAAATACTTTATGACTAAGACTGCAAAAGCTTAGGCAACAAAAGCAGAAACAGATAAATGGGATTTAATTACACTAAAATGCTTCTGCATAGCAAAATAATCCAGAGTGAAGAGATAATCTGTTGTATGAGGGGAAATATTTTCAAACTATTCATTTGATAAAGGACTAAGTAACCAGAATATACAAATCAAACAGCTGAAGTACAACAATAAGTCTATTAAAAAGTGGGCAAAGATATGAATAGACTTTTTTTAATGACATGCAGATGTCCAGCAGGTATATAAAAAGTTTCTTAACATTACTAGTCATCAAGAAAATGCAAATCAATACCACAGAGGTATATCACCTTACACCAGTCAGAATGGTTACTGTTTAAAAAGACAAAAATAGCAGATGATGGTGAGAACACGGAGAAAAGGTAACACTTATACACTGTTGGTAGGAATATAATTTAGTACAGTCTTTTTAAAACAGTGTATGGCTATTTCTCAAAGAACTAAAATTAGAACTAGAGTATGATTCCGCAATCTCACTATTGGGTATATACCCAAAGGGAAAGAAATCATTTGTTGAAAAACATACCTGCACTAGTATGTTTATCACAGCATTATTCACAACTGCAATTATACAGAATCAACCTAAGTGTCCATTACAGATGCTGGATAAAGAAAATGTGGTATATATGTACTATGGAATACTACTGAGGCCAAAAATATAAAAAATAAATTTTGTCTTTTGCAGCAACATGAAAAGAACTGGAGGTCATTATTTTGAGCCAAACAACCCAGGCACAGAAAGACAGATATCACATATCCTGTCTTATAATTATGTGATTAAAATGTGTTCACGTGAATGTACAGAGTGAAATGATAACTAATGGAAACTCAGAAGAATGGGGAGTGGGAGAGGGGAGGATGAATATAAGTCAGTATGTTATTTGGGTTATGGATACGCTAAAAGCACTGACTTGATCACTACCCAACTTATGCATGCAACAAAATTGCACATGTATCCCAAACATATACCAAAAAAAAAAAAAAAAAAAAAAAAAAAATTCAGTTCCCAAAAAAAAAAAAAAAAAAAAAAAATCAATTAAAATTTTGAAAATTCAATTGAAATTTTGAATTAATTAATTAGGCTTTGAATTCTTTTCCTGTGACTGCTAAAATAATTTACCACATGATTGCTGGCAAAAAAAAAAAAATCCAGAAATGTATTCTCTCACAGCTCTGAAGGTTAGAAGTCTGTAATCAAGATTGTAGCAGGTCTCTGCTCCCTCCAAACATTCTAGGAAAAAATTCTTCCTTCCCTCTTCCAGGTTCTGGTAGCCCCAGGTGTCCCTTTTTCATGTGATGGCATAAATCAAATCTCAGCTTCTATTTAATAACTTTAATATGTCCCACCTGATAACTGTGTAAAATTCTTTGCATACATTGTTGTATTATATTGGTAGTATTTAACTGAGAATTTCACATTTATGTTCATGAGAGATCTTGGTCTGTAGTTGTTCTTCTTGTAATATTTTTGTTTGGTCTTGGTGTTAGGAAAATACAGGCCTCATGGAATACATTAGGGCATTTCACCCCAATTTTATCTTCTGAAACAGATCATAGAGAATTAATGTAGTTTCTTCTTTAAATGTTTAGTAGGATTTGAAAGTAAAATCATATGGACCTGGTATTTTGTTCTGTTTTATTTTTGTAAGGTAATTATTAATCAGTTTCCTTAATAAATACATTGCTACTCACATTATGTATTTCTTGTAGTATAAATTTTGAGGTTTGTGCTTTCTAAGAAATTTGTTTATTTAAGCCAAGTTATCTAATTTCTGGGCACAAGGTTGTTCACAGGATTATATTATCTTTTTAGTAGCCACTAAATCCTTAGTAAAAGCCCATATTAGCACTTTGTTTTTCTTGTCTCTATATACATCTTTTATTTGTTACCCTGGTAAAGATTTATCCATTCTATTGATCTTTCTCAAAAGAAAACACATCTTTTGTTTTTATTCATTTTCTGTACTGATTTTCTGTTTTCAATTACATTGACTTCTAGTCTAACCTTTATTATCTCTTTTCTCCTTCTTTAGGTTCATTTTTTTCTTAATGTGCTACCTTAGATTGTTGATTTTTATAACTTCCTTCTTTTCTAATATAGACTCAATGATATAACTTTTCCTTCAAGCAATACTGTCACTGTATCTAATAAATTTTGGAAAGTCTTGTTTTCATTTTCATTTAGTTCCAATGCTAAAATTTCCCTGGAGGTTTTTTTAAATACTGTATTATATGGAAGTGTGTGTTTAATCTTCAAATATTTGAAGATTTGCCAGCTATCATATTCTTGATTTCTAGTTTAATTGCATTGTGTTTGAGAACACACTTTGTACCTTTGTAATTTTTTATTCTTTTACATTTGTTAAGGTATTTTTTTATGACTCAGAATATGGTCTATTTTCATGAATGATCCATGTCAGCTTGAAAAAATTGTAATTTTGGTTATTGGATGAAGTGTTCTATAAATATCCTTTAGACATCCTTTATTATTGGGGGTGCTCTTCACTTCCTCTCTAACTTTACTGATTTTCTGCTCACTGGATCTGTCAATTACTAACAGAGAGATGTTAACGTCTTCAACTTTAATTGTGAAGTTGCCTATTCCTTTTTACAGTTTTCATCACTTTTGGCCTCATGTATTTTGACACTGTTGTTAGGTGCATGCATGTTAAAGATTGTCATGCATTCTTAGAAAATTAACCTCTTTATTAATGCTATTTATCTGTGATAATTTTCCTTGCCCTGAATTCTACTTTTTCTGCAATTATGCAGCTACTCCAGTGTTTTTTACACAAGTGTTAGTATAATATTTTTTTCCTTCACCCTTTTACTTTAATCTGTCTATGTCTATATTTAAGATAGGTTTCTTGTAGATGGCATATGTTTATTGGCTTTTGTTTGTTTGTTTGTTTCCATTCTGACAGTTTCTGACTCTGGTGTATTTGAGTCACTGTCTACTGTCCCTCCTTTTACTGCCTTCTTTATTCTTACTAGAGCATTTTAAAGTGTTTTCATTTTCTTTCCTTTAATAGAACATAATTTATATTTAGAAATATTTACACAGTTCAATCAATTGTGTCCTGAAAAGAAAATACAAAATAAAAGAAATAAATAAGCATGTTTAAGTATTGCCCTAGAGTTTGCAATATACATTTACAACTACTCTAAGTTAACTATTACATTATAACCTACTGATTTACAGGTAGCACTAGTGTAACATTACTGCCATTCATTTTATTTATCTATATGCTATAATTACCTAAAATATTGATGGTCTTGCTACTTTGAACAAACATTACTCTATTAGATGCACTAGGAGTAATAAAAATACAATACTTCACTTTACATTCTTTTGTCCCTTCTCCATATTTTCTCTTTACATAGATTCAAGCTTCTGACCTATATCACTTTTCTGGTCTCTGAAGTACTTCTTTTTAACGTTTCTTGCATGACCTGTCTACTGGCAATAAACTCCTTCAGATGTTTCCTTCATTCTTGAAGAATTTTTTTTGTGTGTGTAGAAGTCTGATGCAACTTCTCCTCCTTGTTCCTCCATCTGTAAGGTGTTTCTTGTTCCTCCATCTGTAAGGTGTTTGTTTTTAAAATTTTCACTTTGTCTTTGTTTCAGTTTGCATATGATGTGCCTTGCCGTAAATTTTTGGTATTTATCCTGCTTGGTGTTTTCTAAACTAGCTTGGTATTGTGGTAATATCTCCAGTTTCATTTCTAATTGAACTTATTTTGGTCTTTTCTCTTATGCTCCTGGTTAATCTCACTAATTATCTATCAATTTTGTTTATCTTTTCAGAGAGCCAGCTTTTTGTTTATCTTTTATACTTTTTTTCAATTTCATTTAGTTCCCTGATCTTTGTTGTTTCATTTCTTCTGTGATTTTGGGGGGAGGGGACAGGTTTGTTCTTGCTTTTCTAGTTCCTTGCTAAATTGTTAATTTATAATATTTCTACTTTTTTTGACATAGGCATTTAATGCTATAACCTTCCCTCTTAGCACTGTTTCTGCTGCATTCTATATGGTTGGTATGTTGTGTTTTCATTTTGACTTGTTTCAAAACGGTGTTCATAGTAGGCTTGAATGATCTTTTGTATTTCTGTGGTATTAAGCCTCTACTAGTGGTAATATGTATTAATGCTAATATGCCTGTATTAGTCAGGATTCTCTAGAGGAGCAGGACTAACAGAATATATGTGTTTGTAAAAGGGAGTTGATTTAGGAGAATTGACTCACACAATTGCAAGGTAAAGTCCCACAACAGACCCTCTGCAAGTTGAGTAAGAAAGCCAATGGTGGATCAGTACGACTCCCAAATCCTCAAAAGAAGGAAAGCCAAAAGTGCAGCCTTCTGTCTGTGGCCAGAGGCTTGAGATTCCCTTGCAAACAACTGGTGTAAGTCTAAGAGTTCAAAAGCTGAAGAAATTGGAGTCTGATGTTCAAGGGCAGGAAGCATCCAGCATGGGAGAAAGATGAAGGCCAGAAGACTCAGCAAGTCTGCTTTATTCTAGCTGTACTGGCAGTTGATTATATGGTATCCACCCACACTGAGGGTAGTTGTGGAACTGGCAGTTCACTGACTAAAATGTTAATCTCCTTTTGCAACACCCTCACAGACATACCCAGGAACAATACTTTTCATCCTTCAATCCAATCAAGTTGACACTCAATATTAACCATCACACTGTCCTGGGGTTTTCATATAGTAGAATGCTTTGCAGAAGTGGTACATATCACTTCCATTCACATTTCATTGCCACACATTGTCACATGGTTTCCCCCAAACATAAGAAAGCCAGAATTATAGTCTGTCTTATTTCCAGAAATCAGAGATTTAGAAATATTTGTTTATGTCACTTACAACCAAAAAGTAAAACAATGGTAGAGAATCCAATGACACACAAGCATTTTCATTTCCACCATAACAACTCTGCATTTGATGATCTAAAATCATGGCATATAAAGAAAAATCCTTCTAATATTAGTGGACAAATATTGGAAGCTGATACTGTCAGCTGGAATTTCGGGTCCTTATGCCAAAATGACAATAAGGAAGAAAAAGGAGTTATTGACCTGCCTCAAATCAAGTTGATATCTGTTTTTTGGGGGGATGGAAAATGTATAAGTAGAAACCAGTTATATTTCCATATAAAAATAGGACCTCCAAAATTAGGCCAGAAGTTGGCAAATGTTTCCTGTAAAGGGCCAAATGGTGAATACTTAGACATTATGAGGTGTAAGTTTTGGCACAAGCTACTTAACTTTGCCATTGGTAGTGATAAAGAAGCCATTGACAATAATGGGCATGCCTGTATTCCAATAAAATTTTAAATAAACAACAGACGGAAATTCTAATTTCCCCATCTACTGTGGTTTGCTAACTCCTGTCACAGATCTTTGAGGAATGAAGATTTACAAATATGTTTTTGTGGGAATATTTTGCAATTATATAACTTAAATGAGCGATGAGCTATAATAGTTATTAATTTTTCTGTCTTGTACTTTTTTCCCTGTTTTTATTTTCCTTTCTCTACTTCCTCAACTTCTTATAATTAGCTTTATTTTTGCTTCCACACTGAAGACACATTCACTCCATTTGCTAAGACATTTGTAGCTGACACTGATGGTGCTTAAGTTCCTCTAGTACCTCCATTCAATGCGGGTTAGTGATTAGTCACACTTCTAGACTTGTTTACTTCCATCTGTCAAACCTTAATTTCTTGTAAAATATAAAATACATTGTGCTATTTTAATATCAACTCAAACATCATTGATGTAGCAACTGCAATTGCTCAAATACCTGTAATGGCCTAGTCTAATGCTCTCTTTTATGAGTTGAACAAAAGAGAAGCATGTACTTATAGTGGGGCCCATATTTATCTACAAATAGTGGGCTTCTATAGGGAATTGCAGTTTATTTGATTACATACTTGACTAAATCAAGAAACAAGTTATCTTTCTTATATCTGAGTCCTCTTAGTCCAGAGTACTATGGGCATTGTAGGGACAGTTGACTCACTGCTGTGATTTTAAAATACCATAATATCTTCTGTTTTAAACAGTCTGTTTAGTAATTTGTAAATACAAAGCTTTAAAAGAGTTCTGCTTCTCTCTTTATTCCCAAATTGGCATCCGTATTAAGGGAAAGCTTACATGCTTCCAATTCTAGGAGATGGTGCCCTTGGAGCCAAGTATTCATCCTTTGTTTCTCCTCTAGGGCATTGGTAGTATCTGTGACAATATGTCATGTTAAATACCAGGTTCCCTGCCAGCTTCTGCTGATCAGCTCTGGTCGACACTGCAGGTTTTTTGTGATTCAGTTACATCTTTTATTGTATGTATGACTTATGCCATCCTACCCCACAGCCTCCACTCTGGGGTCACCTTACCCCTTACCTCAGTGAGGGATCATCACAACAACGGGTCCATTGCCACTTTCTGTGTCTCTCTCAAGGAGCACACAGAAAAAAGGGAAAACCTCTCCTTTCTAAATTACAGGAGCTTGGGGAAATTTGAGGCATAATTCCTGACAGCAAATTCCTCTGTTGAGCCTGCTCCAGATTGACAGGAAGACGTTCTAAAAGGTCTTCTCACAGAATCCCAAATGGGGAAGACAGGGCAAATATCAATTGTATTTGTTTGCTGTGGCTGCCATAACAAAGTTCCACAGACTGGATGGCTTAAACAACAGAAATGATTTTCTCAGGGTTCTGGAGGCTGGAAGTCCACCATCAAGGTGTCAGCCATGTTAGTTTCTCGGGCAACCTCTCTCCTTGACTTGCAAACAACTGCTCTCTTAGTGTCTCTCATATGGTCGTCCCTCTGTGCATGCATGCACCTGGTGTCTCTTTGTGTGTCCAAATTTCCTGTTGTTACAAGGTCATCAATAAGACCGAATTAGAGACTACACTAAGGACTTTATTTAAACATAATTACCTATTTAACAGCCCATGTCTATATACAGTCACATTCTGAGGTACCAGGAGTTAGGGCTTCAACATGTGAGTTTGAAAGAAACACAATTTAGCCCTTAACATTGATCGGTCTGTCTATCTCTCCCTCTCTCTCTCTCTCTCTCTCTCTCTCTCTCTCTCTCTCTCATCATTTCTGTTCTCTTAACTCCAATAGCAGATATTTTGATCCAAAAAGGGTCTTATATTTTTTATTTTCCTTTCTCCATTTTTTCACCTCTCTCATTCTAGGAACCACTAAATTTTTAAAAATTCCCCTCTTCCCTCTTGATTCGCAGTGCCATACCCTTCTCTTTCCACTTACCTAGAAATATGGAAATAGGGGAATGTAAAATATGCACTGATAATATTATTATAATTACATATCTGTACTTCTTTAGATAAAAGATTAGATATAAAGATATAAAGCAAGTTTCATATTTATAAAATATTTCTGATGAATTAAAACTTTTGAAATAGTGTACAAATTAGAAAAATAATATATTAACAATATATTACTATGAAACTATAAAACAATACTATAAAACAATACTATAAAACAATACTATAGTAAAACAATACTATAAAACAAATACTATAAAACAATATATTACTATGTTTTATAAACATAGTAAATGCAGATATAAATTGGAAATAAGCAATACACATTTTCTAAACATTTTTGCTTTAAATACCTTTAAAGTTACAAGAATTATGTGTTTCATAATATTAAAAAGGATTATAGGCCATATCAAATAATTCTGCAAATCTCAAGAGGAATTACACATTTTGCCCTTGAGTAAATAAATGTTCATTTTAATCTCCCGTGTATGGTTTCTTATAACATTCTACATGGCTACCTCACATCTCACAGGTATTTTTAAACATAGTTTAAAGTTTATTGTACATCGAGGTTTTCAGTAATTAAATTTGCCTCAAACACTGAATTGCATTTTGTGAGAAATATACAAGAAGGATTAAAACTAACAAAGAAGATTTTAAAAATGTAAAGCTATCAGATCTAACTCTACCTCAGAAATTTTCATCTTTATTATTAAGTATTGTGCAAATGCCTTAAACTGAGTTTAACTTAATAAGAAAAATAGTCTCACCCTGTCAAGAATAAAATTCAACTCCAATGATAGTAGATTCACTTAAATAAGAATAATTTTGACTACAAGCTTAGAGAAAATAAAGTTTCCAGTAAGGGTAAATGTTTGAGTTCAGGCTAATACTAAAACTAACCAAGAGGCTTTACCCAATAAGGCAAATAACGGTAGTCATATTTCAGTGAAAATCTCTCTATAAAATGATTCTGATATTATTTTACCAAAAATTCCTGGGTTTTGCATATCACCTTAAATGAACCTAAATGTTTTAAAAGGATACAAAATCACAAAGAGAAGCATAAAGATTTTCTGCCTGTTCCTAAAGTAGAGAATTGTTAATAATACGAAATGAAACATTTATCATTTTTGATAGAAGATTGTAGAGCTTTCAAAATCTTATAAACAACCAAGGAAAAATAATTTGTATTAAAGCTTATCATATGCAACTCTTGCTAAGGTAAAGGTGGACATAGATGACAAAAAGATAATGAGATAGATGGATAGATGATAGAGCACAGGTAGTTTAATAGGCAGTTAAAAAGCTAGGTAGAGAGACAGACAGATGGTTGAATACATAAGTATATAAGAGAAGAAGAAGCTGAAGTAAAACACTCTGAGAATGTTTTCGAAGCATGTATACTCCTAAATACATATATAAATCTGTTATGAACAAGAAGAAACAACTCGATGGTGGTGAAGAGTCAATACTGAAAAGTGGAAGTATTAGACTGAATGTGTAAGGGTTGGAATTGGTCACATTATTTACAGAGACCTTCTTGAGATTTCAGTTTTTCTAAATATATCTCTTCTCCAGTAATTATTCTACACTAATGTGTGGGATATTTATTTTAAAATGATCATTTTCCCCTGGATGTGTCATTTCTTTTTCACTGGACTATCAATAGTTTCTTTAATCCAACAGCACTTCCTTGTTAGTGAAATAATAGGTGTGATATTTTCTGATGGAATATCTATGTCTATAAAATGGCTAGAAAGTAATACCCACCTTTCCTTTGAGGCTGTTACATAGATTGTCAGTAGCTTGCATATACTCTCCAGGCTTCTTGAAATATTGATTGGAGTAATGGGTTTTTATTGTTGTGTCATTTTTCCACAAGACAAATTAGAAGTCTCAAGAGCCAAACTGAATGAGCTTTGGCAGCTACTAATGGGAGGGACCTTATGGCAGATAGATAAACCTAGAGGAGTCTAGAGGTCTTCCAAATAATATTACTAAATCATCAACTTTGGCAATCAGTTGGCATCTTCAAAACCATATCCTGGGAAGTTTCCTGGTTGCTGCCTTTTCCACTTTCAAGCTAAGTCTAACAATTCACATTTCTGCCTTTCTCCTCCTCATCCTGCCTTTACATGTAATTCTATATGTCCAGCCTGAGTTTACTGTTCTCCTCTTCCCCTCTTATACAAATGTACTTTATTTTCTCAAATATGTTATTTCAACCTAAAATTTATTGACCAGCGTTCAGTGGCTGTCTAACAAGACCATACCCCTCCCTTGATAGAGATTGTTTGGCCCTGCACCAATACTTCCTAAGTCTGGAATCTGTAAAGACATTCAAGGCATTTGAACCTCCTATTTTCTGTCCCACCAGGGAACAGAAAGCACTAAAATATGTTTTTATGTAGAGATATTTCTCTGCACCGACTTGTGAAACAATGATGTTTTTACTCTTTTCTCCATATTTATTATCTGCCTAGAAACTGAGAGCATTGACATCTTTTATTACCCAAAGCTGTCTGCTAAATATCAACTGAACATTGTGTGTGTATGTGTGTCGGGGGCCTATGGGGGTGTGGGTGTGTGCTATGTATATATTTGCACATATGTATGTATGTGCATGCACGCATATGTGTATGCATGGAGAAAGTGAAGGAGCAGCAGGGTAAGTTATTCTTGTAACTGCAAATCCTAACGCTTGATCCCCAGCTCAGCCTCTAGCCACTACTAAATTTCAGATCAAATTAATAACATTACTTTTCACTGCTTCCTTCTTAATCTCTCTTAATAGCCCAGAAATAGACTTGTTAAATATTAAAAGGTTGAACTTCTCTACTGGGGGCAAGATAGAAGAGAAAGGAGAGAAATTCTGAGCATAATAGTAAAGTCAAAGTTAATGATTCTATGATTTCACAAAGGTTAAAACCTACATTCTCCATGTAACAGTGCCTCAGAACATTCTCCAGTCCTCGTCAATCCCGACTTACTACCCACTTCCCCCACCCCCACGTGTACTAAAAACTGGTTCATATCAGGGACTACTTAATGGAGAAATCTCTTTATATTAAATAATTGGGAAGTTATTTAGTCTATCAGCTTATAAAAAATGTCATATTGGTGGTGGGTAGATATAATGTCACAATATATTAATAGAATATTTATTTAATTTCAGTGTTGATCCTGCTTTCTTGCATTGTGGAAGGTTCATTTATAACACAATTTTGTTCACACATTTTGTCCACACATTTTGTCTGTTTCCTAGAATAAATGTTAGTGTGTCTGTCTTTTTGATTTGCTAAAAGTGCTAGCTCTGCAATCACCAGTGTCCTAAGACCAATATTTTACTGAACTTCGGGAGCCATTTTATGTAGTTATCACCATGTGCTGCTCTTTAAAAAAAGAAAAAGCCATGCCAACATTTGTATAGCATGCAGAGACCTAAAGAACCCTATGTGGTGCTTTTTATTCTGACTGATTTTGGGTGTATAACAGCTTTCTGATGAATAAAAACCAAGCAAGTAATTTTGCTTTACCAAATAGCTCTCAATGAAAATGATCATTCTATTTTCTTATAGGAAAAGAAAGGAGGTCCCAGGGGATTTTTTTTTTTCAGTTATGTCTGTCTATTCACTTAATCTCTTACCAAATAAGCTTGTAGAAATCTGAGAACTGATTCTGCCCATTCCCAGTACACACATTTTATTTAAACATATCAATAAACCACTCACCTAGGAAAAAACAATGTGAACATAATATAGATAGATAGATAGATAGATAGATATGTGTCTATATGATCTTCGCCCATATTCATATGATCTTATTTTAAAAAATAGAAACAGGTACAAATTCAACTTTACACGTTTAAACTTTCGCTCAACCAAATATGAACATTTTTGTATTTCTCATTGGAATCTCTGTTAAAATACAGCTTTTACGATGGGGTTACATTAAAATGTATTAAACTAATTTGCTATTTTTGAATATGTATGCTATTTCTAATTATCATAATCAAAACAAAACTTAGTGAATATTATTTCATATAAAAGCATTAGTAGTTCCTAAGAAAAAAAATATAGAAGGGAAAATTTTGCATATGGGCCATTTTATATTTTTTGGCACAATCACTAATGCTAGTATTATCATGTTTGATTGTCTTTTCAAAGAAGAAATGTAAAATGATTGATTTTTTGAATTATTCTAAGTATGAAGTGAACTATATTTTAGCATGATTAATTGCTATGTATTTTTAGCCTTTCAAATTGTGTGTACTCATTAACTTTTACAAGTTTCAGTTGGAACATTCATTGTTCTTAGACAACTTTAAAACGGGTTTATGGTCTGTTAGATATGTGACAAATAGTGTCCCTCATATTCTTTTGCTTTTTATGTTTATGCTAGATTTTGTATCACATTGCAAATGTCACATTTTGATTTCTACCAACTATTTTCTGATATTATGTTTTTATTTACATCCAATTTTGAGAACCTCTTTGTGTCCATGAACAGATATTTGCATATTCTAATTTATATTTTCTGTAGTCTAATTTAGCTTTTCTTTCTTTTATTTTTGATGTTTGCTCATTTAATGTCTGAAATGTACATTAGTGTAGGATGTAAGGTAGGCATCAAAATGTGAATAGTTAATCTATATACTTTGGAAAGTTGTTCCGGTTTTTAAAGTTTTTCTAGTTATCTGATAGTTTAAAGGCCTCTTCATTAATTCCTATCAATATATGTTTACTTGACTTTTTTCAACCAAATCAATGTGTTTACTTCCTTTATAAGACTCTTTTGAATTAAATATTTACATTATTTTTACATGAATTTGGTATATATTATCTTTATATTCATGGACTTTTTTGGGCATTGTCAAAACTTGTATATACCTCAGCAAAATTTATATGAGTTTTCGAATTTTTCAGTTTTTGTTTTTCAACATTACCCACATTTTTTATTCCAGAATGGAATCTCAAACTTATGTTCTTTCTTCCTGTTTTACTATAGATATTTAAAATGAACCACATGCTGTTTTAATATGTGTGTATTTAGAGAAATAATTACTAGAGTGAAGCAAATTAACATATTCACCTCACATAGTTACTTTTGTGTGTCTGTAGTAAGAGCATGTAAACTCTACTCTCTTAGCAAATTTCTAGTATAAAATTATTAACTATAGTCCTCATGCCATATATTGGATCTCTAGATGTATTCATCTTACATAATTGTACCCTTTGACCTACATCTCCACATTTCCTCTCCCTTCGTGCTCCTGGTAGCCACAGTTGTGCTCTTTGTTTCTATATACCCAGCTTTTTAAAGACTGCACATATAAATGGAGTATGAAGTACTTTTCTTTGCCTGCCTCTTTTCTCTTAGCATAATACCCTCCAGGTTTATCTATATTATTGCAAAAGGCAGGATAGCTGTCTTTTTAAAGGCTAAATATATTCCTGTGTGTGGTATATATAAATTTTTACCACATATTATATATATAAATATATATACCTATATATGTATGCATGTATACAAGTGACAAAATTTCTTTATTCATTTATCTATCCACTGACACCTAAGATTTTTTCATATCTTGGCTATTGTGAATAATGCCACAAGGAACATAGGAGTGCAGATATCCTCATGCGTTGCATATATTTTTGAGGGTATTATTCTTTATTTGCAATTATTGTCATTATGTGAAGATATTTAAAAATGTTATCTATCCACATTTTCCTGTAATAAACCTGACTTGATCACATTTTAAAAATATAATTTTGACTTTTTTTTTTTTTTTTTTTTTTTGAGATGGAATCTCCACCTGCAGCTGGTTGCATGTGACCTCTTGCTCTCCAGTTCAGCCCCAAGTATAAACTGGGAAAGGGACATAACGCAGCTATTGGGTGATAGGAGGGTCTGGGGTATTTGCTCATATGACTTACTTATGCCTTCCTTCTTCTCCTACTAAGGCTTAATCCAGATACACCTTTCCTGCTTATTATGGTAAAACACTGGGCCTGATACAATTTATGATTTATTAGGTCTTACAGAACTGGACTCACAATGGACACTTTTGTATACACTGTCACTTAGAGCACTATGAGCAAACATTCTGTCTCTGCGAGGGCTGTTTCTTAAAAGGAATAGAATTTCTTGGTGCAGATAGATGGCCTTGTTCCCAAATCTAAAAAGAAATGTTGTGATACTCTAATTGGGATTTGCTCTAAGCTCCATATTTCATAATTTTCCACTTTAGATGACTCACTAAAGTATTTGCTGAATTGTATGACCCAACCCATACTGCTACCTTCGCTACAGCCTGGATCTTTGAAAAAGCCTTTTCCCAATCTGAGGACCACTCAGATCTTCCTTATTACTTGCTGTATCATCCAGAGCAGGATTAATATGGCAAGGAATCCAGAGCACAATAATATGTCTTTCAGTTTGAAGAGGAAGTCACAGCACACTCTTGGCCACTGGTCTCCTAAAAAAGGGTTAGGTTTGTAAATATTCATAGGATTTATCTGGAGCACATTTGTCTTACCAAGACAATCTTTTGCTTATCCTATCCAATTAGCATGATTCCACAGGTGTAATTAATCATTATAATGTTAGTAGGATGTTCAGGTTGTTCATGTCTCTTTTGACTATGTTATAACAGACGGTGAGCAAGTTAACAGAGCCCTGACACAAAACTGTAAGTAAATATTGTTGCCTGACCCAAGTCTATATGAACTTTTCCTGATGCTTTTTCTAATTTAAATAGAAATCAGTCAAGAAATCCATGGCCGAATACCACGTACCTAGGTATTGTCAATGTACACAAGCAATGATATCATGCCTGGCATAGCCTTTCCTATCAGGGTGCTGCTTTGTTGCACTCATGTAACAATGATTCTCTGTGGCTTCAGAGGTCAGACAAGATAACTAAACAGAGATATAACAGAGACCACATGCCACCTCCACAGCTTTTCATACTTTAGTTGTAGTATAGACTGAACTGTGTCCCCTCAAACTTATATGTTGAAGTCCTTTTAGTAGCAGAGAATGTGATTTTATTTGGATAAAAGGCCTTGAAAAAGGTATGCAAAGTAAAATAAGATTCTAGGGTAGGTCCTAATACAATATGAATGTTGTCCTTATGGGAAGAAAAGATCCAAACAGATATGCGAGTGCACAGATAAAAGATCATTTGAGGACAGAGAGAGAAGATGGCCATCTGTAAATCAAGGAGAGAGGCCTCAGAAGAAACCAAACCAGCTAATACATTGATGTTGGAGTTTTAACTTCACAACTGTGAGAAAATAAAGTTCTGTTGTTTAAGCAATCCAGCCTGTGGTGCCTGTAGTATTTTGTTATGGTAGCTCTAATGAACTAACATAAGTCATGATACTAGTCTCTACCATAATCCATATCCATTAAGTATTATATGTGAGTTATCATTTTGACTGGGGAAAGGAAGCCATTTCTGTTTGGTATTCCTCAGGGAGATAACTCTTATCCCAGAGGCCAATAAATTAATGTGGAGTTTAAGCAAATTGTCAACTAAGTCAATTCCAATTAAACATTTGGAGACTGAAGAAATAACCACTGAGTGGTTTTTTAGACCCACTGGGTTGAATATGAGCCAGGTTCATATCGCAAGGATTACATTTATTACCTTGCCCTTATCAGCTCTGACTCTACCAGTAGGCCCAGGATGATGCTTTGGGGCTCTAGGTATTAATGTCAACTTAGACTCTATGTATAATAATACGAAATATCTGGATATGCCACCTTACTAGATGTGTCTTCTACTCAGGAACACAGCCACTTCTTCAGTTCATGGTTTCTGGGTCTGGAAATAGGCTTCAGCCTGAGAACCGAATGAGGGAGTATAGCTTTTGGTTTGGGTGCCTACCATTATTCTTTTGTTCTTAGGTTCTTACCTCTTTCTGGTTGAATGTGTTTGGTAGACTGTTGTTGGCTACATGCCTAGTTTGTTCTTAGAAACTCCATCCATGCTCTTTGAACCATTTCTCAATTCCCTGTGGATCAAGCTTACCTATCTTTATGGTGTGACCTGGTTTCTGGTGTCAAGCTCTCATTGCCAGGCTCCTTAGTGGCCTTGTCTTTCCTCGAGTTTTAACAATTCCCACTTATATAAATGCCTCTCCTGTTGGTTCTGGTTTTCAGAAAATTGCTACTATTGAACTTCTTAATGGTGCCAGCTCCCGTATCACTGGTGCATTCCTGAAGGCCTTAGTGAATTGTGCATTCATTGAGCCTTCCTGTGGAACATAATCCTTGGGTGGTGTTTCTGGATTTATATAATATTCCTATTTTAGCATTCCCAATTCCCTTAGCCTCTTTATTCTTGTGGCATCACTCACCTTGGATATGTTTTTTTTTTTTTTTTCCCAGCCTTCTCAGAGCCTCTCTAGTGGTAAGTTTGTCCATCTACAGGATTACTTGCCAGGTATCTCAAAAAATGCCCCCATGTCAGTGAATGACTGTTTAAACTACATTTTCCTCTTCTTAATATGGTATCCTCAAAATCCAATCAATTCATACACTTTGGTTACCTACTGAAACACACTGTTTCACTCTTGTAGTTCTGTTAGTGAATAATGTCCTTCCTCCATCATCAAGTCCAGCATATATTCAGTAATGTTATGTTGGGATTTGATCCTAGCTATTGGCCTTGATGTCAGGAGAGGAAGTGGGCAAATCTTATTTGGGGGACACCTGTTGACTTAACAGAGAGAAGTTTCTGCAGTATCTACCAACACTGGGTATGTTTGTGTTCCTACTAAGGAAAAATATGTCAGTTCTACAAGCTCTGAAGGCGTTTTCCCCTCTCATGTTTCAAGAGCACAGGAATTTCCAACCACAGCCCTGATTTTAACATGACAGACCTGATTTAACCGAGCATTTACAATTTACGTGTAAATATATCTGCAACTCTGTGACTCGAACTATGGATTCTTCAGCTTGTTGGGACATTGTTCTTTTACAGCGAATAAAGGGTCTAATATTTAGCTTATAACAATTAATGGGCTGTGCATGGCGGCTCACACCTGTAATCCCAGCACTTTGGGAGGCAGGGCGGGGTGGATCACCTGAGTTCGGGAGTTTGAGATCTGCCTGACAAATATGATGAAACTCGGTCTCTACTAAAAATACAAAAATAAGCCGGGAGTGGTTGCAGGTGCCTGCAGTCCCAGCTACTCGAGAGGCTGAGACAGGAGAATCGCTTGAATCCAGGAGGTGGAGGTAGCAGTGAGCCGAGATCATGCCACTGCACTCCAGCCTGGGCAACAAAGCAAGACTCCATCGCAAACAAACAAACAAATAAACCCTGGTTTTTGAAGCTGGTTCTGGTTCTGAAAACCAGAACCATGTTCCACCGAAACAGTGTTCCACAACAGACATCAAGTTGACATAATAATAATGAGTCAGCTCCACTGCTTTTGTAATAATCACTGTTGGCCCCCTATTTTTCAAATGCCTGAAATATTGTACCCCAAGTGGCAGTTTCCCAAGCCAGATGTTTTCTCAAGTCACCCACGGACATATGAATTCTTTAGCAATGTGGTCACCACCTTTTTCCAGAAAGTGTCAGTCACCACGTACTGCTCAGAATGGCATTTCCTTGGGTAGCAGGTGTGAGTGAATGAGCCAGTGCTAGATTCCTATCCTGTAGTCTATTTTCGTGGATCTTCCGAAAAGAAGGAAACAAAGATAGGAATACATGTATAAGATATATACATATATATATCTTTTATGTGTGTGTATATATATACACACATATACATACACACATATATATATACACACACACACACATAAATGACTGTAAAGAACAACCAGCAAATAAACAACGAAGCAGGGAGAGCCATCTAACACTAGTAAGTCTTCCACCAGTGAAGGAGATGGGAAAGGAAGGAGGGTTGGATAGGAAGAAACACAAAATGCAACACAATTCAAAAGCAGGTTCAGCCAGTCTGAAAGGGAGTCATTGGGACCAAATCTCCAATTGGTGACATCTCATGTCTCATAGGAATGAAACTTTATTAGGACCAGGGTTGCTTCTGGCCATTTCCAGAGAGAAGCCTTTGGAAAGTGGGACTGCAGTGTGAAAGTGATGATGGATTCAGAAAGGCAGAAGCTGGGACCATCAATCGGTAGTCGCAGGAGATCTGAGAGGAATATTTTCATGGCTTTCCAAGGTTCTGTCTCATGTTCAATAGAAAATTGTCTAAATTGGAGTGTCCTCCATTCTCCCAGAGTCTTTTATTCTCTCTTTTTTGATTAAAGACATTTTAGAGAAGCCCTGCTAAGTTTTTTTTTTTCTACCTACGTCCTACTTTCTCTTGAAGAAAAGTTGGGGGTTCCTCTTGATGATGTTCTTTAATGTAAACTTAAATAGGAAAAAAATCCTAGAAGCTTAGGGTAGGAAGGGCAGCCTTTTCTGACTTTCACATTTATACGGATATGGGTTTTTATTTTATTTTGTTTGATCATTTAATTCTGGTCTTGCAAACGGAGTTAGAAGACCTGCTCACATCGTCATCTTCCTCAGATGTTCCCCTGCTCCATGGTGAATCCACCGGTTCATTCAATCAATGTGTCTAACTGGAGCGCGGTTCCTGTCCTCACTCAAATCCTTCTCAATTCAAAGGAATGAAGTCTCTGAACTATGAAGATGATTTATTTTAGGTAAGGTATCTGCTTGTCAATAAACAAAAGGATTGAGTAGATATATGCAATAGAAATTAACACTGTTTTTCAGAAAGATAACATAAAAGCATGGATTTGACTAAACCCAGTCAAGTTAACCTTCCATGTTTTTCACAATTAAGTATTTCTGAAAGATTACTTGTGCATGTATTGATTAATTCATTTATTTTGGGCATTATCATTTTAGAAAGTTAACACAATCAAATTTAATCCTTGGGGTATTTTTCTTTCAAAGAGTATATTGTAGATCTCTGTATTAAAAAGGGCCAAAGAACAGGGAGAAGCCGCCATTGAAATTGAAATAGTTGCATAGAGGTTGATAATTTTTTAAGTGTTCTTGCATATTATGTAATAATAATTAGCATAAAATATATTAACATGCAGTCATTGGCAAATATTTTTAAATAGGACAATTTTTGTTGAAATAGATCTATAAATTCGTACTCTCCCCATTTTCTATTCCAATAAATGGTAAATTTTTAGGTTTTCATGAAATAAGTGAAGTGAGAAATTAAAAAGATAAAATAAGTATTACAAACCAAAAATTTAAGACATTGATATACTGTTTTATTTTAATACAGATTTAAAAAAAATATTTCTGTTGTCTCCAACATTTTCTAGTTTTTTTAAACCACAGCTTAGTTTATCAACTTTTAAAAGTTATTTATTATTTACTAAGCATTAAACAGCATTTTCATGTAAATACACACACACACACACACAGTGATTTTGGCACAAGGTATCAGAATATTATATAATAATTAAATCATCTAGTACCTTTCTTATTTTTGTTTGGTATAAGTGAATTGAGAATAACCTTGATGGACTCTTAGTAGACACTCCTCTGAACTCATGGTAACTAAAAGTGCCAAGATCTTTTAATAAATAACCTAATAGCCATTAATGTTCCAAAGGCCTGCTCATTAGTAAATATTTTACCCTGGGGATGGAGAAAAAAGTTTGAAATCCAGCGAGTTGCTTAATTAAAAGATGATTAAAGAAGCTTTCTACTGTACATGCAATTTCCACATTTTCCTATTTATTTATTTATTTATTTATTTTGGAGAAATAGTCTCTCACTTCATCACCCAGACTGGAGTGCAGTGGGGCGATCTCGGATCACTGCAGCCTCCACTTTCCGGGTTCAAGCAATTCTCATGCCTCAGTCAACTGAGTGGCTGGGATTGCAGGTACACACCACCAAGCCTGGCTAACTTTTGTATTTTTAGTAGTGACGGGGTTTTACCATGTTGGCCAGGCTGGTCTTGAGCTCTTGACCTCAAGTGTTCAGCCCATCTCAGCCTCCCAAAGTTGTGAGTTACCATGTCCTGCTTCCACATTTTCAAGGTTTTATTGTTGTAGTTTATTTGCAAACAATATTACAATGTGCTGTATAAAAATATTAGATAAGAAAAACATATGGCAATGCCCAGAAACACTTAAAGAGACAAACGGTTCACTTTCAAAAGTTTGATATTAAAATTGCTAGACACTTTAAACTACATAATTTTATTTATGTGTTTAACAATTTTATAATTATTTCTAATGTCAGGTGAGATAAAGAAACAAATTATGTAAACAATACTTTTAGAGCTAATATTTCATAATAATTCACATGCACTCAGTACTGATTTGAAATTTAGGATACCTTATTAATTGATGAAAATAATCATCTGCCTAGAAAACAATTATAATCAACATAAAACATTAAAAGAGTACTTGAATTTTACATATATTATTCAAAATTAGTTTTGTATTAATTGAGAATACTGTTCTGTTTGTCATTTCTACTTGTCTATGTTTTGTCTCACCTACCTCTGTGTCAAACAACCCCACCATTATAACTCCAGTTGAGATATCTCAATTACGACAGTTATTTTTTAATCTGGAAAACTAGCAAATATAATATCTTACCAGAAGAGAACCCCTTTTTGGCTCTCTTTAGATATTTTGACCTAGATAATCTAATTCTTGATTTCAAAAATTTATTGCTGGGTTGTTTTCATACTCTATGGACTTCTTCAAATAACATAGATAAATGAGAAGCTCAAGTTGTCTAACACAGCAAACCAATTTTTCAGTATATTTCTTATATCCAAGAAAAGCTCATAAATTCCTAAAAAACTGTTTCATTGGAATTTGACCTTTGTTTTTAAATGTTATTTATATTCATTAAATTTCTCCTTATTACTAATTCAGTTTCCAAAGTACTTATGATCATAATTTTGCTTAGTATTCCCTTGTAGGAAAACATATTAATAATTAAAAGACTAAGTTCAAGTCTTTTATGGGTTAATGTACACATGAAAATAATTTTTAAATACATCAATGCTTTAGTGATCATGAACAATATAATTCTAAAATGAACAGAAAAATACTGGCAAATAAACTTCATTATCTATTTTTATCACAACTTTGTTGCCTTTATTGCTGCTATTTCAGTTCTAAAATGAGGATGTTCAATGAACTGGGATTGAGAAAAACTATTAAAATTATTCTGTGTGATACCAACGTGCCTTTTCTGGACCCATGTTACTGACTCCACTTGAAAATTGCCAAGAATCTTAGGACGGCTGCTTTGATTTTATTACTATGCTATTGAAGATGCTTAACCAGTGCATTTAGCTTTCCCCTTGCACTATCTTCTTTGTGGACTAACAAGCCATTAACGGTGGCGATGGAGAGCTGTTTGTCTTGTAAAATTATTTCCAAAAGCAGCCCTAGAAGCATCCTTTCTTCTTTAAGGGATATTAGTGTCTCTCTCTCTCTCTCTCAAGAACGTATTAGTAAAAAACATTTTTTTTTCCACAAAGTGTTCAAACACCTAACATCTGAAATTCACATATAGGAGGCAGTAAAAGTTTAACATTGAAAAACCATATAAGCCCAAAATATGTCATTTTATGATTTTGAAGTGCTGCATGTTATTGAATTAAGAGTGCTTCCACACAGAGAGGCAAAAGCCCCATAGAGAAAATATTTGTAGTTATGTCCTCTGTCAAAGACACCTTTAAGCTGTTTTCTTAAAGGCACATTTTCTGGGCAAGATAATTTTTCTTTATAAAGCAGCAGATTACTCATTCACTCGGATAGTAAGAGTGGACTATATAAGTTTTTCTAAACTTGAATACAGCGTGTTTGTAAGAGACTAAGTAGCTGCCAAGTATGTTACATAGGAAATAAACCTCTGTAGACTTATAGCTGAGGACATAAGGGTAAGTGATCAACTAATGCACAAAATATTTGTTTGCACATTGTTCTCCCTCAGTATAACCCTTGGAGTTAACCATCAAGCAACTGCTCCCTACACAAAGCTTTAGAGTACTTCTGTTTTGCCCTCCATTTGTCATCCCACTTTCCAGTGTGACTGGATGGCAGGAGCTAAGGATTCCTGCCCACCTGAAGCCTGTTGTACCTTCTGCATGGAATTTATATCTCAGAGCTCTCCTCCTCTTCTTCCTCCATAGTTCATTTCCCTGAGGCTACAGAAAGGTGACTTTACTACTAGTGTGCTCACCATTAAGCCCTAATGTTAAGCGTGAGGCTTCTGTGGTTAGACTCAGTGGCTATGGATGGAACTTGGATGTGAGGGCTGAGATGTTCCTTTTAGTAAAGAGTTATAGAGGAATAAAAGGGGAAATGCTGGGTGCCTACATTTGTACTCTTGACTTGGGCTTGCAAACACAGATGTTATGTGCGGGCCTAACCTTCCTTACCAAGTCTGTGTACTTCTTGAAGGACAAAAAAATAAAAAATGCTTAATTATCTTTATTTTCCAAAGCCTGGCATTTAAAACAATTATTTAGTAGGATTTGTCCAACAAGAACTAACAAATTTATTGTCCCTGGGCAAGATTCCACCAGTAGACATTTTGTGTTGGGCCTGCAGTATTTCATAATATTTAAATTTTATTTGGAATACGTTTGTAAAATTGGGGAAATTTTGCATAGTAATCTTGCTTGTCTGAAAAAAAACTCTTAAAAACACTCATCCACATTCCCAAAAGTCATCATCAAAGAGCAACTTCTCTGCAGTTACAAAAATCTTGTGCGGTTAGTCCTGTTTGTCATAGTCCAGAAATTCTGTTGTTAAATCTTACAACCATTTCAATGGTGCAATTTCCTGTCTGGGTCCTATAGGAATTTGAATCTTATATCTGCAATAAACCTGTAGAAATTAACGAGCAATTAAAACATAGAAAATATAAGTATAGTGTTTACATTCTGACCATCTCTGAGTAGTGGTTAAAACAAAACTCTCTTGTGAAGGATTGAGTTTCACAAATGAACTGGTACTAACTCTGTCTATGAAGTATAATCTAGTGCTTACATTTCATGACAAATTATCCATAGACTCATTATTATTAAACAACTCCTGAATGTTAAATGTCCCTATTTAAGATTCCTAATCAGAAAATTTATGAAAGAGAAACTTTTGATTATCATCTGCTTTGTATCTGAAATCAAGTCCCTCTAATTCAAATTATCTTAGTTCTCAAAAGCCCTGTTAAAGCTTCATGCCTCAAAATGCTATGGTGACCCAAATACATTTTTCTTTTCAAAATGTAGGTTTATCCCATTGGACTAAAACATTTTACTGTTAATGCCTTTCTTTTCAGCACCAAATGATAGGTAATTTATGAAAGAAAAAAAATGGTAGGTAATTTATTATGTATGGATTTATATTTTGATATGATTTTGCTGTGTCCCATTCCAATCTCAACTGAACTGTATCTCCCAGAATTCCCACGTGTTGTGGGAGGCAGCTAGGGGGATGTAATTGAATCATGGGAGCGGGTCTTTCCCATGCTGTTCTCGTGATAGTAAATAAGTCTCATGAGACCTGATGGGTTTATCAGGGGTTTCTGCTTTTGCCTCTTCCTCATTTTCTCCTGCCACCACCATGTAAGAAGTGCCTTTACCTCCCGCCATGATTCTGAGGACTTCCCCAGGCATGTGGAACTGTAAGTCCGAGTAAGCTTCTTTTTCTTCCCAGTCTCAGGTATGACTTTATCAGCAAAATGAAAACAGACTAATACATATTTCATTTTTTTTTCATAGTAACTTTGAAAGATACATGATGTCTCTTATCACAAATGAAATAGGCTATTTTTGTGTTACATATTTTATTTCAATAAGTGGTTTTTAAATAATTCTATAAAATACATAATAATTTCATATTGATGACATTTGTATTATAGCTGTGAATACCAGAAAGAAAAAGAAATAATGCATAGGGGAAATATTTTAAAATAAATAATACAATGTTCTGTGTGTGATAAAAAGATAGAATCAAGGAGGGTGTCTCATTTTAAAACTAGAGTTAAAACCACTTGTCCATTATGAATTCTTTCTCCAAATTCCCTTCTCAATGTTACCAAATAAATCTTTTAAATATACTACTGGATTTAAGAAAGAAAACATTATATTCTAGTTGTATTATAATCAGAGATGACAAGTGAAATACAGTATAAGCTCTGTATCAAAACAAAATTCATGTAGATATTTTGTAAAATCTACCCTCTCTATTCTAAATGGTTGCATTCCAAACTAGTAGATTAATAAGCTACTTGTTGGTTGTTGCTGATTATATTCATAAAACTCTTTTCTGTACCCTAGGTAGAAGATTAACTTAGTGAGAAGAACCCTAACAATCTCAACCTCACTGCCCTTCCCCCGATTATATATTTCCCTTGTCTCTCCAACCCTAACATTACTCTCCCGCCTGGACAGCTGTAGAATAGACCTGTGCTAACAACAAATTTTCTTAGTTAGGAGCTTCATGCTGCATTGAAGCCACAGTCTGTCAGTGGGTCTCCCAAAAGAAATGAGCATGTTATTGATCTGGTTTTTCTTTATGTTATCTTTCAAGTCTTGATTTGACTTAACTTCCAGTGAATCAGTTAAAAGCTTACTGCTGAGGCATGAGAATTCAGTGACAGCTTTTAGGGCTGTATCCCTTATGAAGATATTTGGCTGTGTGTAGAATACAGTGTAGTTGTCAGTCTTTAGCATACAGCTGACACCTTAAAATGATTCATAATCTGTTACAGGACTATTCATGTGAAAGATTCTACATGGACCTTACAGTCTGTTGGGATGTCAGTATCAGTATTGTACTCTGTACATAGGTATCTAACTATAAGTTGTCTTGTGATTTACAGTACAAGGTCTAGAAAATGACAATTTCAGAGAGCAAATCTATTATAAAAATTAGGTTAAAACAAGTGGCACAACCATGTGCAGATGTGCCGTTTCCAAAGAGATAGTTTATAAACATGTGGCTGAGAAGACTTGGTGAAATACTCTCTCTAGTCAGTTACCATCAATCAAATTTGAAATATGGAGGGAAGTGTAATCTAATTACAGTCCATGAGTATGAATAAAGATGTGTGAATATACTGTTATATCCACAAATGATATGGTGAAATAAATAAAATTTATTTTCATGTTCTTCATAGGAATAGCTCTCGGAGTTAAAGCATTTTTAGAGGCTAGCTATTTAAAGCCAACATAATACTCTGAATTAGTTCGTGTAGCAGAAGTGTAGAAATTCATGTTATATAGCTTAAGAGGTATTGGGTGTATACCATAGGCAATGTAGTCTTTGGTATTATTTTATGAAGGGAGTGACTGGGGCCGCTCCTAAGTCTACTAGGTGGCTGAGGTTCCAGCAAAATTACTTTTGGAAGTCCCTATCGATATAAACAATTTGACTCACAGAACTAGTTTTACAAAATTATTTAGGCCACATGAGATAGTGAGTTATCAATGAAGATTAAGAATAGTGGGTAGAAAAGAGGCTCTTATGTATTTATCACCCAGTGAGTACACATAAAGAGTCTTCATAGTGCCCTTGCATCATCTTTTCTCTATTATTAATTGTGCCATTACTGGCTAATTTCATATCTCTGGCCAAGAAATAAAAGTAGCAATGTTGTTACCACTCCCAAGTTTCCTTAGAACCTGCCAGTATTCAATGATGCAGATCTTCTTGGCTCTGAAGATTCTTGATGCTGTATACATCATTATTCATTGTCCTGGGTAGAATTGTGTTCTCTTCCCCACAAAAGATATATTCCAGTACTAACTCCTCATACCCATAACATTGCAGGATCCTTGGGGTGCCCCTTTTCTGACCAGAAACCTATGTGGCCAGTGGCACCTTTGCCCAAGTTTGGCTTGGGTTCCCTGGGTTCATTCTGTCCACTTGGCCTGACAGTCTGTGCTCAGCTCATGCTACCAACCTGGATCTTACTCTTGCCAAGGGCAGGTCAGGTATGGAGTAGTGAGGGGTATGTGAGTGTGCAAGCGTGGAGTCTGGCCATTGCACACAGTCAGTCATCCGAGCTGCTGCAGCGAGGTGGGCAGCTCCAGGTGCTGACATGTGTGCTGGTTCTCAGTGAGGCTGCGGCTGGACCAGATGCACCACAAGCAACTTCCCTGTCTGCCACCAGGGAGTGCAGTGCTGCCTGGAAGCTTGGAGTCTCCAGGAAGTTCAGGATCCCAAAGAGGGAGTCATAGCCCTGGCTTGGGGAGATCCCAGGTCTGGGCTTCCCAAAAGGCTTCAGTTCTTCTCTCCTTCTCTTTACTCACAAGGTGGTGGGCAAAGGACATGTTTCGGCCTTGTTTGTGTTACAGCTCTTTCATCCCTGCCATTGGGCAGGTCCCAAGTTCTTGTCCTCCATCTAAGAAAAAGGAGGCATGTGGACCAGTGGAGGGTGAACAAGGCAAAGAGGAGCTTTATTGAGTGACAGAATAGCTCAGAGGAGGCACTGGAGTAGACAGTTCCTCTCTGCAGCTAGTTGTCCCAACGTCTGCAGCTCTCAGCAGAGAGGAGGCCCTGGGGTGGGTAGCTGGTCATCCCAACGTCTGCTCCACTCTGACTGATTCCAGGGATTTTGTGGGCCTTAGCAGGGAGGAAGTGCATGTTGATTGGTCCATGGACAACCATGGCCAGGCCCAGAAAAGGCACCATGAGTTCCCACTCCAGTCAGTGGGTCTGACAGCTCAGCCGTCAGCCTTTAAGCCCACCCTGGCCTGAAGATGGGGCCTCACAGGGGACCACTCTCTTCCACTCAAGAGCCTGTCTGCCTCCTGCTGCCATTCCTGGCACCCAGCCTGTACGTTCCAAGGGGCACCTGCAGGCCAGTACCAAGCTTCCCTCAGTCCCCCACCAGCTTCCCTCCTATGCTCACTGGGACCCAAAGTCTAGAGGGGGCTGAACTGGCGGAAGAATGATATATCAGCACTCCCCCAAGAGCATGCACACCCAGTTGGGCTATGACAGTGCCCAGGCTCAGCCTCGACTTTGCTCTGAGATCAGAGTAGGCACCAACAGCAGGGAAAAGCCAGGCACTTGGAACAGGCATTTCTAAACCTGCAAGGGCAAGGGGGGCCTTCCCGAGTCCCCTAGAGTGCAGGGATGCCTGTGTCCACAGTCACAGTTTGGGCAGCTGCAGCTGCTGTGGCGGGGAGGGTGGGGCTGGGGTGCTCTTGACTACTTTGTGAAGCAGTAGGCCCCAGTGCGCAGTCTCAGTTTGGGTGGCTACAGCTGTACCCAGGAGGGCGGGTCTCTTGCCTGCTTCTGCCCCCTGCCAAGAGCACAGGAAGGCCCAAGTCTTCAGCTACAAATTGGGTGGCTGCAGCTGCATCTCAGACGGTGGGACTCTTGCCTGCTTCATGGGGAGGATAGGCAAACAGCAAACAGCCTGTATGTGAAGCATGAAGAGGAGTCCAATTTGTGCAAGGAATGCCAGCCCTTCTTTGGGTCTGGCTTTAGACTGACCCATGAGAGCACAGTATCACAACTGGAGATAATTGAGGATATCAATTGGAAAGACCTTTTGATGTTGCGGAGCAACAGTCTTAAAAGCCCTGTCAGGAAATGCATGTGTTCACCCCTGGGTGGGTTGTAAACCACATGGAACAGAATCTGCAGAAGACATGGAGTGAATACTATAAGCTCCAGCAATGCAAACTGCACAAGACAAGGGACCTGTTTATCCACAGGTGCTATAGACTAAAAGTGGTCCATACCATTGGCAAGGAGAGGGCAAGAGCTAAGGCAAGGACCACACACATGGGTCAAGCCCGAGGGTGAAAGAAACCTATTTATTTTGGGGCTTGTATCATTCCAGACACAAGAGGATTCACTCCAAATAGCATACCACACTCAGGCATGGGACTAAGGTAGGAAACCCACTTATCACTTCCCCTAAACAGACCTAAGAGAGATCCTGAAGCGATGTTGTATGAAATGTTTCATTGTGAATATTAGCTAGCCTATATTTACCTTTTTTCTCATGCTAACACATAAGATACAGCTCAAGGGTCTAAGAATAAACTGTACTCTCGACCTCAAGGGTGAAAGTTTTTGGTCTCAGTATAAATAGTCCCAAGAACCTGGATCTGTCATGTATAACAGCCAATTGTATAAAAGCACTGTTCTTCTTTTCTTTGCCAAATGTAAACAAGGCCCAGGTTGTTACTGGCGCTAGAACCTTGAAGAAAAGTTGTGTTGATTAAGATGTTGACAACTGGGGAAACAACAGAAAGATGGAAAGTACTTGTGTTTTAAATAATGAAGTTGGACTTCTGAGTCAATCAATAGGAAGTCTGAACCAACTCTGGATTTCCAGCTTCTCATTTATTCCAACTGAGTAGGGTTTGAGTAGTACAAATATATCCTAATTGATAGCAGCATGAAGAGGATTTGGAGAAGGGTATCATTCGGGACAAGGAGACAAGTTAAAAGTCTATTGTTTGAATTAACGGTTTGGATTATAGTAACGGAACTATGCTATCGGAGAAATTAAACCTAATATGTCTTAAAAACAGCAAAAATATAGCAACTGCTATTTATAGAGCATTTATTCTGTGTAGGTCACTGTGTCCAACACTTTCCATATTTTTCCTTAATTATTACTCGCTGAAATACTGCCTCACAGACATTTTATCCCATTTTATAGATTAGGAATCTAAGGCCTACTGAGTTTAAGTAAATTGCAGAAAAAAACGTGTACCTAATAACTGGGTGAGCTCAAATTTAATCTTAAATCTCTTTGGTTTTAAAGACCCTGATCTAGTCATCATATAATTTTTTGAAGAATGACATAGTGAAAACTCACAGATTAGTTTTGAAAATATGGCTAATTAGATCAAATATTTCAAATAAAATATTTTGTATTTTTATTCTCATATTTTTATTGCCAGTCTCATAATCTATAGCAAACACATCTACTTAGCACCACTTGAAAGCAAGAGCATAAACTTATTTGTCCATTTGTTTCTTCATATTTCTACTCCAATCCTGTTGGGTTAAAAAACAGACAATGAAAATATCTTTCGCCTTCCAAATAAAACTGAATGTTCCAATACTGCTTACTAAAAGTACATAGGTCCTGAATTATGAAGAAATTAAGGGGTGAAGCAACTGAGCTACAGATCACCTAATATGTTTTTTTCCTTTTCAGTCTCACTTGGGTTTTTGTGAAATGCTGCTGCTCCTGCTGCTACTGTGTGTGTGTCTGTGTGTGTGTGTGTGTGNTAGAGAATTTAGGAATCTGGAGTAAAACCTTCCAGTTGACGAAGAATGGCTGAGGCCTCTACAATGCATTTCTTATTTGAGCCAAGCATCATTTGGCAAAAATAGATAAATTCTTGAGGAACCTAAGTGCATGTGTTTTCTCAGGAGTACACAGATCCTATGTATAGTCTTTTAGAAGGCACAAAAAGTTCTTTGAAGTAGCCCAGCACTGAGGAGTGGGTGCAGAGGATCCAAAACAGGCATCACCATGCTCGCAGCTACAGCCCCATCCCCAGGGACACCACATATGCAGTGCATGATGTACATTACCCTTCGCAGAAAGGTGACATTTATAGTTTAGTTCACATAAATGACACCTCCCTGTGAAAGGCACTGTACACCACTGAATGGCTGAATGTGGCATCCCAGACCCAATGCTCCCTATTCATGCCATTTTTATTCAAGTCTCTATAGGTGTATGCCTTCACATGGCCACCAAGATTTTATGCCAAGGAACAGTGCAACTTCTAGCCCTCAGCGCTCCCCTTTTCATCCTGCCCCGAGTGAGACTTTAACATGCAGATTTTTGTTTTGTTTTCATTTTCAGATGACGTCTGGCTCTGTGACCCAGACTGATATGCATTGGTGCAATCTCGGCTCACTGCAACCTCCGCCTCCCGGGTTCAAGCACTTCTCCTGCCTCGGCCTCCCAAGTAGCTTGGATTAAAGGCACACACCACATCAAATGGCTAATTAACATGCAGATTTTAGGCTGATCAAGAATTGAGCTTTCGCTTCATCTCTTCCCAAAGGAGAGTAATCCTTGTCTGGATTATCCCATTTGTTTTCATGTTAATTTGCTTGTCTCATTAAAAATCCTCAAAATCAGGCCAGGCGCAGTGGCTCACGCCTGTAATCCCAGCACTTTGGTAGGCCAAGGCTGGCGGATCATCTGAGGTCAGGAGTTTGAGACGAGCCTGGACAATGTGGTGAAACTCCATCTCTACTACAAATACAAAAAATTAGCCAGGTGTGGTGGTAGGTGACTGTAACCCCAGGTAATCTGGATGCTGAGGCAGGAGAATCATTTGAACCCAGGAGACAGAGGTTGCAGTAAGCCGAGGCTGTGCCTTTGCACTCCAGCCTGGGCAACAAAAGTGAAAATCCATCTCAAAACAAAACAAAACAAAAAATCTTCAGAGTCGCCTGGGCATGGTGGCTCATGCCTGTAATCCCAGTACTTTGGGTGGTCTAGGTGTGCAAATCACTTGAAGCCAGGAGTTTGAGACCATCATAGTGTGCAAATCACTTGATGTCAGGAGTTTGAGACCACCCTGGCCAACATGGCCAAACACCATCTCTACTAAAAACACTAACTTAGCCGGGTGTGGTGGCTCGCGCCTGTAATCACAGCTACTCGGGAGGATCACTTGAACCTGGGAGGCAGAGGTTGCAGTGAGTGGAGATGGCACCAATATACTCCAGCCTGGGTTACAGAGTGAGACCCTGTTTCAAAAAAACAAAAACAAACAAAACCCCCAAAACCCTTGAAATTACAGTTAAGTAGACAGGGTCAACCACTCACGAATGATTTCTATTGTCCTAAAACTCCAATTGTGCTGCACAGACCCTAATTCCAACGGGAAAACCACAGAATACAACAACCTGGATCCAAACTACTAGAGAAGAGTCAGATAGTACCAGGTTGGAGAGAGCAGAAATTTAATTTCTTCTTCAGGCTATGCAGTGGGAAGAACCCATAGAAATTAATACGAGAGACAGACAAGACAGATAATGGGCTGGAAGACAAGAAATGCTATTCTATTTTTCTTAGCTCCATGGGTCTTTATAGTTCATTTATTTGGGCGCTCTCTCTCTCTCTCTCTCTCTCTCTGTGTATGTATGTGCGTTATTAACAATAACTCTAAGATTTTTTAGCTTTATTATTTAGTGTTTGCATTAATATATTTTACATCCTTTTACCCAACTTTCACATAGGTCTTCATATTTAAAATGGGTTGGTTTTAGAAAGTATACAGCTGTTTCTTATTTTTATATCATTTGACAATGTCTATCTTAATTGAAGCATTTATATCATTTATATTAATATAATTATTTATATACAAGCATTGAAATCTACTGGCTTTCTAGTTGTTTTCTGTACTTCATCCTTTTCTAATTCTTAATTTTCCTGTTTTTCTGCCTGATATTGGATTTAGTATTTTCATCATTCAGTTATATTTTCTGCACTCTTGGCTGATTAGTTGGTCACTTTAAAAGAATAGCAGTTGCTCTGGAGTTTCCAGTGTTCATATTTAATTCATCACAGTGTGTCTTCAAAGAATATTACACTAGTTTATGTATAGTTTAAAACCCTTATGATAGTATACTTACAATTCATCCCATCGTTTGTAATATATTTGTTAATTTTATTAATGCCCACACAAATTTGTTTACACCGTTATTTATTATTTACACTGTTATTTGTTATTGACTGATTAAAAATAGTAAAATGTCCCCTGCGTGAACTCTGAAAATTTGAGACAGGTCTCAGTTAATTTCAAAAGTTAATTTTTCCAAGGTTGAGGATGCGCACCAGTGACCCAGCCTCAGGGGGTCCTGATGGCATGTGCCCAAGGTGGTCAGAGCACATTTTGGTTTTAAACATTTTGGGGAGACATGAGACATCAGTCAAAATATGTAAAATGAACGTTGGTTTGGTCTGGTCTGAAAAGGTGGGACAACTCGAAGCAAAAGTGGGACAATTCAAAGTAGGGAGGAGGATTCCAGGTCACAGGTAGATGAGAGACAAATGGTTACATTCTTTTGAGTTACTGACTAAACTTTCCAAAGGAGGCAATCAGATACACATTTATCTCCGTGAGCAAAGGGAGGACTATGAATAAAATGGGAGGCAGCTTGAATTTTCCCTTTAACTTAGCGATTTTGGGCTGAGATATTTTCCTTTCACATCCATATCTTCATCTTTACCATTTTCTGGGTTTCGAATTTGTATGTGGCAATTCACGTTTCTGCCTGGTATTTTTTCTGCCTGAGGAAATGTGTTAACATATCTTGTAATGTACTTATAATGGGGTGAATAATCTAAATTTTCTTTGTCCAAAAAAATTGTCATTTTTGTGTTTATTATAGAGATAATTGTGAGCCCATCAAACAAAATATTTATCTCTCAAAATAGTTTGTTTTGCGTTTCTCTAATTGTAAATTTCTAAGAAATTTACAGTTCCTATGTCTGTGCTAAATTTCCTCATTTGCTTGTAATCAACTAATGTTTGAAGTGGCACCTTGTGGGAGCAGTTTGGATCATGGGGGTGAAATTTTCATGAATGGTCTAGCACCATCCCTTTGGTGCTGTTCTCATGATAGTGAGTTCTCACGAGATCTGGTTGTTAAAAACTGTGTAACTGCCAGGTGCAGTGGCTCACACCTATAATCCAGCACTTTGGGAGGCCAAGGCAGGTGGATCATGAGGTCAGGAGATCGAGACCATCCTGACCAACATGTTGAAAGCCCATCTGTAGTAAAAATACCAAAAAAAATTTTCTGGGCATGGTGGTGCACACCTGGAGTCCCAGCTACTCAGGAGCCTGAAGCAGGAGAATCGTTTGAGCCTGGGAGGCGGAGGTTGCAGTGAGTTGAGATCACACCACTGCACTCCAGCCTGGTGACAGAGTGAGACTCCATCTCACACACACACACACAAAAAAAAGTGTGTAGCAACTACCCAACCTCTCTCTTGCTCCTGTTCTAGCCATGTGAAGTGTTAGCTCCTCCTTTGAATCTGCCATGGTTGAAAGTTTCCTGAGGCCTCCCAGCCATGCTTCCTGTACAGCCTAAAGAACCATGAGCCAAATATAAAGATACCTAAAAATTTGGAAACAGCTTTTGAATTGGGTAACGAGCAAAAGTTGACACAGTTTGGAAGGCTCAGAGGGAGACAGGAAGATGAAGGAAAAGTTGAAAATTCCTAAAGAATTATTAAATGGCAGTCATTAAATTGCTGATAGTGATGTGGACCCTAAAGGCCAGGCTGAGGAGGTCTCAGATGGAAATGAGGAAATTGTTGGGAAGTGGATTAAAGGTCACCTTTGTTATGGATTAGACAAGAAACTGGTGGCATTGTGCCCCTGCCTTAGGGATCGGTGGAACTTTTGAACTTGAGTGTGTGATGATTTAGGGTTTCTGGTAGAAGAAATCTGTAAGCAGCATAGCATTCAAGACGGGGCCTGTTTCGTTCTAATAGCCTATGCTCAAGTGTGTCAACAAAAAAATGATGTAAAACTGGGACTTAAATTTAAGGAAAGCAGAGTGTAAAGCATTTGAAAATTTGTAGCCTGGCCACATGGTAGAAAAGAAAAACTCATTTTCTTGCGAGGCATTGGAGGCAGCTGCGGAAATCTGCTTAAGTAACGGAGCTGACTGTTAATACCCAGGACAATAGGGAAGTCACTGAGGCATTTCAGAGACTTCTGTAGTAACCCTTCCTCTCATCATAGGGCAATAAGCCTTGGAGGGGGAAATGCTTTCATGGGTTACACCCAGGGCCCCACTGCCCTGTGTAGCCTCTGAACACTGCTCCCTATATCCTAGGTGCTCAAGTGCCAGCCTTGGCCCAAAGTGTCCAATACAGCTTTAGCCACTAGTTCAGAGGGTGCCAACTGTGAGCCTTGGTGGCTTCCACCTGGTGTTAAGCCTGTGGTGCACAGGAAAGAGTTGAGACTTGGGAGCCTCAGCCTAGATTTTACAGGATGTATGAAAAAGCATGAATGTCAAGGCAGAAGGCTGCTGCAGTGGTGGAGCCCTCATGGAGAACCTTTACCAGGTTAGTGCAGAGGGGAATGTGGGGTTGGAGCCCCCATGCTGAGTCCACACTGGAGCACTACCTAGTGGAACTGTGAGAAGAGGAACACCATCCTCTAGACCCCAGAAGGGTAGATCTACCGACAGCTTGTAATTGGGCCTGGAAAAAGCATAGGAACTCAATGCCAGCCCATTGGGGGCTGAACCCTGCAAAGTGACAGGATTGAAGCTGCCCAAGGCTTTGGGAGCCCACTCCTTGTGCCAGTGTGCTCTGGATGTGGGACATGGAATTGAAGGACATCATTTTGGAGCTTTAATGACTTCCCTGCTGGGTTTCAGACTTGCACAGGACCTGTAACCCCTTTCTGTTGGCTGATTTATCCCGATTATTTACCCAGTGCTTACAACTACATTGTGTCTTAGAAATAATTAACATTTTTTTCCCCACAGGCCTATAGGCAGAAGGGATTAGCCTTATCTCAGATGAGATTTTGGACTTGGACTTTTGAGTTAATCCTTCAATGAGTGAGTTAAAGTTTTTATGGACTGTTGGGATTGTATTTTGCAATGTGAGAAGGACATTAGTTTTGGGAGAGGTCAGGGCATTATTATTACGTTTGGCTTTGTATCCTCACCCAAATCTCAGGTTGAATTGTAATCCCCAATATTGGAGGTGGAGCCTGGTGGAAGGTGGTTAGTTCATGGGGGTGGAATTCTGGTGGAATTAAATATTGGAAAAAAAAAAACACTATTTAAAATAGAATCATTTAGTGCATCTGAAAGTAGAAAAGACTTAGAAAACATTTAAAATATTTAAAATGCTATAAAAGAAAGTCAGAAATCAATCAGAAAAAAATGTATGATATAACGAATCATGGTACATAAAATCATTTTTCATAAAATATTCATGATGCATTATTTAAAATCATTTGTAGAAAAATAGCACAAAATTATTGACCACACCTAAAATGTAAGTATAAATACAGATAAATATGTGGAAAGATACACATCTTAATTTTATCAAACACTGTATCCACATTATGATGTTCCTGGTATTATGGTATAATTTCATTACTGCTTTTCATGTTTTTCATACCTTGTATGTGTTTTCCAAGCTTTTCTTCAACAAATAGGAATTACCCTCATGGTCAGAAAAAGAAAGACATCAATAAAAATGTAATTTTGTTTGACAGAATTCTGATATAGGAATAACTTGGAAAGATGTAAAATTTGTTTTTGGCAGTTATTTTTCCTCCTTTCTGCTCCCTAAATCTATATATACTCAGCCTGTTCAGTTAGAGTTCTTGCCTTTCCATGTTCCTGACTACTAACCATAATGTTCATTTATTATAAATTATGAGGATAAGCTAATATATTCACATTAACGATGTGACAAAATTATAGTATAGCAATGAAGGTCCAGAATGAATATGTAACCGTTAAACCAGATTTGTTCATGTGTTGAGACAACACAGATCAAAACAGCCTCAACACATGCTAACAGAACTGACATTTTATTGAAAAACACAGATAATTTTTTAAAAGTAGAGAAATTCTTAGTATACACAAAAGTAGAGAAATTCTTATACACAGGAGTGTTAAATTATATGTACTTATTTATGCTGATATATATTATTTATTATATTAAAAAATTACATGCATTTTTAGTATTCTCTAGTTTACATTTTTGTTATCTCAATGGTCTTATATGAAGACAAAGTTAAATTTTTTTAAAGTCTATTTTATCAATTTATTTTTAATCAATTTTATTTTTATATTTTGATATCATATATAATAATTTAATGGTCAAAATTATTTTCTCTCATTTATTTTAATGAAATATGATAGTTTCACATTTTGGCCTAAGATTGTGTTAATTTCTGTATATGATTGGAAAAATGTATCAAGATTCATATTCTTCATATATATGTCACATTTCCCAGCATGTTGTTGTTTAAATATTATTTCTTCATTAGATTGACTTTACAACTTCATCAAAATGAATTGGTGACATATATGGATATTTTTGGTCTTTCCATTCTATTTGTCCATCCTTTCTTCAGTACCACACTATATTGGCTAATCTAATCTAGTTAGACAGTAAATCTGGAAATTACAAGTGTAAATCCTCCAGCTTTATGATTATGTTTCAGATTGTTTTGCATACTCTAGTTCATTTGCCTTTTATATTTCAGAATATATCATCATGGTAATATCTACAAATATTATTCTAGGACATTGGCTGGACTTGCATTAACTCTGTGGATCAATAGAACTCTATAAATCTATAGATTTGAAACCTTCAATTCATAACTATGATACTCCTCTCCACTTAGTAATTATTTGATTTCCTAGTGTTTTTACATTTTCGCATACAGATGTTTTTGGTTTTCTATTGATACTGTAACAAATTGCCACAGATTTTCTTGTTTACAACAATACAAATTTATTTTATTAGAGTCTAAAGGTGAGAAATCTAAATTAGGTTAATCTCAACTAAAATGAAGGCATTGGCAGGGCTTTGTTCCTTCTGTTGGCTCTAGAGGAGAATCTACTTGATTGTCTTTAGAAGATTCTACTTGCTTCCTCCATTCTTTGGCTCATGGCCTTTACCTCTTCCCCTAGTCAATATTATAGCATTTTCTCCTCCCCTAGTCAACATTATAGCATTTTCCAGTGTTTCTCTTATAAGACCCCTTATAATTATGTTGGGCTCACCTAGATAATCTAGGATAATCCCAATCTAAAAATATGTAATCATATCTGCAAAATTCTTTCTACTATAAAATGTGATGTTTTTGCATTCAGGTGTTATTCTGTAAACATCTTTTGGAAGGGGTTTTTATTCTTCCTACCAGAGATCTTGTAATTTTTCCATAGAGTTGTGCTTAAATATTTTATGTTTATATTATGTTTTAATTAGCTTGATTTAATCACTGCATAATGTATAAATATATCAAAACATCATGTTGTACACCATAAATATATACAATTTTTATGTCACTTAAACCTTAATAAATTGGTAGACAAAAGACTGAATAATACAACAAAGTATTTCCCTGAAACAAAAAAAATAAATACCAGTGAACATACTATTCTTTTTGAGAAATCATAGAAGAGATATAACAACTAAATTCTCTTACTTTTCTTTCATTTTAAGATATCACTTAAAGTTATATAAGTGCACATGCATTCACTAAAATACAGTTGTAGAAATTATATACTATAAAGAGTTACCAGTTTGGAAAATTCTACGTACATACAATATTTACAACTGACAGATTTTTTTTTTACTGTCGAGAATGCTACCCCGTCCCCCCCAAAAAAGATTGTATGTATTCTATTAGAACAATTGTTTTCATTATGGAAAAGATACTTCAACTCATTTTTTTCACTTTCAGACATTAATGGTCTTACACATATTCATCCATTCTGAATCTAAAAACACAAACTAGAATCCTGCCTGTAAACATATAGTATTTGTTTTTTATGGTTTCTCCCTTTTGGTGTATATGCCACAGCCTCTAATTCAGTCGGAATCAAAATTGTATTAATAACTTAGTATTTATAACTTTTTAAAAACACATTTCCACAATATAAGTAGCTTATTTATAACCTACTTCCTAAACATGCATATTAGTTTCATGCTGCAGATGACCTCACACTGTCTGGGGCTTGTCTTTCTCTTGCGTGCTCTCTCTCTCTCAATCACACACACAGTCTGACACTCGTCTTTCTGTTGTGCGCACGCTCACTCTCTCTGTGAGTGTATGTGTATTTCCCTCTATTTCTTTCCATTAGGTTAAGAGTTAAGAGATGTCACCAAAAGAAAATGGGGAGAGAAGCCTAGGAGATATTTCTTGAGTATCAATTCTATTATACCCTTCCATTCTTCAAATATATTCTTAAAAATAGGTAAAATAGATAATGAAAAGGAGTGAAATATTCTTGGGTGGACTATGCTTAACCCTTCATAAATTTGTGAAGTAAAGTTTTGAAAGTTAATGTAAATGTCAATCAGAAAACGTTTTAGACTTTGACAGAAAATGGACCCTGTGGATCAGCAATGAAGGGACCTGAGAGGCAGGAGAGTCTTAAAGGAGAAGCCTTGCAAGGGATGACTAGTTGATAGGTGAGAAGAATTTAGGAATCTGGAGTGAAACCTTCCAGCTGATGAAGAATGGCTGTGGCCTCTATACAATGTATTTCTTATTTGAGCCAAGCCTCATTTGGCAAAAATAGATAAATTCTTAAAGAACTTAAGTGCATATGTTTTCTTAGGAGTTTACAGTTCCTATGTACAGTCTTCTAGAAGTTATAAAAAGTTCCTTGAAGTAGCCCAGCACTGAAGAGTGGGTGCAGAGGATCCAAAGCAGGCATCACCATGCTCGCAGCTACAGCCCCATCCCCGGGGACACCACATATGCAGTGCATGTTGTACATTACTCTTCTCAGAAAGGTGAAATTTATATTTTAGTTCACATAAATGACACCTCCCTGTGAAAGGCACTGTACACTGAATGGCTGAATGTGGCATCCCAGACCCAATGCTCCCTATTCATGCCAATTTTATTCAAGTCCCTATAGGTGTATGCCTTCACATGCCCACCAAGATTTATGCCAACGAACAATGCAACTTCTAGCCCCTAGTGCTCCCCTTTTCATCCTGCCCCGAGTGAGATTTTAACATGTAAATTTTTCTTTTCTTTTGGTTTGTTTTTGTTTTGAGACTGGGTCTGACTCTGTCACCCAGATTGGCATGCACTGGCACGTTCTAGGTTCACTGCAACCTCTGCCTCCTGAGTCCAAGGGATTCTCCTGCCTCAGCCTCCTGAATATCTGGGATTAAAGGCACTCATGACCACAAATGGCTAATTAACACGCTGATTTTTAGGCTGAGCAAGAATAGAGCTTTTCACTTCATCTCTTCCTCACAGGCGAGTTATTCCTTGTCTGGATTATCCCTTTGGTTTTCACATTATTTTGCTTATCTCATTAAAAATCCTCAAAATCAGGCTAGGCGCAGTGGCTCATGCCTGTTTTCCCAGCATTTTGGGAGGCCAAGGCTGGCAGGTCATCTGAGGTGAGGAGTCCGAGACCAGCCTGGCCAACATGGTGAAACCCTCATTTCTACTAAAACTACAAAAAATTAGCCAGGTGTGGTGATGGGTGCCTGTAATGCCAGCTAGTCTGGAGGCTGAGGCAGGAAAATCACTTGAACCCGGGAGTCAGAGGTTGCAGTGAGCCGAAGTTGCGCCCTTGCACTCCAGCCTGGGCAAAAAGAGTAAAACTCCATGTCAAAAAAATCTTCAACGTCGGCCAGACATGGTGACTCATGACTGTAATCCCAGCACTTTGGGTGGCCCAAGTGGGCAGATCACTTGAGGCCAGGAGTTTGAGACCACCCTGGCCAACAGGGTAAAACCCTGTCTCTGCTAAAAATTCAAAATTAGCCTGATATGGTGGCTTGAGTCTGTAATCCCAGCTAGTCAGGAGGCTGAAGCAGGAGTTGCTTGAAACTGCGAGGTAGAGGTTGCAGTGAGCAGAGATCATGCCACTGTACTCAAGCCTGGGTTACAGAGTGAGACCCTGTCTCCAGAAAACAAAAACAAACAAACAAACAAAACATTAAAATTACTAGTTAGATATAAAGGACCAACCACTCACCAAAGCTTTCTGTTGTCCTGAAATTCAAGCTGTGCTGCACAGACCAAATTCCAATGGAAAAAAACATAGAATACAACAACCTGGATGCAAATAAGTGGAGATGAGTCAGAAGGTACCAGCTTGGAGAGATCAGAGATTTGATTTCTTCTTCAGGACTCTGCAATGGGAAAAACCCATAGAAATTAATACGAGAGACAGACAAGACAGATAATGGACTGGAAGACAGGAAATGCTATTCTATTCTCTTAGCACCATGGTTCTTTATAGTTCATTTATTTGGGCTCTGTGTGCGTGTGTGTGTGTGTGTGTTATTAAAAAGTAAATATAGCTCTAAGATATTTAGCTCTAAGGTTTACTGTTTGCATTAGTATATTTTCCATCCTTTTACTTTTACCCAACTTTCACATAGGTCTTCATATTTAAAAGTATACAGTGGTTTCTTATTTTTATATAATTTGACAATCTGTTTAAATTGAAGCATTTACATCATTATATTGATACAATTATTTATATACATGCATTTAAATCTACTGGCTTTCTAGTTGTTTTCTATGTTTCATCCTTTTCTTATTGTTAATTTTCCTGTTTTCTCCACTGTTGGCTTATTAGGTCACTTTAAAAAAATAGCGGTTGCTCTAGGGTTTACAAAGTTCATATTTAATTCATCACAATCTATCTTCAAATAATATTATGCTGGTTTATGTATAGTTTAAATATCTTATGACAGAATACTTACAGTTCACCCCATCCTTTGTCTTATTTTTGTTAATTTTATTAATGTTCTAATCCCCACACACATTTGTTTACACTGTTAGTTATTGACTAATATAATACTAAAACGTCCTCTGTGTGAACCCCCCAATTTGAGACAGGTCTCAATTTAGAAAGTTAATTTTGCCATGGTTGAAGATATGCACCCATGACACAGACTCATGAGGTCCTGGTGACATGTGCCCAATGTGGTCAGAGCACAGGTTGGTTTTATACATTCTGGGAGACATGAGATATCAATCAACATATGTAAGATGAATATTTGTTCAGTCTGGTCCAGAAAGGAGGGACCACTGGAAGCAAAAGTGGGACAACTCAAAGTGGGGAGTAGGCTTCCAGGTCACAGGTAGGTGAGAGACAAACAGTTGCATTCTTTTGAGTTACTGATTAACCTTTCCAAAGGAAGCAATTAGATACACATTTATCTCAGTGAACAGAGAGATGACTATGAATAGAATGGGAGGCAGGTTTGTCCTAAGCAGTTCCCAGCTTGAATTTTCCCTTTAATTTAGTGATTTGCAGGCCCAAGATATTTCCCTTTCACATCCATATCTTCTTTGCCATTTTCTGGGTTTTTAATTTGTTTGTGTAGATGATTGATGTTTCTGCACAGTATTTTTTCTGCCTGAGGAAAAGTGTTAATATATCTTCTAATGCATTTCTACTGAGGTGAATCATCTAAATTTTCTTTGTCTAAAAAAATTATGTCATTTTTGTGTTTGTTATAGAGATAATTGTGAGCCCATGCAAAGACATATTTATCTCTCAGAATAGTTTGCTTGCTTTTTTCTAATTGTAAATTTCGAAGAAATTTACACTTCCTATCTCTGTGCTCAAATTCCTTATTTGCTCATCCATGATGTCTACTTTTTCCAATAGTGATGTGGTTTGGATCTGTGCTCCCGCCCAAATCTCACGTTGAATTGTAATCCCTGATGTTGGAGGTGGGGCCTGGTGGGAGTTGTTTGGATCATGGGGGTGAAATTCTCATGAATGGTTCAGCATAATCCTTTTGCTGCTGTTCTCATGATAGTGAGTTCTCACGAGATCTGGTTGTTAAAAAGTATGTAGCACCCCCCAACCTCTCTCTTGCTCCTTTTCTAGCCATGTGAGGTGCTAGCTCCTCCTTTGCCTCTGCCATAGTAGAAAGTTTCCTGAGGTCTCCCAGCCATGCTTCGTGTACGGCCTAAAGAAGCATGAGCCAAATAAAGATACCTAAAAATGTGGAAACGGCTTTTGCATTGGGTAACAGGCAGAAGTTGAAACAATTTGGAGGGTTCAGAGGAAGACAGGAAGATGAAGGAAAAGTTGAAATTTCCTAAATACTTGTTAAATGGTTGACACTAAATTGCTGATAGTGATATGGACACTGAAGGCCAGGCTGAGGAGGTCTCAGATGGAAATGAGGTACTTGTTGGGAAGTGGAGTAACTGTCACCTTTGTTATGGATTGGCAAAGAAACTGGTGGCTTTATGCCCCTGCCCTAGGGATCTGTGGAACTTTTGAATTTGAGAGTGATGATTTAGGGTTTCTGGTAGAAGAAAATTTATATTTAAAAGGAAAGCAGAATGTAAAGCTTTTGAAAATTTGCAGCCTGGCCACATGGTAGAAGAGAAAATCTCATTTTCTTATGAGGAATTCCAGCCAGCTGCAGAAATCTGCATAAGTAATGGGGCTGAATGTTAATACCTAGGACAATGGGGAAGTCACAAAGGCATTTCAGAGACCTCTGCAGTAGCCCTTCCTCTCATCACAGGGTGAGAAGCCTAGGAGGGAAAAATGCTTTCCTGGGCCACACCCAGGCCCCCACTGCCCTGTGTAGCCTCTTAATACTGCTCCCCATATCCTGGCTGCTCCAGCACCAGCCTCGGCCCACAGTGTCCCAAATACAGCTTCAGCCACTGGTTCAGAGGGTGCCAAACATGAGCCTTGGTGGCTTCCACTTGATGTTAAACCTATGGATGCACAGAGAAAGAGTTGAGGCTTGGGAGCCTCAGCCTAGATTTCAGAGGGTATGAAAAAAGCATGGATGTCCAGGCAGAAGTCTGCTGCAGGGGTAGAGCCCTCATGTAGAATCTTCACTAGGGCAGTGCAGAGGGGAAAGGTGGGGTTGGAGACCCCACCCTTAGTCCACACTGTAGCAATGCTTAGTGGAGCTGTGAGAAGAGGGAAACCATCCTCCAGACCCTGGAATGGTATATCCACCGACAGCTTGTAATTGGGCCTGAAAAAGCAGAGGAACTCCATGCCAAGTCCATTGAGGGCTGAACCCTGCAAAGTGACAGGATTGGAGCTGCCCAAGGCTTTGGGAGCCCACTCCTTGTGCCAGTATGCACTAGATGTGGGACATGGAATCGAAGGAGATCATTTTGGAGCTTTAAGATTTAATGACTTCCCTGTTGTGTTTCAGACTTGCACAGGACCTGTAGCCCCTTTCTGTTGGTTGATTTCTTCTGAAATTCACCCACTGCTTATACCTACATTGTATCCTAGAAGTAATTAACTTTTTTATTTTACAGACCCATAGGCAGAAGGCATTAGCCATGTCTCAGATGACAGTTTGGACTGTTGACTTTTGAGCTAATCCTTCAGTGAGTGAGTTTAGACTTTGGGGTACTATTGAGATTGTATTTTACAATGTGAGAAGGACAAGAGATTTGGGAGAGACCAGGACAGCAAGGTTTAGCTCTGTGTCCCCACCCAAATCTCAGGTTGAATTGTAATCCCCAATGTTGGAGGTGGGGCCTGGTGGGAGGTGGTTGGACCATGGGGTTGGAATTGTGGTGGGATTAAATATAAGAGAAGGTAGAAAACATTTAAAATATTTAAAATGCTACAAAAGAAAGTCAGAAATCAATCAGAAAAATATTGTGTGATATAACGAAACATGGTACATAAAATCATTTCTCATAACTACTTACCTGGCTACTCAATGTTTGCATAAAATATTCATGATGCATTTTTTGAAATCATTTATAGGAAAATAGCCCAAAATTGTTGACCACACCTAAAATGTAAGTATAAATATAGATAAATATGTGGAAAGATACACATCTTAATTTTATCAAACACTGTAACCACATTATGATGTTACTGGTATTATGGTATTATTTCATTACTGCTTTTCGTGTTTTTTCATACCTTGTACATGTTTTCCAAGTTGTTCTTCAATAAATAGGAATTATCCTCATGGTCAGAAAAAGAAAGACATCAATAAAAATGTAATTTTCTTTGATAGAATTCTGATATAACTTGGAAAGATGTAAAATTTGTTTTTGGCAGTTATTTTTCCTCTTTTCTGCTCCCTAAATCTATATATACTCAGCCTGTTTAGTTAGAGTTCTTGCCTTTCCATGTTCCTGACTACTAACCATAATAAATGTTAAATGAGGATAAACTAATATATTCACATTAATGATGTGACAAAATTATAGTATAGCAAGGAAGGTCCAGAATGAATATGTAAGCATTAAACCAGGTTTTTTAATGTGCCGCGTCTACAACACAGATCAAAACAGCCTCAACACATGCTGATAGAACTGACATTTTATTGAAAAACAAAGATATTTTTAAACAAGTAATTAGTAAAATTCTTAGTATACACAGGAGTGTTAAATTATATGTAGTTATTTAAGCTGATATGTTATTTATTATATTATGTATAGTTTTAGTATTCTGTAGTTTGAATTTTCATTATCTCAATGGTCTTATTTGGAGACAAATTTTAACTTTTTTAAAGTCTATTTTATCAATTTATTTTTAACCAATTTTTTATATTTTGATATATATAATAATTTAATGGTCAAAAATATTTTCTCTCATTTTTAAAAATTTGATACTTTGACATTTTGGCCTAAGATTGTATTAATTAATTTCTGTATGTGGTTTGAAATATGTATCAAGGTTCATATTTTTCATATGTAGATCATATTTCCCAGCATCTTGTTTAAATATTATTTCTTCATTAGACTGACTTTACAGCTTAGTCAAAATGAATTGGTGACATATATGGATATTTCTGGTCTTTCCATTCAATTTTTCCATCCTTTCTTCTGTACCACACTATATTGGCTAATCTAGTTAGACAGTAAATCTGAAAATTACAGGTGTAAATTCTCCAGCTTTTCAGATTGTTTTAGATATTCTAGTTTATTCACCTTTTATATCAGTTTTAGAATCATCATGGTAATGTCTACAAATTCTAGGACATTGGTTGGAATTGTATTAACTCTATAGATCAATAAAACTCTCTAAATTTATAGATTTGAATCCTTCAATCCATAAGTATGATACTCCTTCTCCACTTAATTAGTAATTTTTTTTTAGTGTATTTACATTTTAGCATCCAGATGGTTTTGGTTTTCTATTGATACTGTAACAAATTACCACAAATGTAGTTGTTTAGAACACAAATATATTATATTAGATCTAAAGTTCAGAAAACTAAATTAGGTTTACCTTGAATAAAATGAAGGCATTGGCAGGGCTTTATTCCTTCTGTTGGCTCTAGAGGAGAATCTACTTGATTGTCTTTGAAAGATTCTACTCGCTTTCTCTATTCTTTGGCTCATGGCCTTTACCTCCACCTCTAGTCAATGCAATAGCATTTTCCAATGTTTAATGGCCTTCCTTCTACTTATAAGGAACCTTGTGATAATGTTGGGCTCACCTAGATAATCTAGGATAATCCCAATCTCAAAATATTTAATTTAGTCATATCTGCAAATTTCTTTCTACCATAAAATGTGATGTTTACGAGTTCAGAGGTTACTCTGTAAACATCTTTTGGAGGGGAACTGTTATTCTGCCTACCACAGAGATCTTGTAATTTGTATTTAGAGTTTCACTTAAATATGTTATGTTTATATTATTTTATGTTTTAATTAGCTTGATTTAATCATTGTATAATGTATACATATATCCAAACATCATGTTGTACACCTTAAATATATACAATTTTTATGTCAGTTAAACCTTAATAAATTGGTAGAAACACGGATGGAATGATACAAAAAAGTATTTTCACTGAAAAAGCATAAGTAACAGTGATTATAGTACTCTTTTTGAGAAATCATAAAACAGACATAATAAATTATCTTACTTTTCTTTCATTTTAGGATACCAGTTATATTTATACATGCATTATCTATAATACAGTTTTAGACTAAAATTATATACTAAAAAGAGTTATCACTTTACCAATTTCTATATATACAGTATTTCCAAGTGACAGAATGTTTTTACTGTTCAGAATGCCCCCACCCCCCATTCCCAATGAGAAAGATTCTTTTTTTACTCCCAGACATTAATGGTCTTATACATATTCATCCATTCTGAACCTAAAAAAACAAACTAGAATCCTGCCTGTAACCATATAGTAATTGTTTTTTATAGTTTCTCCCTTTTGGTGTATATGCCATAGCCTCTATTTCCATTGGAATCAAAATTGTATTAATAACTTACTATTTATAACATTCTTAAACACGTTTCCCCAATATAACTAGCTTATTTATAACCTACTTCTCAAAAATGCATACTACTTTCATGCTGTAGATGGCCTCACACTGTTTGGCATGTGTCTTACTCTTGTGTGTGCTCTCTCACTCGCTGTGTATTTCCCTCTCTCTCTCCATTAGGTTAAGAGTTATGAAGTGGCAACACAAGAATATGGGGCCGGGTGCGGTGGCTCAAACCTGTAATCCCAGCAATTTGGGAGGCTGAATCGGGTGGATCACGAGGTCAGCAGTTCGACACCAGCCTCACCAACATGGTGAAACCCTGTCTCTACTAAAAATACAAAAACTAGCCAGGTGTGTTGGCGTGTGACTGACTGTAATCCCAGCTACTCGGGAAGCTGAGGCAGGAGAATCCCTTGAACCTGGGAGACAGGTTGCAGTGAGCTGAGATGGCGCCACTGCACTCCAGCCTGGGAGAAAGAGCGATACTCCATCATCAAGAAAGAAAGGAGAGAAGCCTAGGAGGTATCTCTCTAGTATCAATTCTATCATACCCTTTCATTGTTCATACATGTTCTTAAAAAATATTCTTGGGTGGACTATGTTTAAAACTTCATAAATTGGTGACTTAACGCTTTGAAAGGAATTTTAAAAGTCAATGAGAAAATGTTTAATGGACACTGTGGATCCACAATAAAGGGACCTGAAAGGCAGGAGAGTCTTTGGGAGATCTAAAGGAGAATCCTTGCAAATGATGACTAGTTGATATGTGAGAACAGTTTAGAGAATTTATGAATCTGGAGTAAAACCTTCCAGCTGATGAAGAATGGCTGTGGCCTCTACAATGCATTTCTTATTTGAGCCAAGCCTCATTTGGCAAAAATAGATAAATTCTTAAGGAACCTAAGTGCATGTGTTTTCTCAGGAGTACACAGATCCTATGTATAGTCTTCTAGAAGGCACAGAAAGTTCCTTGAAGTAGCCCAGCACTGAGGAGTGGGTGCAGAGGATCCAAAACAGGCATCACCATGCTTGCAGCTACAGCCCCATCCCCAGGGACACCACATTTGCAGTGCATGCTGTACATTACTCTTCTCAGAAAAGTGACATTTATAGTTTAGTTCACATAAATGACACCTCCCTGTGAAAGGCACTGTACAGTAAATGGGTGAATGTGGCATCCCAGACCCAATGCTCCCTATTCATGCCATTTGTATTCAAGTCCCTATAGGTGTATGCCTTCACATGGCCACCAAGATTTATGCCAAGGGACAGTGCAACTTCTAGCCCCCAGCGCTCCCCTTTTCATCCTGCCCTGAATGAGATTTTTAATTTTTGAGACGGAGTCTGGCTCTGTCACCCAGGCTGGAGTGCAGTGGCCGGATCTTGGTTCACTGCAAGCTCCGCCTCCCAGGTTTACGCCATTCTCCTGCCTCAGCCTCCCAAGTAGCTGGGACTACAGGCGCCCGCCACCTCGCCCGGCTAGTTTTTTTGTATTTTTTAGTAGAGACGGGATTTCACCATGTTAGCCAGGATGGTCTCGATCTCCTGACCTCGTGATCCGCCCGTCTCGGCCTCCCAAAGTGCTGGGATTACAGGCTTGAGCCACCGCGCCCGGCCACCCTGAATGAGATTTTAACATGCAGATAGATGAAGTCTGGCTCTGTCGCCCAGACTGGCATGCACTGATGCGATCTCGGCTCACTGCCACCTCCCCCTTCCGGGTTCAAGCACTTCTCCTGCACTTCAGCCTCCGCAGTAGCTGGGATTAAAGGCACACACCACCACCCATGGCTAAGTAACACACAAGTTTTTAGGCTTAGCCAGAATATAACATTTCACTTCATCTCTTCCCCAGAGATGAGTAATCCTTGTCTGGATTATCCCATTAGTTTTCATGTTAATTTGCTTGTCCCATTAAAAATCCTCAAAATCAAGCCAGGCGCAGTGGCTCACGCATGTAATCTCATCACTCTGGTAGGCCGAGGCTGGCGGATCATCTGAGGTCAGGAGTTTGAGACCAGCCTGGACAATGTGGTGAAACTCCATCTCTACTACAAATACAAAAGATTAGCCAAGTGTGGTGGTGGGTGACTGTAACTGCAGCTACTCAGGAGGCTGAGGCAGGAGAATCACTTGAACCTGGGAGGTGGAGGTTGCAGTGAGCCAAGATCATGCCACTGCACTTCAGCCTGGTGACAGAGCAAGACTCTGTCACACACACACAAAAATATATATACACATATATATGTACACAAATAATCATGATGCAAAGAAAATTAAAAGACCTGGATTCTTCTAGCTCTGGCCCTTGATAGCATGAAGAAGTCAGACCACATGATCATCAAGACCAACTGTTTCTACGTACCATTCTCATTCATCTATTAAACATAACCCCTGAAAGACAGAGACACACATAGCTCAGTCTTAGTGCTGTGTCACGGTCAAGGAACCATAGTTCTCTGAACAGAATGATTCCAAATATGTCAAGCCTTTTATTGAATTTTTTGAAATCCGTGAAAAACAACCAAAGTTAGAGTCTACAGAAATTCCCTTTTCTCTTAAGTATTTGGGCCCTTGATCTATCTCTCCAAAGTTCTCAAGGGAAAAAAAATACACAGCCACAACACAATACTCCCTCCTTCAGACACCAGTACAAGCACTACTTCTCTTCCTCTCCACCACCCACCCCTCAGCAGCTTCAAAGGAGTGTTTCCAGCAACCTGGCACATAGCAGGAGATTCTAAGACCCACTGCTTCATGAAACCACATACACAGACACATACACATCCAAGTAAGCAATATTAAAAAGAACGAAAATATAAATACTACAAAATATAAATACAAAAACCATAAACAGAATTCATAAGCCATCAAAAGAACTCTAGCAATACACAATGCAAAGTTCCAACAACATATGCAGAAGTTAATATGCAAGTAAAAATACAACAGAAATCACACAGTGAAATCCAAATAACAACAAAAAGAAAATACAAAATTCCAAGCAATGTACATAAAGAAATAGCAATCAAAACACCAATGACCAAGAGCATGCCAAATCTGAAAACAAATTCAAACACATAATCCCAAAGGAGCCAAAGTCAAAGCAAAACCGTACACATGAAACAAACTGATAAGAATCCCAAAAGCAAAACAAAACAGAGATCCAACCTCAAACAACAAAAACAACATAACAAAATCCCCACGCTACATGCCCTATGCACACAAATATATGGGCGCATATACCAAAGCACACACAGATACATATATTACTCCCCCATCGCCATATAAACACAAACAAATGTCCTAGAACAAATGTTAAAAAGTCACAATCACCAACAAATATATCAGGGGTATCTGATACTCAAAGCCCAAGGAAATCCTATGAGTGCAAGAAGGATGGAAATAAATACGATGAAGGGTAGCCACATGTAGGTGAATGGTAATACTATTAGGAGAGCAAGTAGAGTAGTTTTCTTCTATTTCATTATAACCTACATTTCCCATGAAATTTTTGAGTTGCGGGGGAGGGCATGTGGTTGTTTGGAGATGGGAAACAAATTCAAATTACACAATCCGTATTTGCCAACACTTGATAGAGTTTACCTGAAAGGAGGCATCCTCACATTTTTCAGCAGAGAAGTGTAAAAGACATACTGCTCCAGTCCTGTCTCTCTGTCTCTTTCATTCTGTCTCTGATTGTCTTTCTCTTTCTTTCATAATAGCTATAGTTTAAGAAAAGATATCCTGAAAACATGGAAAGAGAAAAGTCAATACAATATTTCCTAACTTTTTAAGAGGTCAGAGAAGGGAGTTACTATGTGGCCTGGCACAGGTGATTCCGACTACCAAGGTAAAATTGGAGTACTACTCCACAATGGAGGTAAGGAAGAATATGTCTGAAATACATAAGATATCTCTTAGTATTACTATGCCTTGTGATTAAGGTCAATAGATAACTATAACAACCCAATCCTGGCAGGACTACTAATGGCCCAGACCCTTCAGAAATGAAAGTGTGGGTCACTCCACCAGGTAAAAAATAATGGCTGAGATGCTTGCTGAAGGCAAAGGGAATATAAAATAGGTAGTGAAGAAAAGTGGTTGTAAATACCAGCTACCACCAGACGACAGTTACAGAAATGAGAACGGTAGTTCTCATGATTATTTTCTACTTATATTTTTATTAATCTATTTCTGTATGTGTTTTCTTGTCTCTCTTATCCCCTTTCCATGTAACATAAGATGTACAGATATTATATCATAGTTATTAACCATCATTAACTTTAAATCATAGTAGTGATGTTATGGAATATCAAGGAGAAGAGTAAACAACACTCCAGGACTTTATCTCCTCTTCTGGTGAAGTGGTTTGTGAATTCTGGGTTGTATAAATGGTAGTTGTATCATATTAAATGAAATTATGACCTTGGTATTTTTCTCATTTGATGATTAAATATAATTTCAGGAGACGTGTATAAGTGTCAAAATGACAAGGGGCGAACTTGTGATGATATTAATTCTATGTTGCAACCTGATTGGGTCATGGAGTGCCCAGACATTTGGTCAATCATTATTCTGGGTGTTTCTGTGAAGGTCTTTTTGGGTGAGATTAGCATTTAAATCAGTAGAATGAGGAAATCAGACTGCCCTCCCTAATGTGGGTGGGCCTGCACCAATCAGATGAAGGTTTAAAATGGAACAAAAAGGCTGACTCTCCCCTGAGTTAGAGAGAATTCCTCCTGCCTGACTGCCTTCAAACTGGGGCATCGCCTTTTTTTCTGGCATTGTACTCAAATTAAAACATTAGTTCTTCCTGGGTCTCAAGCCTGCTGGCCTTTGGACTGGAACTACAAAATGGTTCGTTCTACTGCTTCTTTGGCCTCTGGACTTGGACTGCAACTATATCGTCAGTTCTCCTGGGTCCCTAGCTTGCTGACCCATCCCCCTGCAGATCTTGGAACTCACCAGCCTCCATAATTGTCTGAAGCAATTCCTTACAGTATCCTTATAATAAATATCTTAAGGGATTTATTTTAAAAACAGACTATATACATATATATTTGCTCATTCTTCTGGGTGTTTCTTTGAAGGTCTTATAAGACCTGATCCAGAATCTGAGGGTGCCTGGGGTGCCTGTGAAAAGTATCTCCTGTAGATTTTTTAAGCATTTATTCCTTTTTCTCCACAAAAGGACTACAACACTGGGAACAAGATCTGAGGTAGGAACATGATCCTTTTTCTGGATCCTTTTCCTTTTTCTGTGAATGTCATATATGTGTGTGTGTGTGTGTGTGTGTATGTATATATATAAAGGGATATATAAATCCGTTTGTATATATAAAGTTTCCCCAAGTATATGTACACACATGTTTATACATATATAATCTCATCACTTCATCCGTTCGCATAATAGTTAAGACCAGCTAAAAACATAAATAGTTCAAATGAAAGCAAATTTGGGGTATCAAATCAAACTCTACTGATGTGAGAATATCATCATGGATACACGGGAATATTAAAGGGAATTGAGGAGATCACTTCGTAAGACGGTTCATGGAGTTTGGAGTTCAGCAGGGAAGGGCAGGAGGGTATTTGTGCTCCCTACAAAGAAAGCTTAAATATTGTGAGGAAAGAAGATCAGTGTAAACTTTTCAGGGGTTTATAAGGCAAGAAGTGTATTTGGGTTGTATAGAGAGTAAGGCAAGAAGTGTATTTGGGTTGTATAGAGAGTAAAGACTAGGAGGTACAAGAGAAAAAGTATGTTCCTACCTCAAATCTTGTTTCAATCTTGTTTCCAGTGTAGTCAGTCATTTTGTGGAGAAAAAGCAATAAATAATTGAAAAATCTACATGAGAGACTTTTCCCAGGCACCCTCAGATTCTGGATCAGATCTCTCAAGAGGTGCTTCAGAGAGTACCTGGAAATGGCTCATCACCAAAGGTTGGGTACCAAGGCTCAAGGGAGGGCAGTATCATCACTGAAAGTCCACTCATTATTACCAATGCCACCACAAATGATGTCCATGTTGCACATTACTCTACTCAGAAGGGTGCCTTACAAATATTAATATATTAAGTAACACCCTCCTGAATAAGGCACTACACATAAAGGCACTAGACACAGCATGGCTGATGGTGGTGGCCCTGACCATCTTAATAGTCATACGGGGAAACTACAGATGAGGCTATTTCCAGAGAAGCTCATTCTCTAGGTTTTACCCCACAGAATTCTCTTCAAAAGGTTTCATGAGTTGACCCGTCACTGAGTGGGTAGTTCTGACACTTAGGAAATGGCACCTGTATGCATGTAGCCATATTCCTTTCTCCAGGGGCAGCACTGAGGTTGTACCTGTTGTGCATTATTTCACTCCAAAAGGTGCAAAACATATTTCTAGACACATGAATGGCACTTATTGAAGTGAAGCACTACACACAGCACAGCTGAAAATGTCCATCACTCCCCGCACTCTGCCGTTTCAGTCAGAATCCCAACACTCTCAGTTCATTAGGATAAGCAGAATATACTCAACAGATTTTAAAAAAAACCCTTTCCCTCTCCCTTTTGTCTTCTATGTCTTTTGCTGAATGCTTATTACTTTACCTGCTGCACATTTAATGAGACAGATGTCTTATTACTTTACCTGCTGCACATTTAATGAGACAGATTTTAGGACAGGGAAAATTTTCCCTCTTCCTCTCAGACTTAGCATACTTGACTGAATTGTTCTGCTCATTTTCAATTTAATATAGTTGGCACATGAACAACTACTTTGTATGCCTCAAAAGCCAGTCATTACGTAGAAAGGACCATTCAAGTTACTCATCATACCTAGCGATTGCAGGCCAGACAGAGCTCAGTTGAAACAGTGCTGGAGAGTTCTCTTCTTTCCAATTTGAATCTCCCTTATATCATTTGGGCCTTGGCTTGGCATCCTCTGTTCAGAGATGAAGGCCTACAGCAGCAGAAGCAATAGTCACCACAGTCATGTACTTGCACATCAGTGTTTAGACCAAGAAATATCTGCAACACACGTGAACACCTGCAAATAAACATGTGAACAATGAAACAACCCAAAAATGAATGCACACAAAATAGGGCAATGCAAACACAAAGACAAACACTGCATGATCTGACTCATATGAAGAGTCTAAGAAAGTTGATCTCATAGGAGTAGAGAGTAGAATGATGGTTACCAGAGTCTGGGGAAGGGGGCTTAGACAAAAATTGGTTTATGGGTACAGGGTCACAGTCAGGAGGGATAAGTTCTGATGTGTTATTGTGCAGAAAAGTGATTATAGTTAACAATATTTTAAGGTATATTTCAAAATCACTAGAAGAGAGGGTTTTGAATGTTCTCCCCACAAAGAAATGGATGTTTGAGGTAATGAAAATGCTAAATCCCTGATTTGATGATTACACAATGCATATATGTATCAAAATATCTCACTATATCCCATCAATATTTACAATTATTATGTGTCAACTAAAAAAACAATAAAGGAGTAACTTTTTTTTTTTTTTTTTGAGACAGAGCTTTGCTCTTGTTGCCTAGGCTGGAGAACAATGGTGCAATCTCAGCTCACTGCAACCTCCGCCTCCCAGGTTCAAGTGATTCTCCTGCCTCGGCCTCCTAAGTAGCTGGGATTACAGGCATGGGCCACCAGGCCCAGCTAATTTTCTGTATTTTTAGTAGAGGCAGGGTTTCACCATGTTGGCCAGGCTGGTCTTGAACTCCTGGCCTCAGGTGATCCACCAGCCTCGGCCTCCCAAATTGCTAGGATTACAGGCATGAGCCACCGTGCCCAGCCAGGAGTAACAATTTTTAAGAACGTAAAAATACTACTGAAAATTCTAATTAACGCACATTGAAAAACACCATTCAAAATAGGAATAAAAAGAACACACAAAATACACAAAACACATGCAAATATACAAAATTATACAGGAAACAAAAACCCAAATAAAGCAAACATGCAAAACAATAACAAAAAAAAAAAAAAAAAAAAGAACACACACAATACAAAACCCCCCAAAACATAAAAACAAATACACTAAAATATAACTTAAATTCCAAACAAAACAGAGAACAAAGTTCAAAGTTCAAAGGAAATCTAGCACGTATCAGGGATAGACGACGCTGCACTGAGAAATGCTGCGAGTGCAGGAAGTAGAGGAGTGGACACTGAGAAGTAAACAGATGTGGTATCATAATAAACAATGATAGAAAACAAAGTAGAACAGTTTCCCACCTCTTCACTACAGCCTGTATTTCTTCATGGCTTTGGGTGAAGTGAGGTATTTGGCCACTTCGAAAACAAAATCCATACACATCAGTTGCCAACTAGACACCAAGACATGATTTGAAAGAGCTTTCCTGGGAGATAATGCAGCAACAGATTGTCAAATTCTATCCCATCCTCTGATATGGACATGTAACATTTACACCTTGCTTCCCAGGTCATGCTTCCTGTGGGCTCCGGGAATTGATTCTCCCTCCCCCTCTAATTTCTCCTCACCTCCCTCCCCTTCCTCCCCTTCTCCTCTTTCCCCTTTTCCACCCTCTCCCTTCTCCCCCTCCCCTCTCTTTCTCCTTCTGCCCCTCCATACAGATATTTTTATATCAAGGTTCATAGCTGCTTTATTTCTAGTAGCCATAGCCAAAATAGATACAAACTGGAGACACATGGTCATTAGCAGGTGAATGCATTTAAAAAACCTGGAATATCCATACAGTGGACTACTACTCATCCATAAAAACAAACTAACTATTGATGCAAATAACAACGTGGACAAATTTCAAAATAATTATGCCGGGGGAAATAAGCTAGGCCAAAATAAACTATATACAGTATGATTTCATTTTAATAAAAATGTTGTCCAGGCACCATGGCTCATGCCTGTAATCCCAGCACTTTGGGAGGCTGACACAGGAGGATCACTTGAGGTCAGGAGTTCGAGACCAGCCTGGCCAACATGGTGAAATCTTGTCTCTACTAAGAATACAAAAAATTAACTCAGCATGGTGGCGCGCACTTGTAGTCCCAGATACTCGGGAGGCTGAGGTAGGAGAATTGCTTGAACCTGGGTTGCAGAGTTTACAGTGAGCCAAAATCGCACCACTACATTCCAGCCTGAGTGAGAGAGAGAGACTCCATCATCTCAAAAAATAAGAATCTGGAAAATAAAATCTAATCCATAGTGCATAAAAGCAGATTAGTGACTGCATGGCTCTATGGTTATGTGCAGAGGAGCGAAAATGAGGATCACAAAGGGGCAGGAGGAGTCTTTCAGGGAGGATGTCTAATATTCTCTATTTTGATTTAGGTGATGATTTCATGGGTATATAAACAGAATATGTCAAAGTGCGAACTTTGTCAGTCATATCTCAATAATGCTTTTTAAGAACTAAAGCTATCACAATATAAAAATCTCAAAATAACCAACACATACTCATACACGCAATTCAAAGAAAGCCATATAAGCTAAAAAAAAAAAAATCAACAAATAATGCAAATTATCCCTAACAAAAGAAATTTTAGCCTTATGTACCAAAACTTCTATAAATGATGATTTTTAGAAAAGCGAATCAGAAAAACAGGGCACAAATAAATAAAAACTAAGTAAACCAATAATATATTTTTAAACCCCTATCAACAATAATCCCAAATTAGAAAAGCTCTATAAACAGGATTCAAATAAATAAATCAATCAACTACAACAAATTCCAAACAGAATTAATACATGAACTTATCAATTAGAAAGCATGCTGCAAATACCAAACCATGTAAGCATACAGACAGATACTGAGGCAAAACATTTAAAATCCAAGCAAACTCCCACAACTTACAAAAAAACACATCCCCAATAAAGTGCACGTATATATGAAGACAAAACTTTCTGAGCCTCACACAAATATTAAAGGTGAAAAAATAACTACAGCAACAAAACAAAAATCATACAAATTTAAATATCCCAAAACACAAGGAAAATGAAGAAACCCACACATATACACACACAAAATAAAACAATAAACACAAACTGAAACTAAAAATACATGGAAAATAACAAAATACTCTTAAAAAGTCAACATCATTCAAAAATAAAACACAATCACAGAAATGCATGCATACACACCCACATCCATCCACCCACCCACCCACTCACATATACACACACAAAAAGTCAAGCTGAAAAGCAAACAAATACACTAGGGAATAAAACGAAAATATAGCAAAACAGCAGGAAAGAAACAAACATGTCTAAATACACAAAGGGAACTATAACTAAAACTCCCAAGCACCTCTCAGTACAAATCAAACCAAACACATAAATTAAAACGAAATCAAAACCAAAGAAGAAAACTCAGGTTTGAACCAAAAACTAGTAACTAAATCATGACAGCCCCCACCGCCACCAAAACAGGAATAAAACATTTGCTGAAACACAAACCACAATTCTAACTTTAAAAAAAAAAAAAAAAAAAAAAAAAAAAAAAAAAAAAAAAAAAAAAAAAATCAAATATGCAAGGAAACAAGCAGAGGTGCCATGAACACTGAAAGGCAAACAATAAAAAATCACACTGTATCCCCAAAATACGTGCGATAATTATATGTCAGTTAAAAATAATACAAGCAAACAAAATAAACCTAAAAATGCAAAAACCAACTTTAAAAAATAAATGCACAGAGACTTTGGAAATGAAAGGACAATTATAAACAAAGTAATATCACAAAAGAAATAAAAACAAAACCAAAACCAGATACCAATATCTGGATAAACAACAATTACTACAGAAAAACAATTTGAAAGATCCCACCAAACTCAACCACAATATGCACATGAACCAATCAACTAACTAAATTAACTCATTTGTAAAAACCAACACGCACTTACTCACACCTTCTCAAAAATAAGCACAAATTTGAGAACAATTTGCAATGGTGCCGCTGTCACTGCCCCAGACACACATCTAGTGTGGTGAGACTTTTTACCCAGGAAAATTCTTAGAGCTCATGAAATAGGGAAGAAACCATGAGCAGTAGACACTGGTTGTACACAGGCGATAATGTAGTAGTATTAGTAATAGAAGAGAAGAATACCCTTCCTCTTGGTTACAATCTAAATTTTTGCCGAGATTTGGGATAGGAGTGAGACATGTTACTGACTCAAGATGACAACAAAATTCCATAAACTTCAACTTGCCCACTCAAGGTGCTTTATGATAATTAATCCAGAAGGGGTCACCAGGATGATTACCCTCCAACCCCACTCCACCTCCATTTTTCCAGCACTGTAGTGTATACAACCTGCTTCCTAGTCACTGCTCCAATCCTGAAGATGTTCTCCAGGGATCCAGTGCTGGCCATCTTTTGTCTGTGATTGTCAAGACACAATCTTTCTGAAGACCTTAGATTAAGAAGGAACAACTGAAGGAAAGTGGAAGGGAAAAGACAAATATACATGTTATCATTCTCAATAATCTGAGATGAATACCTTCACTTCCTTTTATTCCTTCACATAATTTTAAAAGTAAAATGTTAAATAGAATTCAAAGAAAACTAACAAAACAAATATTCTAGGCAACTTCTTAACCCTTTATAGATATTTTGAATTTAGAAAGGACTGATATACACAGTTTCAATAAATATTTATATATATATATATATATATATTTATTTTACCTACAGATAATTTTGGAAATAATGTATTTTTCCAAGTAAGGAAGAACATATAAACTCTTAAGGAAAGACTTGTCTTCAATCCTGAAAGAGCAAGAGCTTTTTGGTGCAGAGGGATGCTTCCGAGGCAGGAGGGAATTGGAAGAGCCCACTGGGAAATGAAAAGACTTGGAAGCTAAAAGAAATGTTGTGAGGAAAAAATAGGTTGGAGGTTTTTCGAGGCAAAATGAATACTTGGGTGCTGTAGCAGTAGAAGCTCTGAATATACAAAGAGGAAAAGCCACATCCTCACTACAAATTGTCTTACCTCTGTGGGCATGCCTCCTTTGGACAAGGGTATATAAATCCTTGGAAAACATACATGGGTGATTTTTCCTGGGAACCCTCAGTCCCTAGGATTTGCCTTTCAAGACCTGCCTATGGGAGCTGATTGAGTTAGCCCAGCAAGGGGAGGGTGGCGCTTGGACACAAGGGAGGGCAGCTCCGTGCATGCTTATGGCATGTGTATACACTCACACCCATGGCCACCAAATATGCCTTACGTGATGTGTATTACTCTACTCAAAAAGGCGACAATCATGTTTTAGTTTATGTGAGTGACGCCCTCTGGAGTAGAGCACGACACTCAGCTGAAGGTGGTGACTGCCCAAATATATACGTGAAGTTTAGATACAATGAAGAATTTCTAGTATGTTTGCCACTCCACCGCCATTCTCTAACCATCCTTTCGTGAGTATACTCTTACTTGCTGCATATTTAATGTGCTGATTTTGAGGCCTTTTTCTCTTCTGTCGGTAACAAATAATCTCACCAACATTTTCCTATTTATTTTCAAGTCATTAGGAATGGCATATTAAAAATGATTTGTTTTCCACCATTGTTAAAGGTCTCCACACCCTCTGTGCCCCAAACTTCCCAGTCCCTTGGTTCAGAGTTATTTAACTTAACACCAAAACAACAGAGAGAACAAGGTAAACATGCAGAGAACTCAAGGGAAAGAGGTAGATCATTTAGGTGGTGCCAGGATTCATAGGGCAAAAACCTCATTTTCTCCACCATTCCTGGAGATTATACAGATCATTTATCTTGCCTGGAATCATTTCCAAGAAAGCAATTGGCTTATAACCTAGATATATCTTATTCTTCCTTCTCAGCCCTGGACTTTCTCAACATTTCCTAGAGTTCTTGTCTAGAGGATCTCTTTCAAAATTTTCATTTGGAGACACAGGCCTCCCAGGAATCTATTGCTTCCTTTAAATACTGAGGCTGAAGAAACGTGGAAGCAGGTAGGAGTAAGAGATCAACAGACCCCAAACTAGTTATATTTTAAGAGCTAGGGAGCCAAGTTAAACAAAAGACTGTAAAGAGAGAGGGAGGTGTACTGAATAAATTAAAGGAGTAGCTAAATTACTTGCCATGGAGCAAGAGGAAGGGAGAATATGGTGTGGGACATTTAATTTGGACATGTCCAAGTCTCCCAGCATTCAGGAACCTCCACAAGTGTCAATAGTCCAAAATGGCCCAAGTCTACATCTATACACAATAAATCAAACCTTAAACAAAAATATTTCTAAAATCAATTCTACCTCGTAAATAAGTGAAACAATGCTCAATATCACTAATCATTAGGGAAATGCAACCAAAACCACAATGTGATACCACTTCACATTCATTAGAATCATTATTATCAACAAGCAAACAAACAGAAAATAACAAGTGTTGACAAGTGAAGAAATTATAACCCCGTGCATTGCTGGTAGGAAAGTAAAATGGCGCAGTCACTACAGAAAACACTATGGTTGTTCTTCAAAAAATTAAAGATAGAATTACCATATTTCAGCAATTCCAGTACTGGGTGTATACCCAAAAGAACTGAAACCCGTATTTCGAAGGGACACAGTGCCCCCATGTTCAAAGCAGCATTATTTATAATAGACAGAAGGTAGAAGCAATACAAGTGTTCATCAACAGATAAAGTGATATGCAAACGTGATATATGCATACAAGGAAATGTTATTTGCCCTACAAAAGGAAATAATTTTATTTTAAACTGGGTCTCCTTATATTGTTCAGGCTAGAATCTAACTCTTGGACTCAAGCAATTACCCGCCTCAGCCTCCTGAGTAGCTGGGACTATAGGCATGTGCCTCCATGTCCAGCTTAGAAATAAAATTCTGACACATGCTATAACATGGATCAACCTTGAAGTCATTATGCTGAGTAAAATAAACCAGTCACAAAAGGACAAATACTGTATGATTTTTACTTCTATTCAGTCCCTGGAATAGGCAAACTAGTAGAGACAGAAAGTAGAATAAAGGTTACCAAAAGCTAGGAATGGGGGAGTCAGTGTTTAATGGTTACAGAGTTTTAGTTTGGTATAATGAATCATTTCTGGAGATGGATTGTCGTGATCATTGAACACCACTGTGAATTTACTTAATTTCACTGAATTTTACACTTAAAATGATTAAAATGGTAAATTTTATGTTATATACATTTTACAATTCAAAAAAATTAACCTCCAAATAATTCCAAATACTTCTGAAAGTATAATAACCCACCCCCAAAACAGATACCAAAACTAAAACAATCAGCAATAAAGCAAAAAAATACAACCACGAAGCGAAATAAAACCACTCTAAGTAGATACATGTTGTACAGCAATCCAGAGAAAGGTGGGTTTTCCTGTTTTTTGAGATGAGAACTGCTACTGTCTTAATGTCAACCAACAACCAGAACATTATTCTGGTTTTAACCCTCATAATAACGTAACCATGTAAAAATGGGATATACTTTAGCCTCAAACCTGGATGTGGTCCAGTAAATGAAAATAATTTAAGTATCTATATGTATGTTCAAAAATTTCAACCTGCTATCTAATTTTATAATACCCAATGGTTCAACCTCAAGGAGACATTAGTAGACAAACATAACCAGACATCGTGATGTCCTCTGATGAGGGCTGAAGATCCTGGATGCAAGTGCAGTGGACTCCAATCCAGATCCTTTTCACCCTTCCGATGTGAGTACTTGTGTGTTTTGTCAGAGCCCCTTTGTTTTGTGATCAGGGCCATTATCAAAGCCTACATAAGGAACTGTGAGCTGACTCCAATGTTTAATACATTCTAGTGCTGGATTTAGAAGAAAAGAAACTAAGGGAGGGCAGTGAGTTGATGTAAAGAAGGGACACTAGAGAGTGGCTTCCGGGGTTCAAATACAAGCTCTGCTTCTTGAGAGCTGTGTGATCATAAGGCATTTATTAAAATTATTTTTCTTCTCTTTTCTCATTAGTAAAATGAGAGTGGATATAACATCTCCTACTTCATAAGGTTCTTGTAAAGATTCACTGAATTCCTGTGCATTAAGAGCTTACAATTCATCACATAAACAGAATAAAAACAAAAACTACATGAATGCTTCTACACTGTTGGTGGGAGTGTAAATTAGTTCAACCATTGTGGAAGACAGTGTGGCGATTCCTCAAAGACCTAAAGACAGAAATACCATTCAACCAAGCAATCCCATTACTGGGTATATACCCAAAAGAATATCAATTGTTCTATTATAAAGATACATGCACGAGTATGTTCACTGCAGCACTAGTCACAATGGCAAAGACATGGAATTCACATAAGTGATAGACTGGATAAAGAAAATGTGGTACATATGCATCATGAAATACTATTCAGCCATAAAAAAAGAATGAGATCATGTCCTTTACAGTGAAATAGATGGAGCTGGAGACTATTATCTTCAGCAAACTAGCACAGGACCGGACAACCAAGTATGGTATGTTCTCATGCATAAGTGGGAGCTAAATGATGAGAACACATGGACACATAGAGGGGAACAACTCACACTGGAGCCTATCAAAGGGTGGAAGGTGGGAGGAAAGGTAGGATCCGGAAAAATAACTAATGGATACTAGACTTAATACCTGGGTGATAAAATAATCTGTACAACAACCCTGCATGACACAAGTTTACCTATATAACAAACCTGCACATCCTGCACATGTACAACTGAACTTTAATGAAGGTTAAAAAAAAAAAGACCAGAAATAATTACTTAAAAAAAAAAAAAGAAAAGAAATAAAAGGAGCTTTAATACTTGGGAGAAAAAAATACTTTGGTCTTCAGTAGGGTAAGGATCTGAGAAGGGAGGGAACTGCTGGATGCCTGAGGGGAAAATCTTGAAGAGGAATGTCAATAGGTGATACGTTAAGAGATTTGCAGGTTATGGTTGGGAATAGGTTCTTACAAAAGAAAAAATACTTTATAGATGACAGGAACACCATGAAGACACTGAAAGGCTTGTTACCATTTTGGTCAAGCAACTTTGGCAAAAGGGATCTGAATCTCAGAAGAAACTCAATAGAAAGTTTTTCCTCAGACTTTCAGTTTCTAGGTCTCACATCTGATAATTAATTTAGAGATTTACCTGAGCTAGTCCAGAACAGGGAGGGAGTCAGTAGAAATGTCTGCACTCTGAGCAAAGTATTATACTGCTTGCAACTTAACATCCCCCATGTATCCACCGTGCCATGTCACATGATGGAAATACCATGTGTTACTCTACTCACAGAGGTGTCAATCATATCTAATTACACATGATTGCCTCCCTCTTGAGAAGAGTACCACATGAAGAATAGAACATTTAAGGATGGCAGCCCAGCCTGATCATTGACTCATGCACCTTTCTTTTTATCTTTTAAAATAAGTAATTGATAAACAAAATTTTTATGTATTCAAGGTGCGCAATGTGATGATTATATATATATATATACACATTGTGTACTGATTACCATAGTAAAATGAATTAACACATCATTCACCACCCTTAGTTACCATTTGTGTGTGTGTTGTGGGGGTGTGGTGAGGACACTTAAAATCTGCTCTCTTATCAAATTTCCAGTAAACAATATAGCATTATTAAATATAGTCACCATGCTATACATTAGATAGTCAGAGCTTATTTATTACATAACTCAAAGTTTGTACTCTTTGACCAACATGCATCTTTCAAAAACACATCACTGTTTTCAATCTGAATGGTGACTGGTGTGCATACAAAGGGCCTCTGTAGCATGCACTACCCTGTCTTTCTTCATCCATCCTTTCCTGTGTTGTCCAATCATGGTTTGGAGTTATGACATGGCAATTTTCAGAACTATGAACCATTAAGCTTTTCTGCTAGATTCTCGTGTGCATGGAAGAAAAATCCTTGCATGTCTTATCCTGTTTATTTTTCCATTATTATAAAGAGTTAGAAAGCAGTTTACATTCCTCAGGTCTAGTAGTTAACAGGAAAATATACTCTATGTCATCTATGCTTGTCACCTGAAGGTGAGTCCCTCTACCTGAGTTACGTCGCTCAACTCCTGAACCACAGAATAAGCAGGGAAAACACACAACATTCTAGGATAGGATGGTAATCACTGGTCGGTGTGATGGAGAGTAATGTCTGTTTCTCCTTAAACCTAGGGCAAAAATAAAAATATTTTACTTACCAGGAATGAAGTGCAACACAGAAAACGTTCTTGGCATCTATGGATGCCATTAACCTTCTTCCAGTTTGTGAGATTTCTGAGTCTTTCCCTTGAGCATGGTCTTTTCAAGCATTTTTGTTTGCATTTTTCTCCATTTGGAAACATGCAACTATGTGTCTTCATTTTCCTGGATGAACTAAATCTGGGAGACCAAAATATAGGAACACAAATATGGTAAATGGATGTCAGAGAACTGAGATGGAAGAAAGAGGTGATTGTAAGTAGCCTAAAATGCGAAGTTGCTACCAGTCAAAAATTATGGTATCTTAATGGAAGAAACAAGTTTCCAGCCTTTCTCGTGTACCCTGCCCCTAAAATGTTGTGTTGTGTTGCTGGCTAAGCAATAGGTGTAGATGTTAGGCACACTGTTTCTACACTCAGCTCACTTTTGTAGGGTGGAGGCTTTACTGTGGTTTTGGCAAGTTGAGAATATGGGGTCTCTGATCATCCTCACCCCGGAATGATTATAAAACAGAGTTTCAACCCTGGAATGAGCAGGCTGAGAAGACCAAAATGTACGACTACCAATCTTCACTCTATACATAAAGCAGGAGTGTTGTGAAAGAAGCAGGTCACTGTACCTACCTAAAGCTTCAGAGCAGTGAGTCAGAAATTCTTTTTCCCAGTGTGAGGAGTTTGAATAAAAGATGGTATTATAGCTCTCCTAAAAAAAATATGACTTTATTTATAGCAGAGTCAGGGAAAGCTCAGGCTTCACGGTGCTCCAGATAACAACACAGATTTTGGAGGTAAGTAAATAAGATGGATTTGGCAGCTGTATGAGAGCAACAAGCTAAACCACAGGCCAGCTTATTTACCAGAGAGTATCCGATAAACTGATAGCTAATAAGAGCCTTCCTGTATCAGAACAAACATGAAAGACTTACCTTTAAAACAATGTGTTCAAAGTGGCTCAAATTATTTTGATCAAACTCTGATACATTTTTCCTTTAAAATTCCAAAAAAGATAGAGAAAATCACCACTCAGTGAGAAAACCTAACATCTCTGTGTGATACACAGAGACCACTAACTGGACAGAGAGATCAGGAAAAGAAACAAAAAGAATGCTACTGAAACCACTGTCATCTTCGAGTTACTATGTGCATACATAGGCTGTGCTCTTTAAAGAACAGTATAAGAAAATTCACAGCAGATAAGTAAATAAACTCCAGCCAATTCAATAAACAAATTAAAAACAGACAACAACAACAATAAAAGCCAGGAGTGGTGGCTCACGTCTGTAATCCCAGCACTTTGGGAGGCTGAGGTGGGTAGATCACGAGGTCGGGAGATCGAGACCATCCTGGCTAACATGGTGAAACCCCGTCTCTACTAAAAATACAAAAATTAGCTGGGCGTGGTGGCGGGCGCCTGTAGTCCCAGCTACTCAGGAGGCTGAGGCAGGAGAATCGCTTGAACCCAGGAGGCAGAGGTTGCAGTGAGCTGCGATCATGCCACTGCATTCCAACCTGGGCAACAGAGCAAGACTCCATCTCAAAAATAAAACAAAGAAACAAAAATATAATTCCTCAGAGGAAATGGTTATTATCCAGAATACAATATTTGATCTTAACTGTCCTGTTTTACAGAAAATCATAATATGTGCAAAAAAAAAGGTAATGTAATCTTTACAGACAACAAAAATATGTGACAGAAAATGCCCATGTGAGGGCACAGAAGTCATACTAATAGATAAAGCCTTTATCACAGCAATTAAAGACTTCAAAGAAATAAAAAGAAAATTAGACGTAAAGGAAGTTATGACGGCAATGTCTCACTTAAAGTTTATAATAATGAAAATGTAGAAAACACTTTTTTCTTTTTTTGATATGGTGTCTCCTCTATCACCCAGGCTGGAGTGCAATGGTGCAATCTCGACTCACTACAACCTCCACCTCCCGGATTCCAGTGATTCTCCTGTCTCAGCCTCCCAAGTAGCTAGGACTACAGGCACCTACCATCATACCCAGCTAATTTTTGTATTTTTGTAGAGATGGGGGTTTCACTATGTTGGCCAGGCTCGTCTTGAACTCCTGACCTCAGGTGATCTGCCTGCCTCGGCCTCCCAAAGTGCTGGGGAAAACATTTATTAAAAAGAAAAATATGGATTTTAAAAGTACAACAGCTTAAATAAAAAATCAATAGAGAATCTCAACAGTATATTTCAAGTATCAGAATAAATAATATAACAAATTGCACATTAATAGTACTAATGCCTTATGAAGAATGCAGAAGAAAATGAATGAGGAAAAATGAACAGAGCATCAACGAAGTAAAAGAACAGAAAGGGCAAAAGATCTTCATTATGGAATTACCAGAATAAGAAGAGAGAGTAAAGGAAAAAGAAATCTGCCCAAATAGATATTCTTAGGAAGGAACACTTCCTAAATTTGATGAAAAATGTTACACATTGAAGAAGTAAAACAAATTTCAAGTACAACAGATACAAAGAAATTCAGATTAACAGACATTATATGCAATCTGTTGATACCTATGAAAAATAGTTATTATTGACAGCTGCAGGAGAAAAGCAACTCATTGCATGCAGTAATTTTTGTAAGATTAATAGCTGACTTTTCACAAGAAAGTATACAGGCCAGAAAGCAATGGGAGGTTATATTCAACATGCTAAAACAAAAACAGTCAAACAAGAATAATATATTTAAGGCTAACAGCTATTTACTATGGTACTAAAAGCACAACTCGTAACATAAAAAATCAATAAATTGCATTTTATTAAAATTGAAAACCCTTGCTTTGTATGAAACAGTTAAGAGAATGAAAAACCAGATTGTGGATTGAGATATGTATGCAAATCACATTTTTAAAGGAGTTGTATTCAGAACATATAAGAACTCTTAAATATCATTAGTAATAACTCAGTGCAATAAAATTTGTAAACATTCCTCAATGGATACTTCATTAAGAAGATGTATGAATGGCAAATAAATATATTAAGAGACACTCAATACTTGTGGTCAATATGAATGTGCAAATTAAAACTACAATGACAAAAATCTATACAAATATTACAATGGCTAATAAAAACACAAAACAACACAAAAATTGCCAACAAAATACACTGATAAGAATATGAGTAACTGGAGATGTTAGACATTTTTCATGGCAGCAAAAAATTTTAAAGCAGTTCTGGAATAAGTTATTTTTCTACTGCTTTTAAATTTAAAATTACATTTACCATAAGACCTACAAGTTACACTGCTGACTACTTGTGCAAGTAAAATAAAACTTGTATTTATACACATATCTGTATGCAACTGTGCATGGTACAATTATTTGTAATGTCCAACAAGTTGAAAAAAAGATTGTCCATCACCTGACTTGTACCCAACTCAGTAATAAAAACACTGAAGCAATTGAGTCTTGTTGCTTTTTCTTGCTTTCTCTCTCCCCGTTTCTCTCTCTCTCTCTTTTTTTTTTCAATCACTCTCACTCATCACAGTGTTAGGAAATGACACTGTGTGAAAAATAAAGGGAAAATGAAAGATATGTAAGTTAAAATAAATAGTAATAGCAAAACAAAATGAAATAAATCAGAGAGTACAAGTTTCTGTGTGCTATGCACAACCTCTTATAAATTGGTGGCTTATAAAGGATTCAAATGCTTTTCAAAGAATGAGTACCTCTTCAGCCAATGAAGAAAAAAAATGAGCTTTTATATTTGAGACAGAAAATATGTTGTCAGCAGGTTGGGATCTGAGTAGTAGAAGGGGATTTGGAAAGGCCTAAAAAGAAGGCTTGAAAATGAGGAGGGGGAATGATAAATAATAACTTGTAAACTGATATAAGCATCAAGAAAGAAAAAGGTTCTGTAATAATTAATACTCTGTAGCAGAGAATAAAAACATAGCCACACTGAAAACCTGGTTTTCATTTTTGTCAGGCAACTTCACAAAAATAGATAGAAATCCCAGGATAAAATATCCCAGGAAAAAATAAAAACACGAAAAGGCGTTTTTCCAGGACCTTTAGTTCCTAGGATTTGCCTCTGCAAATTTACATAAGATGATTCCATGAGATAGTCCAGCAAGGTGGGGGAGGTGTGTGAACAGCATAGATGTACTCCATGGAAAACAGCTCTCTGCATGCAACGAATCTTCCCTCAAGTGCACCCATAGTTATATTACATGTGCTGCATATGTCATGCGTTACACTACTCGTAGAGGTTTCAATCATATGTGATTACCATATGTGATTGCTACTCTCTCGAGTAAGGTACCACAGACAGCATGTCTAAGGATGGAAGTCCTGCTTAAACACCCATTCATGTACCTTTTTAAAAGCTACTCAATGTTTTCAGGCTGTGAGTGGCTACCAGTATTGGTTCAAAGTACCTCTACAGTGAACACTCCACTGTTTTTTTCCTCATCCATTCTTCCCTGAAATGTTATCCACTTGTGTGTTGAAGTTTTCACATGGTAGTTTTCAGAACTGAGGAGCAATAAGCCTCTTTTTTGTTTGTTTGTTTGTTTGAGATGAAGTCTCACTCTGTTGCCCAGGCTCAAGTGTGGTGGTGCAATCTTGGCCCACAGCAACTTCCACTTCCCAGGTTCAAGCAATTCTCCTGCCTCAGCCTCCCGAGTGGCTGAGATTACAGGCGCCCACCACCACACCCAGCTAATTTTTGTATTTTTAGTAGAGACTAGGTTTCACTATGTTGGCTAGGCTGGTCTCGAACTCCTGACCTCAAGTGATCCACCCGCCTTGGCCTCCCAAAGTGCTGGAATCATTAAGCCTTTCTCTCATGTTCTCTTGCATATATAAGAGGTACCCCTGAGTGTCTTGTCCTGATTTTTTTTCCATTATTATATATAAAGCATTAACAAATCATTTGTCTTCTTTAGATCCAATAATTAAGCAGTAAATACACTCCATCTCACCACTCTTGCCTTGTCACCCAAAGATCTGAGTCCTTTTATCCGAGTTATGTTCCTCAATTTCTGAATCACAGAATGAGCAGATAAAAAAGACCAGATTGGCTGGGTGCGGTGGCTCACGCCTGTAATCCCAGCACTTTGGGAGGCCGAGGCGGGTGGATCACGAGGTCAGGAGATCAAGACCATACTGGCTAACATGGTGAAACCCCATCTCTACATACAAAAAAATTAGTGTGGTGGTGGGCGCCTGTAGTCCCAGCTGCTGGGGAGGCTGAGGCAGGAGAATGGTGTGAATCCGGGAGGCGGAGTTTGCAGTGAACCGAGATCATGCCACTGCACTCCAGCCTGGGTGACAGAGCAACACTCTGTCTCAAAAAAAAGAGACCAGATCAACTAGGTAAATAACAAGATAATAATCAGTATAATCAGTAGGTTCAGTAGGTAGTGGAATGGAAAGAGTAAAAATTCATTTTTCTTTCCAGACTCGGGAATTGAAAAAGCTCATTTTACATACCAGGAGTGATCAACGAGACAGAAAATGGTCTTGGTATCTTGGGATGTTCTTATCTTTCTTTTTGTTCCTGTTATGTTCCTGAATTTTCTGAGCATTTTCCTGGAACAAGATAGTTTACAGTTGTTTTTTTGTTTGTTTGTTTGTTTTGTTTTTTACACTTTTCCATTGAGTAACATAGCATGAGAAGGGCCTCAGAAAGGTGAAACACCAGAGTCATACTAAAATATGCCTAATGGAAATAACATCAGGAAAGGAGAGAGAAAACCAGAAAAAAAATAGTGTTGAAAGATATAATGCTAAAAACTTCAACTTTCATAAAAACATAAATTTATACATCAAAAAAGTGAGATAAACATGAAGATATCCAGACTTAAAGACATTGTATTCAAGCTGTTAATGGAGAGAGAGAGAGAGAGAGAGAGAAAGAGAATGTGTACAAGAAAGAACACCTTTACAGCTGCAAGAGAAAGGGAGCATATGTCATACAAGTGATTCTTCCAAGATTTAACACCGACGTTTTTTGAGAAACCATGGAAGCTAGAATCAGTTGTAGAACATATTCAAAATGCTGAAAGAAAAACATAGTTAACCATGAATCTCACATCTAAGGCTAAAAGTTGTTAGATGCAGCATTAAAAGCATAACACATAAATTGAAAAACTGATAAGTTGTACTTTATCAAAATTGAAAACATTTGCTCTGCACAAAATACTGTTGAAAATAAAAAATAAAAACAAACAGATTGAGAGATAATATATGTAAATCATAATTCTGGCCAAGAAATTGTATGCAGTATACCTATATATCTCTATCTACATGTATATAGTAAACCTCAAAAATAAGTGAACAACTCAATAAAGGTGAGAAAAATCCCAAAGGCACTTCATCAAAGAAGATACATGAACGACAAGTAAGTACATGTACAGGTGCTCAACATTTTCAGTCAATAAGGTGATGCAAATTAAAACCACAACTGACAAGGGAACTATACACATATTAAAATTGCTAATAAAAAACAAAACAAAAGCTTCTCAATACAAAATGTTGACGAGGAGTTGGGTAACTGGATCACTAATACATTGCTTAAAGCACCACAAAATGGTAAAACCATTCTGGAAATTATTTTTTAATTAATTATAAATTTAAACTTACACTTGCCACATGACCTTCAAATCCTACTAGTAGCAATTTACACAAGGAAAATGAAACTTGTGTTCATATATACATCTGTATGCAAATATAAAAAGTAGCTTTATTTATAGCCATGAATAACTGGAATAAAACCTAGATGTCCAGCTGTGACTTCTACCCTACTTGATTTAAAAAAAAAAAAAAGATTATTCTTGTTCTTGATCTTACCCTAATTCTGACTCTCATTCTCTCCTTTCCCCATTTTCTGCTTCCATCCACCCTCCCTCATCACTGAATGAGAAAGAAATACCATAAAGGAAGTAAATTAAAAACTAGAGATACAAAAATGTTTTTAAATGCAAAAAAAATAAATAAATAAATAAACAATAAAAATTTTTCAGTATAATCCACAACTCCTGATATATTAGTTATTAATAATAGATTAAAATATATTTACAAAAGAACGAATATGTACTTTATTAGCACATGAAGAAACAGGACATTTTATATCTGAGATAGAAAATATTTTGTTTTTCAGAAGGTTAAGTGTTTAAGAAGCAGGAGGGAATTTTGGAAGGCTTAAGAAGACTTGAAAATGAGAAAGGAAGCTAACAGTTAACAGATTGGGATGTTGGAGTAGGAAATAGTTTCGGCAAAATGAATAACACTCTTAAGGCAGAAAGAAACTGCATAATGGCAAGATAAACCTTGATTCAATCAGGCAACATTATAGAAATGGAAATCAATCTCAGAAGAACTCAATGGGAGGCTTTTTGCGAGGACCTTAAATTCCTAGATCACGCCTCTGATCAGGCACCTGAGAGAGTTTTCTGAGGTAGTCCAGCATGGAAGTGGAGGGTTTGAGAGGGGAAAATACCTGCACTGTAAGGAAAGCATCCCTCTGCATGCAACTAAATGCCTCTAACACACACATGGTGTCGTCATGTATGTTACATGTGTCATGCATTACTCTACCCACAGACATACCAATCATTTTTAACTATACATGATTGCCACTGCCTGCAGTAGGGTACCACACACAACATGTCTGAGGATGGCAGTTTTGCTTTAATACCCACCCATTCACCTTTAAAACAACCACTCAATATTAACAAGCTGTGAGTGGCCATTGGAATTTGGACAAAGGACTTCTATAGCATCCAATCCACTATCTTTCCTTATACTTCCCACTTTGAGTGCCGTCCACTCCCATGCTGCA